>NC_059361.1:16837045-17150681 GCF_019703515.2 Myxocyprinus asiaticus
GTAATTCTGTGTCTAGCTGTTGTATTTCTGTATATACTGGAAGCTTTTGATAAGAGGCCAAATTCCTTGTGTGTGTGTGTGTGTGTGTGTGTGTGTGTGTGTGTGTGTGTGTGTGTGTGTGAGCACATCTGAGCAATAACAATGTGATTTCTGATGGTATCAGACGGTATTACCATGTTACTTTGATATACAACTATTTATGCACCATTCTGTATCTACATGGTGCTTCAAGGTAATTAAAGAAATACCATGATACTTCGGTATATTACCACATTCATATACCATTTGGACATGTACCATATATCTCCCAGGTAATGGTACATGTCCAAAAAACATAGTAAGGTACTATTTAAAGTGTTTTTGTGTGGGCTAATAAGTATTTTGATACTCTTTTGGTTAGAAAATGTCTTTACCTGCAGAAGTTGTTCACAAGCTTCACATGTATTGAACTTAATAAAGACTTTCTTCATCACTGGCAAATGATAGGATGTATTTGCAGGTTTGGTTTCCATTGATTGCTTGTAGATCCACTGCAACCAGCATTATCTTTATTTTCTGTGTTATAAAATATTCCATGAGCTTGTTGACAAGTGAGAGCGCACGCTAAATGATTCAGTAGCGTGAGCGCAAACTTTCTGAGTCATTCAGATTTAATCGCGAAACGATTCAGACCGCTTTCCTATCACGTGTGACCAATTCATTGTTAAGAACTGACACAAATGAGTGATTCATTTGTGATCGGACATCTTTAGTTCTGATTCAGAACTGGCATAGTAAACACCGGGTACAAGGCATGATGTCAGGGCTGGCCCAGGCTCTGTTGGTGCCCTAGGTGAGATTTTAGATTGGCGCCTCCCAATGTACAAAAAATGTTTGTGTGTTCACAAAATGCAGGGATTTTTGAGTGTTTGCTGGATTCAAGGAAATCTGCTTGCCAATTTAAAGTATTAGTCTTACATATTCAGTTGAGCAGGTATGTGCGATTATTTTGGTACAGGGGCCACATCAGCCATTAAGTAGATCCTGGAAGAGAGAAGATAAAAAGTTCTGCATAATTGTATATTTTAAGTCCAGAAGTAGTAGTGCACTCATGCACTCAATGAATGATGCACAATTTTCTGAAGTATATAATGATGGGACCATTCTGCGATTGCTTGAAGTTTTGCTGCTATTTTTCTATCATGTGTTAGTAAAACTGAATAAAGGCTGAATAACATTATTAATTATTTATTTTCCATACTTCAATGCAGTGGTAATTTAGTATTCAATTTAACACTGTACATCAGGAGTCTGGTTTAATAGTAAAATAAAATATTCTGAAATTATAGATTCTAAAAGCTTATTTTAATGTTTGCCGCAAAGTGGATAAAGTTGTTTTATTCTGAAAACATTATCAACCCATTTACATGCTCATGGGTCATGATGTGAGTCTCGTCAATGGTTTGTTTGGCATTCCATTCAGCACACAACTGAATAAAACAGGCTGCATGACATTGATTAAGGATTACTACCAGAGTAACATTCGCATACAGGTGTAAGGGACTTTAGCATTTTACAAAGAACACAAAGGACAAACATTGTCTTTCTCACTTGGTTTTGCTCGCGTGTCCCCTCCGTGTGTAAATGATGCGAAGATCTATTGGGATTTTACTAAAGCTCATCACTGAAAAGGTTTGCTTGCAGACTTGGCACTAAATAGCATACGCAGCCTCACGAATGGACACGGAGTGGCTGCATCACACTTTTCTTTGAGCTGAATATTGCACTATTTAGTGCTAGGTTTTTTATTTGATTTTTTTCAAAGAGTAGAGAGAAAGTGCACACACTCGCATGCATGGTTGCCAGATTGCATAAAATAAGTATGACATAAGGTGAAATAATTCCAATTTGTGCATGTATAAATCTCTGATTGGGGTGTTGCATCTATTATCTGGCAATCCTGAACATATTAAAAGCTTGTGGATGTGCGATATGTCCCAAAGCCAGATAAATGAAAGATCTAATAAAAAACGTTCATGATAAATAGACCCGTGGGCAGTAGTTTGCCCTGGTCTGCAATCGATGGTGCTGTAAGGTTCGTTTGAGGGTGCTTAGCATGAATGCTTTAGACTACAGTCCTAATCATGGTCTCTTTTAAAAGAAGACACGTTGGAGTTTTTTGGTGAAGTGAAAGCAAGCAGCAATATAACTGAAATTAAAACAACATTATAGAAGTTTATGTTTATTTGAAAGAAAATACACTGCACCTAACTTGCACTAAACTTAAATAAAACAAGCAAAAAAAAATGGCCCACAGTGTCCGTGCCAGTTAAGAGGTTCTAAATAAGCTATTTCAAAGTAGTAAATAAACATCAGTGACTGACATGAACAGTTGTTAACTTGTGATTCTTACCTTTATATTGCTCTTTTTTTCTGCTCCTCTTCTTTGTGCCACTTCCTGCCTTGTGCACCTGATAATTTGGTTCTTTTTTCACTCATTCTGTCCACATAAGATAAGGATCCGATTATAATATAATCGCATAGCGCTAGTGCTCAAATGGATAGAGGGGCGCACAGTCATCACGAGAGGGCGCACTTCCGACAAAAAGAAAAAATCTCGTGCGGCGCCTCTCTGTCATTTGTGCCCTAGGCAAACGTCTATGTCGCCTATGCCACGGGCCGGCCCTGCATGATGTAGCGGTGTAGCTTTTGTCAACGCTATGCCACTACCTAATCAAAAATATAGTTTCGCTACTGAAAAGCTACATGATTTAAGCTACCATTCACCTACTCAGAAATGTAGTTAAGCTAATAGCTTCACTATTTGTAGTGAAGTCCAATGTCTCCACGCCTCACGGTTGTTCGCCTGTGCCTTGACTTGCCACCATGTTTTGGACAGACGACATTTCCGCCAACGCTCAGCGTCAAAATTCTGCAGTGTCACAGAGCTCAACTCACCTAGCTTTCCATTAAAATCGACCCAAATCATTATCAAAGGACAAAGATTATTTACTAAAGCCATCACTGGATGATATATTGTGTATATGTATCTTTCATATAGCCTACACAATGTATTTTCAGTTACAAGTATGTCATTTTGTGGTTTGACAGCTTGACTCAAAGACCTATTCAAGGCTATATACGTCGCCATCTCTAATAGTTCAGTTTGCGCAGTTGCTCCAGTTTCATACACTAACCTTTAAACTCATAATTTTCACTTTGTTCATTCTTGAAAAACTTTGTAAATGCGCTGCATCAGGTCGTCCTGTGTGTGTGATACCTGGCTGTGTCTTGTCCTACTGGCTTCCGTAAATGTTTTATCACCTTCTTGTGGTCTCCCAACTCTATTACGCCAGACTGTTAAACAGAGGCCAACTTAGTGAGTTGGAAGGCATGCAAATTAGGCTTCTGATTTAAATGGCACTAATTTTAAGATATCAATGTCTCAAAAACATATCGATAAAATTACGTGCCGGTCAATAATCTATATATTGATATTTTATGATATTTTATAACCAGCTACATTTACAAGCTTGATCGAGTGCGGACAAGTCAAATTTACGTGGTAGCTAAAGTGTTCGAGCGACGCACTTGTAATGCAAAGCATCGGGATACAAGACCTGAAGAGCACGCAAGTTGACACGAGTCGAAAATGTCATAGATGCACCACAAAATGACGTGGTTGCTTCAGCAATTGTGTTTTTCATGTTATATTTGCTTTTTATGAGACTATTGGTTAGGTTTAGATTTAAGGTTTAGGGTAAGGAGGTGTTTGGGGGTAGGTTTAGAGGTAGGAGACTGAAAATATCATTAGTTCAATATATAAAAAAATAGAAGTCAAATAAATATCCCCACCATGATAGAAAAACAAATGTGTGTGTGTGAAAATGATATGTAGGTTTGACTCAATTTAGATCTCTCAGGATTCTCTTTGCTCTGTTAACTGAGTGCAGCTGATGTCTCTCTGTTAGCTCTGAGCTCTAAGGGTCAAACAAAGCATATTTGTTTGATATTCACTATTTACACTATACGAAGGACCTTTCTCAGATTGAGCCTTAATTACGTGCAGAGAATGTTCAGAATGTTTTTTAATTAACAAATTTTTATTGATTCATGCAGCAAATCACACAGACATAATAGAAAATACAACCTCAAACCACTTGAAATCAAAACTTTTTTTTTTTCCTCCCCGAACAATAATCCCTCTACCCCACCTGACACAAACAAGCACTCTAGTGATCAGAAGTCAACTGACAAAGACACACAAATAGACAATAAAACAGGAAATATTTAGACATAGAAATAAAAAAAAGAAATAAAAAAAACTCTAATCCCTCTCCAAATCCCCTCCCCGAGAACCCTCCAAAAAGGCCAGATAACCGCTCCACTTCCTAATGAAAATATCCATGCTTCTGTACACCATCTCCTCAAACGCCGCCACCCTACCCAGCTCAACGCACCACTCACGAAACGAGGACACATCAGACGACTTCCATCCCCTGAGAATTAACCGCCTGCCAATCATCACGCCTGTCAGGACCCAACTCTCCACGTATTTATTACCCACATGCAGGACCGCTCCATCCCCCAAATGATGAACCTCTGTACCTTCAACCAAAACTCTTGTATCCTAACACATCCCCAAAAAACATGGGATGTGTGTCCATTTTCTGATTGGCATCTCCAGCAGGTGGGTGTGTCTTTAAGACCAAGCCTATACATTCTAGAGGGGGTCCAATAAAATCGATGCAAAATCTTAAATTGCATAAGGTGCACCCTTGCATCTCTAGATGCAGACTTTATGTTTTTTTAAATCCCAGCCCACTTAATAATTCTGTGGAGGCAAGGCATAGATCTAGAAGGATCGTAGACAAATAATAAAATATCATCTGCATAAAGCAAAAGCTTATGCACCACACCTCCTGCAATCACCCCTGGAAAATCATCCTCCTTTCTTATCGCGGCTGCTAATGGTTCCAGGGCAAGACAGAACAATAATGGGGAAAGTGGGCAACCTTGCCGGGTGCCCCTATCCAGAGTAAAATAATCTGAAATTAATCCATTTGTTTGTACTGCTGCTACCGTGTGTCTATAAAGTAACTTAATCCAACCAATAAATGTACTCCCAAACCCATACATTTCCAAAATTTTAAAAAGATAATCCCATTCAACCATATCAAATGCCTTTTCGGCGTCGAGTGAGATGGCAGCGACCGGAGTCTGATCATTCACCACTGACCACATGATATTGATGAAACGCCTAATATTATCAGAAGAGCTACGGCCCCGAATAAACCCCACCTGATCTGTATGTCTAATAGATGTCATAACTTTACTTAATCGGTTAGCCAGAATTTTTGACCAAATTTTTACATCTAGCTGGATCAGGGAAATTGGACAGTAACTTTTACACTCACTTGAATCTTTGTCCTTTTTAAGAATCAGACTGATCCGGGCTTGTGTCATGGTTGGGGGAAGTTTTCCATTCTTAAATGCTTCTGTATAAACTTCTAGCAAAAGTGGAGCCAATTCTGTTCTAAAAAACAAGATCTAAAAAAATTCAGCGGCAAATCCATCTGGCCCCGGAGCTTTGCCTGTAGGCAGGGACTTAATTTTTCTCATCAAGCTCCTCCAAGGTTATCTCAGAATCAAGAGAGTTTTTTTGCTTGGTCGTCAGTTTAGGGAGTTCTAATGGATCCACAAATTCCAATATCCTCATCAGTAGATGAAGACGTGGAACTATAGAGATTACACATTCCAGATCAACTTTGGTCACGGGTGCATTAGCGAATAATTCCCTCTCCAGTGACTCAAGACAATCGATTCGTCTCTCAACATCCGTCACTCTTGTGACTAACTCAGAGAATTTTGTTTCCATCGCCATAATCGATCGACGTATAACAGCGAGATCCTCCAAGTCAGCAAGAATCCTCGTCAGCATCACTGACATGTTGGACAGTTGACGCTGGATCTCCTCTCTCATCGCACCAACCAAATCGAGTCGCCGGTCTGTAGGACGGACGGGGCTTTCATCCTGAGCACGTAAGTGTCTTCTAATGTCTCCAGAGCCCAGGGATTCTGACTTCTTTACCATATTTTACCGCAAAGAGCAAATATGTAACTGACTGTATCGAATTTCACCAGGTTATCACATAAAAATTATTAAAAATTTCGCAAAGTGCGCAGAGATCGTTGCTCACATGTCTGCTCCCTGCATGGTGTCACGTGACCTCTCGAATGTTCAGAATGTTGATTTTTATTTATTTATTTAAAACAAAATTTTTTATCCCCTTTTCTCCCAATTTGGAATGCCCAATTCCCACTACTTAGTAGGTCCTCGTGGTGGATTGTGGTGGTTACTCACCTCAATCCGGGCGGCGGAGGACAAGTCTCATTTGCCTCTGCTTCTGAGACCATCAATCCACGCATCTTATCACATGGCTCGTTGTGCATGACACTGCGGAGACTCTGCATGTGGAGGTTCATGCTATTCTCCGCAATCCATGCACAACTTACTGCGCACCCCATTGAGAGCGAAAACCTCTAATCGCGACCACGAGGAGGTTACCCCATGTCACTCTACCCTCTCTAGCAACCAGGCCAATTTGGTTTCTTAGAAGACCTGTCTGGAGTCACTCAGCACACCCTGGATTCGAACTTGTGACTCCAGGGATGGTAGTCAGCGTCAATACTCACTGAGCTACCCAGGCCCCCCAGAATGTTGATTCTTTAGTGTGTTTCCCCCTCCCTTTTTTGGTATATCATATTTGCAATATATTTTTTCCTTGATGAAAATATAGATTTGTTTTTGTTCATTTTGTTGATGCAAATGTGACAAGGAGGAAGGTGGGGCTGGGCTGTGAGGACAAACGCCTGGCCCTGAATCAGGCTAATCAGCTGGGAGGGGGATAAAGACGAGCCGGAGGCACCAGTTCTAGAGAGAGCCACATGCCGCCGCTGTGTGTGTGTGTGTCTATGTGTTTGTGTTTAAGTTCATTTGAGTTCATTTATGTTATTAAAACTTACGTTGACTGTTCAGCCAGTTCCCGCATCCTCCTTGCCAACCTTAGCCCGTTACAGCAACATATGCAAAAATGTTACTCTCTCTTAAGTACTCTGTACATCTTCTGTAACCTGGTGGGATATGGATGTGTGGCCAGTGTGGCATGCATGTACTGTATGTAGTGTGCACAGGTGTGTGTAGTATCTGTTTATAATTGCAACAGTGTGATCAAATCTAAATGCAAATGTGTGGTTGTCTGAATCTAGAGCACATTATTGTTTCCCAGCTGATGTCCTGAATCAGCACATCACACATTAAGCTGTAAAGAAACCCACACTATCATGCTTGTAATTGCCATAAACAGTACAGCAGTGAAAACATCCATTTAGAGATTCATCTTAGTCAACATGTCAAAAACTTGATTTTACCCACTGGGAAATAATGGGATCGTGTAAGTGGGCTCTATATAACCAGTGTTTGGAGGGAAGCAGCTGAAATATAAGTTGGCTTAATGATGTCAGCCTAAAAGGAAAGTTGTTTCAGAGACAAAGCAACTTACTACATTTAGATGAAAGATTAAAAAGACAAGTAGTTTTTAATTCCTAACAACTTCTGATTTCTAATAACCGATTATTTGGCACAGTAAGAGCAGGAATATGTATTAAGAAAGTGTAACAAGTTTGTGGGCAATGTAGGAGTCAGACAGGGAACAGTCAAAGGTGAGTATTTTATTACTCATTCAGCATTTATACAAAACTTAAACAAAAAGGGCTCTTGGTGGCCAAAGCACACAAACGGGTCAATAGTATCTCATATAGCCTCGTAGGAACAGGCTTTGGTCTCTCTCCCCGCTCTGACACTCTGGTGTGCCTTTTCAGGTCTCCCTCCACCATCACTATAATTAGAGACAGGTGTTGGAGTCATCATAACCCAGGTGACGATCCTTGGGCTCTGAACAAACCGAACGGAAGCGTCACTAATTGGTGTAATCTGAACGGTGTGGAAAAAGCAGTTAAAGGGATCTGCCAATAACCATTTGTTAAGTCCAGCGTCGAGTAAAATTGAGCCGCATCTAACCGATTGAGTAACTTGTCAATTTGGCATTGGATAAGCATCAAATTTGGACACCGCGTTCACTTTCCAGTAGTAAACACAGAACCGGACCGAGCTGTCGCTTTTCGGTACCTGTACTACCGGGCTGGCCCAATCGCTGTGCGACTCATGTGTTATGCCCATTTCAAGTATTGCCTCTAATTCTTCCTGAATGATCTTTTTCTTGTGTTCAGGAAGATGATAGGGGTCGCTACGGACCACCACACCCGGGGTGGTCTCAATATGGTGCTCTATAAGGTTCGTGCGACCGGGAAGGGGTTTGAGGAGGTTGATGTGGTAGATTTGACATGCCCCTCCCCTATCTGTTCACCTAACCTTATGATCGAGATCTCCAACTCGTCGTGTGACCTCAAAGGGTCCTTGCCACTTGCCGAGTAATTTGGAGCTCAAAGTGGGCAGCAATACAAGCACTTTATCTCCCTGTGTGAATTCGCGTAGTCGAGTGCCCCTGTCGTGTAGTCGGCATTGACGTTCTTATGCTTGGAGCAAATTCTCTTGTGTTACCTGCCCCAAAATGTGGAGTTTGATGATCCTTACCGCTCTCTCTCTCCCGCAGACTGACACATGACCATGCCCACCATGCCACAGAAAGTAAACAGGGTTAATTTTAATTTCATTTTGACTTGTGTATTATTATGTCACAGGATATCCACTTAATGGCTTATATCTTCTTCAAGAACTTGATCCTTCCTTTTAGTGATGGGAAGATCGGATCCTTTTACTGACTTGAATCTTTGAGTCTCTTTCAGCAAAATGAACAAATCTTTATTCAAGTCATTTCGTTCATTTAGTTCATTTAAGCAGAATTAAATTAAAATATTACATTTTCAATAGCCAAATCCCCCCCAACACGTTTACTTACGCAAACTTTGGTTATAGTCCCAAATATGGAAAAATTGATAATGCAACCAAGGACAAATTATGAGAAACAGAAATTATTATTTCACCTCTGGAATCTTCTTGTCTGAGTCGTTAGTTCTTTTGTCACGTGATGTGTATAGCGTATACGTGTGACAAAAGAACGAACAACTCAGACCAGAAGACTCGAGAGGTGAACTAATAATTTCTGTTTCCTATGTGAGCTATGCATAGCGTATACGGCTGTCACGTGACAAAAGAACGAACGACTCGGACCAAAAGAGTCGAGAGGTGAACTAATAATTTCTGTTTCCTCTACAGCGCCTATGCGGTTTTCACGTAACAAACGAACGGAGGTTGCACAATGCACATGCGCGGCCAACACAAAATGAATGAATCACTCTCTGAGACTACTCGTTCTTCTGAGTCACACAAAAGATTTGTTCAAAATGAACGAATCGTTCATGAACGACCCATCACTACTTCCTTTGAAAATACATGTTCAAACAGCCATTGAACAGCTAATAAGACTTAATTAGACCATGCAGATCTAATGAGTTTGAATGAGTGAATGACATTGTGTGTGTGTGTGTGTGCGTGGCGGGTTTCGTGGTGTGTAACTGACCGTACAGGCTGTAATGTCTTCTCTTTTGTTGTTACCTCTGATCTTCTTAAATTATTCCCTTGGGATTTTGTGACCTTAGACTAGCCCTGTCATTATAGGCTTTTTGGTCATTTTGTCTACTTGAGTGTTTAACAGATAAATCAACTGAGTACTCGGGTCTATTTTCATAGGTGTCAGATGGACGCCTTTGACCATTGCATTTTTTCAGGGTCTCGCTCTCTTGTTTTTAAGATGCCTTGTCAAATTAAAAGCAGTTCATTTAAAGGATATGTTTCAAAACCCCTGTGTTCTGTTCCATTCAGTTGTGCTCTGTCTAGCTGTTTGAAAGGAATTATACGTCCTGTGTGTACACGCTCTAATCCTTTGCAAACAGAGTGTTGAGTTCTGTTCCTGCACAAGACTGAAGGTCACTGTGTGCAGTGTTGACACACATTTCTGTATGATAAATCAGATCACAAGTTTCCACAGGAAGCCATAACTAATCACAAAATTTAAAATGAGGCCTCTTTTTGACACATTTATGTATACTTAATTTTGATTAGTGTGAAAAGTTTTCAATTCAAGTCACTCAGTTATTGTGTTTTCATGATCGATCATTACTGTCACTTCCATTTACTTGTGTACTCATGCCCATCCCTAGTAATGGCCAATCCCCTGGACAACAATGCAATTTTACACCCTAAAAACCTACACTGAACAGGTTTCTTGAACACTACCATGTCTTCCATTGTTCGGACATTGGTCAAACAGATAGTCCTGCCTGGAATTCATGCCATTGGTTGGGCCAATGTTACAATGTTACAAACAATGTCAGGCTGCTCAGGATACTCAAACAACAGAGCAATGTTTCAAAAGCACCACCCTGTTGAACCTTCTTATAGATTACTTAGATCCAAGTTTTCTCTGAAACTTTACTGCAAAAGAGCACCTGTGTATGAAAGCCTCACTCCCTCCTTTCCTCTTTCTCTCTCTCTGTCTGACTCTCTCTCTTTCTCTGTCTGGGTTGATAGTGATCTCTGTGTTGTTGACAGCCTGTCAGGACAGCATTAAAAGTGCAGGAGAGCATACTGATGCAACATAGAGTCTATGAGTAAAGAGCAGAAAGAGGGGGATTGTGTTTCTAGAAGTTATACTTCTGCACGTCTATCATGACTTCATTGTACAACATTGACAGGGAGCTGCTCGGGGTGAAGCTTTCTATGACTGCTCTCATTACAAGCACACACACACACACACACTGACAAACATTGGACTGACATGGGCCAATACGCTAGAGGCTTCATTGTGGCTTTAAGTTTAGTGCTGCAGTAGAAACCCTAGAGACCCATTAGAAGGGACAGAATAACATCCAGGAAATACTTTTTTATCTCATCACAGTAACTTCTTTTAACCTGTCATCACCAATCTGCTACTGTATATGAACAGCGAGATCATACGGCTCTGATCGCTAAAAATACTAGCTTAACAGCTAAAGCTCCAGTTTTGAGGAACAGCATCAAAGCCAGTCCAGATCAGACAGTTGCTCTCTGTATGGAGGTTAATATGAAGTAGCAAATGAAGGAAGAGAGGACGCAACCAATGGTAACCCATCATCCTTCGGAAACTACCTCTATCCTCAGCCTTAAACACTAACCACTTACAGTACAAGTCACCAAATACAAAGCCTTAATAAACCTTTGAAAAAGATCCTGTTGCCTGAAGCGTACTGTGAATGGAGAATAGCAGGAGATAGTTGCAGGAGTAAGCAGGAGAGAGTTCTCATCCATTCTTTATCTGAATTGCTCCTAAGGAACCAAAGATGTTGGAATAGAAAAAAAAAAAAAAAGAAAGAAAATTAGTCTTCTAGTATGAACATTCCATTTGTCATGGCTGACCTTTAGAGGGGTTTTCAGAGAAGTAATGGAGAACTTGTCTGGGTCCTGAATTCTCTGAGCAGATCTCACAGCTGAAAAGTCAAAAGCGAACAGTCTCACCCAAAGATGAGTTTCATCATTAAAGGAATAGGCTATTTCACCCAAAAATGAAAATTGTGTCATCGTTTTCTA
Source organism: Myxocyprinus asiaticus (assembly GCF_019703515.2). Classification (NCBI taxonomy): domain Eukaryota; kingdom Metazoa; phylum Chordata; class Actinopteri; order Cypriniformes; family Catostomidae; genus Myxocyprinus; species Myxocyprinus asiaticus. The sequence continues at coordinate 16,848,669 of NC_059361.1, forward strand.
TAATTAAAGGTGCTGTAAGCTATTTTTTTCATTGAAAGGTATGCAAAAAATGTTCTTACTCCCTGAAAGATATCACTGAAATAAGTGTCATGAGATATCTCACCAGTCTCTGTGACAGCTGTAGACTTTGTAAACAGCAAACAAAAATGTGTCCACGGGCCACTGTCTCTTGACGCTTTCTGCCTGTCAATAATTTTGAGCGTTCTCATAGTGTTGTCGAATTATTGAGGCTTAATGCTATATTCTGATTTATAATTTGACAGTTAAGGGCACTATTTTGCTACTGTTGTGTTTGACAGACATGGGAACATGCTTTGTGTCGGTTCAGCGGTATTGGTGCAGTGTTTTGGAAAGAGAGGGCGTGGCTAAAACAACTGCTCTGTCTCGTGGAAGTTAGAATGGCTAAAATTGCTTACAGCATCTTTAACACAAGTGTTATGCAGACTGTCCAAGCTTCTGTTTTTCATACAACAAAAGTGGATGGTGATTCATACTGCCAAGCTGTAAAAAACAAACAAAAGATTGGACCTATTCTGCCTGCAAAGGCAGTAACTAGCAGTAACTACACATTTTGTCAGAATTGATGACCGAAAAATGGCCTTGATTTTGAATTCCAAAAGTGCTGGAATCAGACAGCCCTACCGATTCAGAGAAAACAGATTGCGAAGATTTGATCATCCACATTTGGCTGGACAAAAATAACCTTTTTTTTTTCTCTGCGTTTACTGCGTAACTGCGCTTTTGCTTTGCAGAGCAGCATTATCTTGTCTAATATTAGCCCAGTAATAAGCACAAGCATTAGCTGTTTTAATTTGTTATGGAACCAACCCATTCTCATTCCCAAGGCATCAAAAACTGCCAATTGTGCAAGAACCCTATGGATATTCAGATATTATCATGTGTGTATAACCACAATATGTTTTATCATACTGTACTTATAAATAAAAATATAAATATATTAGTGTAGTTAATAGATCTTTTTAGATATTTTAGATCCCCTAACCCAACCCCATTCCTAAACCTAACCATTTATCAACAATATAAAACATGTAACAGACAGGTAAATTTAGTCATTCATTTGATTTACATTACACAATTACATAGATATTTTTGAGCACCCAACCCCACCCCTATGCCTAAACCTAACCAATTCTCAACCATATAAGATGAAACAAGCAGACAGAAGTAGTCACAATAATTTATAAAAAATAAAAAAAAAATATATATATATATATATATATATATATATATATATATATATATATATATATATATATATATATATATATATGACACAAAAGTACTATAATAATATTCCAAACCATTCGATAGCTTTGTGTGAGTAACATGGAGAAATTAGTGTTTTTAGTTGCTGAACATCTTCCCGCTCCGTGAAGACAGCGACATCCAAGGAGCTTTAAAATACCGGTCACACATCTCGTTCAAAAGATACACCCGACCAACTTGAGCTTGTCGCAATCAGTCACGAAACAAACAAGAGCCAATGGCATTTGACATCAATGATTCTTGTGATTGTGATTGTTGAATAAAAACTTAAATTTGGATCTGTTCTTCACACAAAGCGATCGGAAGACTTGGAATTCAACCGGAATGAAACATCACTTCAGAAGAGCAGAATGTGTACAGAAAACAACAGATTAAACATAAACTACTGCAAACTAATAAATGTTTAGGGTTCTCACGTGTCCTGGAAAACCTGGAATTTTGCAATGCATTTTTCCAGTCATGGAAAAGTCATGGAAAATTTGAAAAATACCTAAATGTCCTGCAAAATAATTATTTGTCCTGGAAAATATTTTAGTATGATAAAATGGTTTGACTGTGTTGCTAGCAAGGTTTTCCTTACATGTACAAAATCATGGTAATGATTGGGACTCGTAATAGACTTTTTTCACAGACTGTGTTGACACGTTTCCGCCTTATATATCAGCGTAAATATCAAAAAAAATTATAATATCATACATTTTTGAAATATTGAGTGTAATTTTATAACATTATACTTTGTGTTATATTAACCTGGAATTAGTTTAAAAAAATTAATTACCACAGCTGTGAGGGGGTTTCTATTACAGCTGCTTGAGAGAGTGACAGTAAATTTGGCATCTTCTCCCATTTTACCGTCTTAATCCACTGCTCTCTAATTTTATCCTCTTCTGGAGAGTCATTCAAACGTAATAGTGGATTTATTCTTTTGATCTTGGAGCAAATGGGTAAGTGAAGATAATATTTGCTGTGATCTCCTATTCACTCCTATTCACCGCTGTCGAAGATTACCCTGCAAGAGTTTCCACGTTCCAAAACCCGGGAGTGTGAAAAAGGTCTATCCACAGTTTTCCTGAGCAACTACTGGGCGGCACCATGAAGAATCTAATTGCCTGTTTTGTATTTCTGGTCTCGAGATGCAAAGTAAAAACTGCCAAAATAAGTGATCCAGAGAAGAATAACAAACATTTAAGTGTTACTTGGTGTAAAAATAAATTTCCTGCTCAACTTGTGCCATTGTTGTCTGTCATAACAGCTAAGAATAATTAATGATATCTTTGTAACTTATATCTGACCATTGCTTTATGTCAACTACACACTCATGTGAGGCACTGTCTATTAAAAAATGGTCATCTCGACTCTGTAAAGTATCTGCCTTTTTTTTTTTAATTTTTACAAATTTAATACCTTAAACATTACATTACCCGCTAAGAATATACGCCGATGCGAGTGAAAACACTGGAGACCGAAAATTGAAAACAGTTGATTCGTGGAACATTCTGCGTTCAGGAAAAAGGTGGTTAGGAGTCAAATATACAAATTCGTATTGTTTTGACAGTGTCTGCGGCTGCGCGTTGTGTAATAATGTCAACGATTAAGGACACTTACACCCTTGTGATTGATTACAACAGCGGCCAATCGTGTGCTTGGCAGTCGAGGTCAAACAGAGGCAGATCGCTTGATTGGTTACAGCTACGGCCAATCGCGTGCTTGGCCACAGCAGCGGGTGCACAGTGAGAAGTGGCACTCATGAAACTTCTCATTCATAAACAAACTGATTGACCTGGTACATGTACCGACCGACTGAATGAGAGGGGCATGTTGTTCATTTACTTCAACATCAGCATGTGAGTCTACAGGGGGCAGTGGTGGCTCAGCGGTTAAGGCTCTGGGTTACTGATCAGAAGGTTGGGGGTTCAAGCCCCAGCACTGCCAAGATGCCACTGTTGGGCCCTTGAGCAAGGCCCTTGACCCTATCTGCTCCAGGGGCGCCGTATCATGGCTGACCCTGCACTCTGACCCCAGGTTAGCTGGGATATGTGAAAAAAAAAAAAGAATTTCACTGTATATGTGCAAATGTATAATGTGTGATAAATAAAATTAGTATTAAATTAGTACCTTGTTCATCACAGAGAAAAGGGCGGAAGAGCTATTAATGCGTAAAATTGACTGATATTTGTACATGCTGTGGGGCTTTCACATGACTCGCGTCAGTGCTGCTGAATTTATTGAAGTCTATGAAGTGAGCCGTCAGTGCAACCTTGGCTCCAACTTCACACAAAATGTTTTTCACACACGTTTTTGCCTCACGCAAATTATGTCTTTGAGAGTACAAATCTACAAGAAATATTTTAAAACTGTCCAAATTTATGAAAAGTTATTGAATGTCTCATAATTTATTTTAATTAATTATTACCTTATCGTTTCCAAGAATCCAGAGACCCCAGTTATTGAACTACAGTAATTACATTCACAATAAATAAATAAACGCTAAGACCTAAACATAAAAAATTAGAGTCCTCTTTATTCTCTGCAATCAAAGCAATTCCCATTTCTTTCTCTTCCAAATACACATTTTCAGTGTTTATTGATCACACCTCCCGTTTTCTTGCATGCGTCCCTCCGTGACGCTTTCTGCAACGCTTATCATATGGAAGGGCAAAGTGCCGCTTGACGTTGGCGGCACGGAGGGACGAGTGTTGACGCCTCGACTCAATTCATGTGAAATTCGCTTTTCAATGACGAAAGGACATTATTGAGACTCAAAATTATTATTAGTAGGCAATTACTGTTGTCTTTTCTGATAAAAGTCATGCTCAGCAGTTTAAATGCTGTAGGAAAATGATACACTACTAGGGCTGCCCCCGACCAAAGATTTGCCTAGTTGACTAGTAGGCCTTAATTTAAGCCATTAGCCGACTAGTCATCGCACGTTTATGATATTAATTTAATTACTTAAATATATATATATTTTGGGGGGCATCAGAAAATGGTTTGAGTTCCAGGGCTGAGAAAGAATGTTATAAGTAACATTGCTAACACTGTTCTACATTACAGAGAAATACTAAACCGTAACGAGCCTTTAAAATATAAACTTTACAAGTGCACGCACGAAGCGAGCCACATTGACACCGGCAAAAGCGGTAATAATTCTGAATGTGTTGGAAAAACCAGCAAGGAGTCTGTCTGAACATTTAGTTAATTTATAGAGAGAAATGCACATTAGGGTTGTGCCAACAGATGATGATTTCGGAGATCAACGATGGTCAGAGTGATCGCCAATAGCTGATGCCTTTGACCATGTCAAGACGATATTTGGCTCGTTTTCCCATTAATGTATTAAATTATTATTAGACTATTATTATTAGCAAATTAATATTACAAATAATTTGCCCGTAGACATACAGACATGCGCTTGAAGAAACACTTTATTATATTATTAAGAACAAATGACAGAAAAGCGCATATATGATGCGCTGTTACGGAGGCGTGCAGTCTCGTGGAACATGTGCATGTAAAAGGTTCTCACTCTTTCTTTGTTTCTGTCTTCTGAATTTTTTTTTTTTTGCAAGAACAGTATCGTCTATGAGTGCTGCAAATGACCTCAGACATCTCAGCTCAGGAGGTGCTTTGAGTTCAGTTCACTTTATTTCCACAGAGCAATTCATTGTGAACGCAACTCTGCAGCCTATAACTCTGTGATTACAACATAAAATAATACAAAAACACGTTCACCCCGAACCGTGGTTATTATCATCATTATAATTATTATTTTTACATTTATAATTGTTATTATGTCTTCATTTGTGTAAGTAATTTGCCGCCTGCATGTTTAGACGGATACTTGCCTGACGGTAAATGGAAAGGTGGTTTCTTAGGCATATATATATATTATTCTTTTATCACTTTATTTATTTATTTGCTTTTTCATTTCGTTTGGAATACAATTTGAATTTAGAAATGTATTTGATTCAAGTTTTTCGTTTTTTAAATAAATAAATTGTATTTTCAATGCAAAATCACAAAGAATATTCACCGAGGGTTTGCCAATGTAATTGGATATTGCGATATATATATATACATATATGAGGAGGGAACAAAATGAATTTATTCATACACATGATGTATTTTCCCGGACAACGAAATACCCGACCGGTAGAGAATGCACAGATGAAGTAGGTTCTTTGCCAGAGATATGTTGACAACTGTTGTAAAGCCATCCTTCAAATAGTTGAACAACACACATTTTAAATGCACTTATTTAATTTTTTTTCCAGTTTCATTTGAACTTTTAGTTCAAATAAATAAAAATAAAGTTCAAAGTTTGAAATCAAGGTGTCTTGCTTTATTGTCTAGGCTTAACCCTAACCCTGCTTAACGAAAATTACCCCATAGTACCACCTAGCGTCCAACCAGCGCTAATACCGGTTTTAAATTATAATTTTTTTTTTTTTGTTTGTTTTTTTTTGAGACCAACCGACCAATCAAAACTTGGTCGACCAAGACTCTTCTTATCGACTTATGTTTGGTCGACTATCAGGGGGCAGCCCTATACACTACATCTGCTTTGTTCTTATAATGCTTAAATGTTCTACTGAAGTCAGTAGATTTGACATGCAAATCTTTATAAAGGAGAAGGTAAGGACATTATTGATACTCATTAATGTTATTAGACTATTATTGTTGTCTTTTTGGATGAAAAGTCATGCTCGGCAGTTCACAAACTGAAGGAAAATTATAGATCTTTTTTGTTCTTATAATGCTTAAATACTATAAAGTCTCTTGGCAGATGTTGGTCGTGAACATCTCAAAATTATTCATTGACTCATTTTGACACATAGCACATAAGACTCTCATTTGTTACCACCTAGTGGCATCTCCAGAAGTGGTCACTAAACTAGTCAATTGATGAAACTGAACAAATTTGTGAAACAGAAGCAAGTCACAACAACATACCCTGTATTTTTGCAGCTAATTCTGCACAATTGTGCAGATAATTTGCTATACTTAAATCATTAAAATAGCTTAAGTTTGTGCTTTTATCTTATTCTTTAAAAAATTACTTTAGATCAGTGTTCGTGGATCAGTGATTGACTCTCATGAGTTTGCATCCCTGTGAGTTATAAACTTTAGACAGTGATGATAGTCAGACCACTGATTTTTTTTAAATGTATTCACACTGGGTTGGTGATTCGGCCTTAATACCTGGGGATGTGAATACATTTTCAATAATTCAACGATCAGAGTCAGCTTATACCACAGTTACCACATGTATGTGGAAAACACGGAATCTAGTCATAAAAATGGCATTAGCAATAAAACGCAGAATGTCATGGAATATGACAAATTTGGATGCAAATTAATGTTTGCATGTACAATTAGTCAAATTAAAATTGTGATATGTCCTAGTGTGATAATTAAACAAAAAAAGTCTCTGATTTAACTGAATAAATAAATAATCTGCAAGTGATGTTAATAAGCAACGTTCAGGGTTCCCACTCTTTTCAAGGCACAGTTTTCCAGGACATTTTATGCCCCCAACAAGGGTAATATGTAAGCAAAACAAGTTTGCGCGTGATGACCATGATGAGGCGTTTTCAGTGAAAGAGCGGCCGGCTCTACACATTCATTTTGAAATATAGAACATTAAAAAAGAAAATGTATGCAATGAAACATTACAACAAATGTATCTGACCATAATAAAGTGGATAGATAGACCTAAATGCTGTTGCGCATATAGCCTTTTATCCAAGTGTGAAGCCGAAAAATTAGTGCAAACATCTGTAAGCTTCCATTGTCTTGGAAATACAAGCATTCCCCACTTTCCCCCAGTGCCACTGCAGTTCTCTGTGTATATCCTCAGATACTGACCAAGACCATCAAGCAGAGATCTTTGGTTTTGTTTTGATTAATAAAAGAAAATGATGAAACTGCCAAAACTGCGACTCAGCTATACTGAAAACAGCTACATTAATTTGCGTTATCCTCTGGTGTATGCAGTAGGCCTTCAGAGCTGTTTGGTTGACAATAAATGGAAGACCCAAAAGCAGAGGGTCATTTGTTGACAGTCATTTACAAAAAGTGTTAATGAAGAACATCTTGTTGTTTGTTGGCCTCCAATGGCCCTGAAGCTAAAACCTTAAATTATCCAGGGTAGTTTCCATGACAACATGTAGACCTTGAGGCATCTTGCTTTGTAATTTACTGGTTGAGTTACACATTATTGCATCCTTCAAAAAATAAATCTGTCTTAATGATAGACTTAAATGTTCTAAGTGTTGAATGAATATTCATGTGCTTTGGATTATGCTCTCAGCAATATTTTCATTACTTAGAATGCTTTATTTCCTATTTTAAAATGATACATTTCCCTTCACCAAATCAAGCCAAAATGGGGGTCTTGACTTGTGCGAAATATACTTGAAATCCCGTTCTCTACCTGTACAAAGGCATTTTAATCATCTAAAAGACTCTTACGTACTTTCCCACCTGTATTCTCTGTATACTGTAAATATGTCAAATCTTCAATTGTGTGATTAACTTGTAATAGGTACTTTATTGATTTTTAGCTTTATTTATTTCAAGAAAAATATACTGCTTCACGAAATATGAATTTTAACAGATTTTATTTTGTGTTTGGCAAATGTTTTAATGACACACCATTTAAGAAGTCCATTTAGATAACAAGACTTTCATTTCAATAGTTGCAGCCTGGTCTCATGAAAATTATGTGACCGTGGCAGCTTTTTGCAAAACGAAATTATGTGCCTTATTACACATTTGCCTGCAGTTTCCCAGTGAAATGTCCAGCGGGGGGCGCCAAAAGCAAGTGAAGTCCGACAAGGTTTTTAAGGTGAATATTAGAAGGAGGTTTTAATAAGTAAAACGTACCTCCCTAACCTAAAACCTAAGCCTAACCAATAGTGATCTAAAATTAATTGAGAGGAAGTGAAAAAACAGGCATCCTTACCCTTAACCAACACCTAATCCGAACCGGTAGTGTCCAAAAATAAAATGAGAAATGAAAACCACAATTTCTAAAGCAACCACGTCATCTCGTGTCACTTCTATGACACACTCATCTCACGTGTAAACTTACATGCTTCACTGGTCTCAAACCGCTGTCTTCCAAGTCCAAAGTCCACACTCTATTAGGTGAGTTAACGCGAAAGCTAATCACATTGAAATATGTGTGTAAATGTAGGTGAGTCTGTAATACAATCATTAAAATATATAGTTTTTCAAATTATACGTTGTAGTAAAAGTGTTTCTATGTGCAAAAAATAAGTGTTTATAAAGTCATAATCAGCCGTAGTAATCGTGATTTGTGTGAAAGTGAATAAAACACAGTTGTTGTAGCGCCAGTGTTAATTTCACCATGAAAAAGCAGGAAACTTAGAATGCAGCACGAAAAATCAGTTTGCAAAAATGTAGTTTTAGTAACGTTCATTATTTGAGACTAGGTTGCATAAAAGGGTTCTTGTGTTCTGTGTTTATCAGTGCATTCAGTTTTTCATGTATTGATGGAGAGAATATCAATGTAGAATGACCCATTTAGGTTGAAATTACACTAAGTATTAGAAAGAGCTGTTGAAAAATTAGCTATGTAATATGTAGAATTAAGATGGCTAAATGTGTGTACTTTTTAAGAATGAATCACGTGTCATTCTTATGTATAAACTGCACTTTAGTGCATCTGTAACTCATCCAGTATTTACTATTTGCCCTAAACTGAAATCCATTGATTTTATACCCATCCACATCATGTGTAAATAAAATCCTCTATTGTTTCTCAGTTTTTATCCAAAGAAGTTTGTGCTTTTAATTGGAACAGTCAGGTTTGTTCCTTACATCCTTAGTCATCTCTGAGGTCCTGGTTCCTTGGCATATTGGATGGCCAGCTGTCATTGCCTGTCTAGATATGAGAAAATTAAATGAATTTAAAGCTTCGGATCGTGACAGGATGCAGCCTGAGGTGTGATGGACATGTCTCTCACACCTCTTTGAGGTGATGGTGGGCTGTCGTGTTCATCTCCTTATAGTGCTGCCTGCCACTCTTTATCTGCCCATTTGCTGTCGTTCTTAAACAAGTGGTTCTGTTGTTCATTCTTTCACCCTAATGTGCAATTCTACCCGTGTTTGATTAAAACTGATATTTTATGATTTTGCATTTGCACTAATGCAAATTTGACTTTATATTTCAAATAGAGCTGTCAGAATTAATGCGTTAACGCATGCGATTAATTTAAAACGTTTAACACATTAATTTTTCTTAATCGCAATGAATGCATTTAGCGTTAATACAGCATAAACTAGAATAAACACTTGTTGGGAGGGCAGAACCTTTGTGATGTGTCTGCCTGGAGTCATTACACTGACGCTCACACCACAAACACACACACACAGCAGGGATTTAGTGATAAAATGATGGAGAAAGGACCTCTTAACCCTATTTGATGTAACAAGCCCAGTACTTGTGATATAAATCAAGTATCACCAAAATGCAGAATGAGACGGTTTTGTCTGCAAGAACTTTTCATGTGGAGTTCAAAGTGCCGCTGACACCCTGATGCTAATTATGAACGCGGCTTCACGATTGCTGTAGGAAAGTGGATAGCCACAGTCCACCGGCAGATTAATATTGTGGAGGATGTTAGTTTAAGAGTTTTAATGCTCATTTCCATGTATATTCAACATAAGGGGAGACTAGTTCTTTCAATTAGTCAAACTCCCACTTAGACATTGGGAAACGTTTAATTTAACTTGAATCAGTGGTATTTTAGTGCATTTCTATCTTTATACTGTGGAAGGCTTTGTTTGGAAAATGTAAATAAAGCATTATATTGTTACATATTGTTTTTTTTTTCTCCTAAGATGTAAATAAATGAATTTGGACAGGAAAATAAGTATATGTGGTGACAAATTTTAGCATTTTCAAAATCTCCATTTAATCGCGCTTAACAAAAAACAAATATGATGCGATTAATCGCGATACATTTTTTAATTGACTGACAGCACTAAACATGAGGAACGTGAATTGTAAGGAATTTAATGATTCTGATTCCACTGAATGATTCTGGTTCCTTAATGATTCCTTTAATGATTCTATCAGTACTTTTAAGGAAACCCTTCTTCCTCAAAATTATTCCTTATATACAAAATAAATATACTAAAAAAAAGCAATACTGTTTTTGGTAACATATTTAAATTTAAATATAATTTATATATGATTTAAATAGAATATTGAATTTAACCTATGTTAACCTATTTAACTTATGTAAATTTTATAAAAATCATTCAGTTCCTGTATTTTTTCAGTATTTAAAAACAAAACACGGCCCGGTTACTAGGGAGGGTAGAGTCACATGGTGTAACCTCCTCGCAGTTGCTATAATGTAGTTCTCGCTCTCGGTGGGGCACGTGGTGAGTTGTGCGTGGATGCTGCGGAGAATAGCGTGAAGCATCCACACGCGCTACGTCTCCGCGGAAACGCACTCAACAAGCCATGTGATAAGATGCGTGGATTGATGTCTCAGATGCGGAGGCAACTGAAATTCATCCTCCGCCACCCGGATTGAGGCGAGTCACTACGCCACCACGAGGACTTAGAGTGCATTGGGAATTGGGCATTCCAAATTGGGGAGAAAAGGGAGGAAAAAAAAAAAAGGAATGATAAAAAATCTGTTTTGTAGTCACTTAATGTAACACTACACATTCACTACAAAGAGAGATTTAAAAGTGACCCAGATCATTTTGAACACAGACTTTTCTGTCATAACAACTTGAGAACTTGTTTATGGCTGTCCTTGGTAACTTGTAGTGTTTATTATTTGTGCCACCACTTTTGGTACAGTAAATCCCAAGCTGGCAAGATTTCATTTTCCTTCTTAAAAAAAAAAGCTAACAGCTCTAACTACATTGTAGTCTTCCTAATAGCTACTGCACCCGCCCCCCGCCCCCCCCCCCTTTTTTAGACAAAAGAGAGAGTTTTACATTAAATGAAAGAAGCTGGTATGATAATGAGAACAGATGCTTATGTGTTTTCGAGGCTCAGAATTAGTGAAGCTCTGTTAGCTGATGACATTGCCACGTTTAGTGAAATAAGAGCACAAACATATAGTTTAGAGAACCCTCAGGAAATGTATATTTACACTCAAATAAAAAACTAATAAAGTCTACCAAAGAGAGAAAATAGGAAATGAGCCTGAGTGGGGATCATGTGAATCAGAATGTCTGTTGCTTATTGCTTTTTCTTTGGTTGGTGGTTTGAAAGCTTCTCTTAATCAGTACTTCCCCCACTAAATATCTTTCATTATTTTTCTTCCATGTGCTCTGCATTCACTTCATTTTCTCTTCTTCCGCATCTGCAGCAAATCTCCTCCACTCTCTAATCACTCATTAATTTAATCAGAGTTTTTTCCCATTTAAAGTGTAAATTTAAAATAAAAAAAATGTAGTTACATATGTTTCTAATTTTATATGTAGGCTTTATATTTGTATTTTTCACATTATACCATAAAGAGGTAAAAACACTACACTGCAGAGAGAGACAGTACTTTACAGTACAGCATCTCTTATATCAGTCCTCATGTCCTTGAAATAGTGGAGTCATTTAAAACATGCGTGCCTTTCTGATCAAAGAGTGGATCAACCTTTCAGCTTTTATGTTCAGCCTTTATGCTCGCTGTAAGCACACAAAGATGAAAAACATAAAATCCTCTGGACACTTTTTTCCATTGGTCAAGCTCGAAGCCTGCTACAGTAGTATAGAGACAGAACTTGCAAATAAGCCTTCCTCCTTGAATGAACATTTGTAGAACAAGAAAACGTAAGAAATTGCCTGAACCCACCATGAACAAATAAATTGAAAGAAATTTACCCATATATCTGTGTTGTCCACACTATGTAATCTCTGGGGGGAAAAAAAATACCATTTAAGCTTCAATTGTTACCTTAAGTAGGACAAAAAGGTAATTTTTCTTTTTCTTTTTTTTTTGGTTCCCAAAGGAAGATGTAAATGTACCTTTAAAGGTACACAATAGGTAATTGGGGTACAATTATGTACCAAAGCATTTTATACATTATAACTAGAGGTAAAAAAATGGTCCCTTTGAAGGTACCACCCTAGTGATGCCCCTTGTACCACCCTAGTGATGCCCCTGAGAGTATATGGAGCCAAAATGAAACAGTCTTGTGCATGTATGTCTCGGGTGGAAACAGTACTATAACCATGTGGACTGAACCTTCTTTAGCTTAAGGGAAAGGCTGAAATGCTTGGAATCTGTCTTTGTGGATGCCGTCTTAATCTACACTTTAAAAAGCAACTAAACTCTCATGTAAAGTCGAAATTATGTCTTCTACTACAGTACTGTGCAAAAGTTTAGGCATATAAGATGTTTCACAAAAACATTTGTCTTAAAATGGTTATTTATATCTTCAGCTTTAGTGTGTCAAAAGGAAATATACATTTTAGACTTCCAAACATTACTTTTGCAAATAGAAAAGATTAGAATAGAAGAACAGGGAGCCCTGCAATAGATGGCATGGCCCCCACAGAGCCCCCCATGAACATGGAGTCAGTCTGGGATTACATGAGGAGACAGAAGCAACTGAGACAAGAACTGACAGAATAGATAGAAGAACTGTGGTGAATTCTCTAAGAAGCTTGGGTCATCCTATCTGCCATCAACCAAGAAAAATGTCATGGTTACTTGTATAACCTCCGTTCCCTGATGGAGGGAACGAGATGTTGTGTCGATGTAGTGACACTAGGGGTCACTCTTGGGAGCCCGAGACACCTCTGGTCTTTGATAAAAGGCCAATGAAAATTGGCGAGTGGTATTTGCATGCCACTCCCCTGAACATACGGGTATAAAAGGAGCTGGTATGCAACCACTCATTCAGGTTTTATGCTGAGGAGCTGATATAAGGTCCGGCCATTTCAGCGGGTAGTTCAGCGTTGTGGCAGGAGGGACACAACGTCTCATTCCCTCCATCAGGGAACGGAGGTTACACAAGTAACCAAGACATTCCATATCTGTCACTCACTTGACGTGTCGATGTAGTGACACTAGGGGTACCTATACGAAACACCACAACTGGCTGTACTGTTGCGTGAACTGGCGGTGTGTGGTGGGCAGACTACTGTGTGCCTCATAGCCAGCACACCAGGTCGACACATAACCTCCCCCAACATAGTTATGAGTGTCGAACGGCCCTTTGGGGACAAGTCGACTACCCAAAAGATAGAGACAGGCTAACCCAGTCGTGGCCTCTTTTCCCCTTCTTTTTTTCCACTCCCTAAAAAAGAAGGGGGATTATCCGACTGGGCCGCCAGGTCTAGTCGGGGGGTGTCCCTCCCAAGGGGAAGACACCGTGGAGACCACACCTCTCCCAAAGAATGTATGCATTCATGCTATAGACATACTGTATATTGTATATGTCAAATAAATGAGAACATGGAACACTGAAATTGAAAAATGACATTAACATGAGTAAATCTGCAATAAACAGAGCTGGTGTGAAAGGTGAAAAAAAACTGTCTGTTTTTAGATTCCAGCCTGTCTGACAGATACCATACATTACACTCTCCCCCATCAATCAGCAGAACGAAGGTAGGAGTGTTAATTACCTCACAGAACATGCTTACTTACAGTACATTCAAACACACACACACACACACACACACACACACACACACACACTGTTCAGCAAAACAGTGGGTTCTTAAAGAGAGAACTTCAAACACATTTCATAAACACTCAAGAGTGGCAGAAACAAATGAATGCACACACACACACAAAGTATATTGAAAAAAAATATATAGATCTGACTCATACACTAATCATCCATACCTTACCTTACCGCATCAGCCACCTCTTGTATGACAAGGATGAAAAGGCTTTCAAAATGTCCGTATGATATATGTGTAATTGCTTTGAGTACGTGTCTGACAAGTAATTAACCTGCAATGCACAGAAGGGATCTATAGCTTAATATGACTCAACAACTGGAAAAAACTTTTTTATATATAAAGTATAGCTTTTTTTCTTAGAAAAAACAAGTGGTACTTGGAACATAGTACATGGAACTTTGCATAACTTAATAAATTACCATTATAAATTAATATGGTATGTCCTTCAAACTGTATTTTTCCTGTCATATTCAAATATCAAATGTTTGTTGTTTGTTGGTTTTGGTGACTAATGCCGTGCCCCCTCAGTTTTATTGTAGCAGTAACAATAACTGTAGTACAATGTAAAAACTGGTAACTTGCAGTTGTTACCTTTAGGAGCTATTTGTACCTAATCCATCTCTTAAAATTAGTTTAGTTATTGTGACCTAATGAAGTCAGGTTAATTTGAGTGATGTTAAATAATATTTATAACAAAATCCTTCAATGTAGATGTTACTAAATGAAGCCCATTTTTTTAGGTAAATTGTTTTTTTTTTCAGTATTACTACAGTAGACTAATCCTAGTAGACTAGAGTAATAATGTCCCTGCTTCACTACAGTAATGAGCTGACTGTGTAGCTAGATATTGCTAACCTGTATTTCCCAATGTCCCAGTCCTCCTTATATAAAGCTCAAGTAAGGGATTTGCACTCAGTCTCATTTATAGACTATTTCCAGATCCCTATTGGGGCAAATTTGATGTTAATACAATAAAGAAACCATCACCAGAAACTTTTATTATGGATCCAAAGCTGGACTAAAACATGCTAAATCGGGAAGTTTCTTCTGTCTTTCGCCATACCTCTGTAATAAACTCCTGGAACACTACTGTCATTATGCTGCAGGGTTGTGAATAATGAATGATTTCTCTCTCTAGCGTGTTGTTGCTGATATTAGTTCTAAGTGCCTATTCAGCTTCACTGCATTCATCTCAACACGCAGAAGCAGCACACTGGTAAATAATGCAAGTCCTGGAGGGAGAATGTCAGTTTTTTATTTACCTGTTTATTAATTTATTTTTTTGTACTCATTTATCTCCCAAGATAAATGTGTTTTGACAAGCTGTTAGGCTTCAGGCTTTGTTACGCCCAATAAAAGCACGTTCAACAACAAACACACAAGTAGATGCATTTTATATGCAGACTAAATCACAAAGCAAGAATATGTTTGATCATTCAAATGGGCACAGCCAAGGTAGATGCAGATGCCCATTAATAACCTGTCATGTCATTCTTTTTGAAATGACAGAATCGCTACTCATTAAGGCCAATGTTTTATTTGCCTACTGGAAACAACTCGATTTTGGCAGAGGATGTTGCATCTTTCGAGTGTTTTTGCGAGTCTCACCCCTCTTCCATCTGAGGTCTGTCACACTCACCAATTACGAATGAAAGAGATGATAGATTAAATGACTGCCTCCAACATTTCTCCCCGATTCCCTGTCATGTAAAGCTTGCTGAAAGAAGAACAGGAGTGCCATGTGAACATAAAAAATTGTAATAGACTGAATTAGGATGCTATTCATGATGTAACTTTATCTTGTGAATGTGTATTTGTCCCTTCGGGGCTTGCCGGAAATTTCATACTGTATGTTCGTACCCCAAACAAAGGTTTGGTTATACAATCACCATAGACAGTAAGCACTTGCGATATGTGCCTTTGCCCTGCTGAGAATAAAGTTTGAATCGGATCTGAGCAGCAGGATTCCCAATTCTACAGTTAGAGAAGAAACTCTGCCAAGGCCATGAGAATCTGGCACACTGACGGCCTCCAATAATTTCAAACTTGCTGGATGTTGTTGAAGGGTCTGCAGGGGCATTAACTGAGCAGTCTCTTGGGCTGTTAACACTCACTGGCTAGAAGACGTGACCATGCACACTGTCTCACTTTACTTCTCCAATGACTATGGCTATGTTTACACTGCAGCTGATTGTAATCTCTTGAAGCCTATCTGTTTTTGAAAATCCGTTTTTAACATTGACAATCCTTGGTTTAATTAAACTCTTTTTCAGTCAAAGGTAATTTTCTCACTGGTTCTGAAGTCATTCCAGTTGTTTCCCATAGTGTTTAGGACATGATTGTAAAATACATACATAAACTCAGCAAAAAAGGAAACGTCCTCTCACTTTCAACTGCTTTTATTTTCAGCAAACTTAACGTGTAAATATTTGTATGAACATGAAAAGATTCAACAACTAAGACATAAACTGAATAAGTTTCACAGACATGTGACTAACAAAAATTGAATAATGTTTCCCTGAACAAAGGGGGGTCAAAATCAAAAGTAACAGTCAATATCTGGTGTGGCCACCAACTGCATTAAGTACTGCAGTGCATCTCCTCCTCATGGACAGCACCAGATTTGCCAGTTCTTGCTGTGAGGTGTTACCCCACACTTCCACCAAGGCACTTGCAAGTTCCCCGACATTTCTGGGGGAATGGCTCTAGCCCTCACACTCCGATCCAACAGGTCCCAGACGTGCACAATGGGATTGAGATCCGGGCTCTTCGCTGGCCATGGCAGAACACTGACATTCCTGTCTTGCAGGAAATCACGCACAGAACGAGCAGTATGGCTGGTGGCATTGTCATGCTGGAGGGTCATGTCAGGATGAGCCTGCAGGAAGAGTACCACATGAGGGAGCAGGATGTCTTCCCTGTAATGCACAACGTTGAGATTGCCTGCAATGACAACAAGCTCAGTCCGATGATGCTGTGACACACCGCCCCAGACCAAGACGGACCCTCCACCTCCAAATCAATACCGCTCCAGAGTACAGGCCTCGGTGTAATGCTCATTCCTTCGATGATAAACGCGAGTCTGACCATCACCCCTGGTGAGACAAAACCACGACTCGTCAGTGAAGAGTACTTTTTGCCAGTCCTGTCTGGTCCAGCGAAGGTGGGTTTGTGCCCATAGGCAACTTTTTTGCCGGTGATGTCTGGTGAGGACCTGCCTTACAACAGGCCTACTCGCCCTCAGTCCAGCCTCTCTCAGCCTATTGCGGACAGTCTGAGCACTGATGGAGGGATTGTGCATTCCTGGTGTAACTTGGGCAGTTGTTGTTGCCATGCTGTACCTGTCCCGCATGTGTGATATTCGGATGTTCTGATCCTGTGCAGGTGTTGTTACACGCGGTCTGCCACTGCGAGGAAAATCAGCTGTCCTTCCTGTCTCCCTGTAGCGCTGTCTTAGGCGTCTCACAGTACGGACATTGCAATTTATTGCCCTGGCCACATCTGTAGTCCTCATGCCTCCATGCAGCATGCCTAAGGCACGTTCACGCAGATGAGCAGGGACCCTGGGCATCTTTCTTTTGGTGTTTTTCAGAGTCAGTAGAAAGGTCTCTTTAGTGTCCTAAGTTTTTATAACTGTGACCTTAATTGCCTACTGTCTGTAAGCTGTTAGCATCTTAACGACCGTTCCACAGGTGCATGTTCATTAATTGTTTATGGTTCATTGAACAAGCATGGAAAACATTGTTTAAACCCTTTAAACCTTGTAAAGTTATTTGAATTTTTACAAAATTATCTTTAAAATACAGTGTCCTGAGTTTAGTTTTAACTTTGCTTTCTGTAGTTTATCCAAACCCAAACTCACCCACCTACCATATAAGAAACTATGGTTGAAATACCAGAGTCTTTAAATTACTGGACTTTCATGCATAAGTTTCATATACTCATTATTCAAAGCTTAGAAGTACTTAGAGATTCATCTGTTTGACTTGATTTAACTGGATGTAAATAATAATTACTGTGTTTATTTTGATGAATGATCTTAAAATTACTCTCTCTCTCTGCATATAGGAAATGATGAATGTCTTCTAAGTGTTCTAAAGAGAGGCATTTCTCGCATTTCTTTACTTAACATTAAACATTATGGAGTATTTATCTTCTGTCCTTGGGGTCTGCAGGTCCCCTTTTCACTGTGGCTGCCATTCTAGGGTGCAAGGCTGCAGGATCTATTAAAGTGAGATTCAGAGGGTTCATCCACTTCCCCTCTTACTCCTACTACTGATTTATTGAGCTTTTTCCTGCACCCAACCCCCCCCCCTAAAAAAGTGCAGGAATTCTGCTAGTTCTCATTATTTCCCCTTTCCTCCTCCTAGATGAATCACAGTGTGTGTATGTGTGTGTTTGCCGATATTATACTCTGGCAGCTGTAGTGGCCTGTCACACTAGAATTGGCTTTTCCACAGATCCAACGTGCCGTCAAATTGTATTTTTATGGATTTCTTTGTCTGAAGTGAAAAGCAACCCATATGGGAATACTGAAGTGTGCATGAAGTACATTACAAAATGAATAGCTTGAATTGTCTTAGAATTCTCTCTGCTTCTGTGAATACATGCACATTTCTTAGACTTATGTCCTAAAAACTATGGCAAACAACTGGAATGCCATCAGAACCAATGGGAAAAATACAGTTGACTGAAAGATTGTTTCACTAAACCAAGGACTGTCAATGTTAAAAACAGATTTTCCTCTAAGATTAATTGAATGTGACATGTTCATAATGAAAGGTCTTAGTTTTAATATGTAGTGCTCCAATAAAATCATTTGTTTTCCATTTGTAAATTGACTCGGTAATGAGCAGCATTGATTTTCCTTCTTGGCTAAATGGGCTATGTGAAGGAGTCACATCAGGAACTGACGGATAATGACACAGTCCAATATCAAACAGCCTTGGAGTTGATACAGGTGATTGGTTCTGTCAAGGGGCTTACTGTGAACCACAGGGGGGCTTATTGCTCTCTCACACAGAACTTGGAACAGTTATATAATAACATATTTACACAAGCCATGTCTTGGTAAAAATTAGAATCGGCATTCACACGATTCTTTTCTGTCTCTTTCATTTAAATGGATGTACAAAAGACTGAGCTTTATCAGACTGTGGCGGAACAGACTGACAGTATGCAAACACAATGACTTTGTTCAGAAATGATCAGATGAGACAGCGTTCAACTGAGTGTTTCTGTTATTCTTCTCATATGACACAGTTACAATTCAGACAAATCGAAAATGATGGAAAGCGAGGCAAATCAGAAAAATAGCTAGCCTGCCTTAGAGTTTGTATGTATTTCATTGCATTGATACAAAATACCAAAAATATGAAGTGGCACCAACAAATGGTAAGTTTTATCTTCAAATTTCTAAGCCATTTTTGCAATTTCTTTTAACCAAGTGATCCCAAGGTCATTTTAGAGGATGTATGATGTCAGTTCCCCTCAAGTTTAAACAGGTATCCAATTTTTCTTTTAAATAATTACCACTTGGTTTGTTATCTAATGCAGTGACATTCCTACAGTTTTAGGTGTGTTTAAAGACCCGGCATACTCACGATGAAGTACTTCTTAGTTCTAGCAGAAAAGACTCAGGACTATTGGGATTAATATGAATGTAGAAATACTTATATCACTTGGTGTAATCCCCGTCTTATGGTTCAGCGCTCGGATAATCACTTGAACCATCAGATCCTGCCGGAAGCGATGATGGCAGGGGAGCGGAGCTTATCCCCACCCAGGACGGGACCTAAACTAATGGTGATGAGGTGGAGGAGGGTGAAAACAATGGAAGTATACCAAAAATGAGAGACAACTGAGCGGGCTTATAAAGCGGAGGCTGTATCATGAATGGATGAGATGCCTGATAGAACGAATCCCGTGATGTTCCTGCTAGAACTATGCTTATGCTTACATTGCTTCACTCAGAGCCAAACAGAAGTTCGAAAGAGCTGAGCAATGGCATACTGTTTGCTAACATTCAGACACTGGCCACACTGCTGGGGGAGGAATTTAGAGGAGCATTTAAGTATGAGGATGCACAAGACTGCATGTAAAATATAAACTATTATTACATTAAAATGTGTTATCAATGACTTTATGCCTCATTCTATGAGTAGAATTCACCTGAGATCAGTAAAAGAAGCTGTTATACCACTCGATGATGTTTTAAAGTAATATATATATATGCAGTAGATAATGTGTAATTTGTAATGTTTACATTCTGCATTCATGGTGCTAATGCACTAACATGCTATACTTGGCCATAATATGCGCCGGTTACACTCTTTTATTGTAATTTATGATGACACTTATACTACTGCAAAGATGGGTGTATAAAAGAGTGTTAATGGGCAAAATACAGAGAAAAGAATGATGATAGGCATATCTTACTTTGGGCAGATGTGCAACTGGCTTTCGGCTGCAGATGGCACATGAGTGAATGGGCACTTGAGAATTTGAGTGGATTTGATACCTTATGTAGACTAATTAAATGACAACAACAAAAATGCATGACATGGTCTTTGAAAATGTCATTATGCAAACGATCTTTCAGATGACGGTAAGTTTGCACCAGCTCGCTAATAACTCTGCATGCTGGTGTGCTCATGTTAACTGAACTCGACTGACAGGACAACATAAACAGAATTAGTTATTGGCCTCAAAGTAGGTGGGACTCCAGGTCACCGATGACATGGAGCTGTTAAAAACCACCGAAAGAACTAAAAAACACCTTTGTTTTTGGCAGATTTTGTTTGAAATTACATCACACCTGTTTTTTCTTTGATTTCCTATTAAGTTTGCCAGGGCCTTAAAGAGATACTGTAGTTCACCCAAAAATGAAAATTCAGTCATTGTTTACTAACCCCCTATGTTCTTATAATCCTATATGACTTTCTATTTTTAACACAAAGGGAGAAATCGTGAAAAAAACGTTGTGCTCAGTCATACAATGGCAGTTTATAGTGACTACCACTTCAAGCTTCATAAAGGACACAAAATTATAATTCAGAAGTCTAATAAATTATTATATGTGACTCATGCATTGTTTTGAAGGCATACGATAAGGTTTGGTGAGAAACAACCCAAAATCTAATGTATTATTTAGTAAAACTCTTGACTGACTATTATTGTCCTGTGCACGTTCATGAGAGTGCGCGAGAGCAACAGTTACGCTGCTCCTGCTCATGAGATGGGGTGTTTAAGCAAAACTTTGTTTTGTTTTTGTTTTTTTCTAAAAACAGGTCTACCACAGCGATAGAAACAACCAAACACAACACAGCTGCGCACAAACCAGAGAACAGAACTTACAAAACGTGTAAATTCCATAAACTGCAATTGTGCGATATCACTGAGCACAATTTTTTTTTTTCACAATTCCTCCCTTTGCATTAAGAAAAAGAAGGAAAGTCACATGGGGTTATAACAACACAGGGGCGAGAAAATGATGAGAAAACTAATTTTTGAGTGAACTATCCCTTTAAGTGTCCAAATACTTTTTGGGGTCACTATATATTTTAGTTTTGTTTCCAAAATAGCTGACAGATGTCCCTGAATTTAACTTTCTTTACCTTCCATTTTCTATACTTTCCATTGGCCTGTTTTTTTAAAGCTATTTTTGCTTATCTATTCTATTTATGCTCATTCTTTAGATGAAAAACATGCTGATTTTACACAACATGTTTGGCCTGGCCTATCTACCTCTTTTTCCCTCTGACACCTTTTTTCTGGTCTCATCATCTTATAGAGTGGTTTTGGAACATCAGCTGAAAGCCTCAGTTTGTTATTATAGTAGCTTTTCCTCACTCCCTGCATTTAAAGGATGGGTCTCTCAGCAGAAAGGTGGACATATCTTTCTTCACTCAAAGGAAACCACTATCCACTTTTCCCAGCTATTATTTTTTTTATTTTTTCCTTTTTCTCCCAATTTGGAATGGCCAATTCCCAATGTGCTAAGTCCTCATGGTCATGTAGTGATTCGCCTCAGTCCGGGTGTTGGAGGACAAATCCCATTTGCCTCTGCATCTGAGATTGTCAACCTGTACATCTTATCACATGGCTTGTTGAGCATGTTGCCATGGAGACATAGCGTGTGTGGAGGCTTCATTGCATCCACACACGCTATGAACTCACCATGTGCCCCACTGGAACGAACCATATTATAGCGATTATGAGGAGGTTACCCCATGTGACTTTACCCTCCCTAGCAACCGTGCCAATTTGGTTGCTTAGGAGACCTGGCTGGAGTTACTCAGCACACCCTGGGATTTGAACTAGCAAACTAGTGAACTCCAGGGGTGGTAGCCAGCGTCTTTACCACTGAGCTACCCAGGCCCCTTCTTCCCAGCTATTCTTTAAGCCTGTTGCTCTGTTCCAAAATCTAGTGAGCTGCCTATATAGACTGCATTTTAAGGCATCATAGACATGCTCTTTATGCAATACATATATAAGTCTCAAATATCTTATTCATGTACTCCTGGAACTTCAAGTGCCTCAAACCTTATGCCTTTCCTTATGATGGGGTTACTGAATGAACCCTTAAAAGTCTTTAAAGTTCTTGCAGAAACTAAGAGTATATTTCTTAGAGAACTGAAAGGTTGCCTCGAGGTTCTTCAGTGGGTTCCGTCAGTGTGGCATCTGAGGAACCCTAAATGGTGCCTCGAGAATCTTTAAATTTTTCCAGTTGTTTTTAGGCAACTCGCTGTAATCATGCTGCCTTAATTAAGATTCTAAGGCAGCATCACATATCTTCTTTGTGGAGAAGGCAAAAAAAAAAAAAAAAAGAAAAAAGAAAAAAGTTAATTAATAAAATCTCATTAAAAATGTATTATTTTACCCAATATTTGTGTGTGCAGTGTATGTAATGCTCATATGCTTGAGCTGAAGTTTGTGGTCTCAAAGGATTTCAGGAAGAAACACTGAGAGGGTCCACAGCTTCAACATTTATCTCAATTTAACTTAATTTAGTTAACTTAATTAGCCTGTATTATATAAGACTTTGTTCATACAGCTTTTGCACAGTCACAGATTGTTGAATAAAATCTTCAAAATTTTTACATACAGTTTTACCATATTCCTTTATTTAAAATAACAAAATTTTCAGATTGTACTTTGTTGGGACAATAAATTCTGACTGCCATTATGTGATATTGTGAGACCATTATGATCTATTTGTACTGTGTGCTTTACATAGTCAGTCATTGATTATTATGTAGGCCTTTGGCAGCTTTTCACTACAAATCACATGGAGTTGTCTTTTTAGGAGATACCACTGGCTCAGAAAGAACATCTTTCATTCCATTTGAAATAATTACCATTCCAGACTAATGATACAGTAAATGGTTTCATATTACATACAGTTCTTCTCCTTTTTTAGAGCTCTTACTATATTCAGCTTGGACTTACTGTCCTGTTCACTTGCTTGGTTTCATCGGACTTCAGCAGAAGCCAAGAAGAGCATTGTCTCTGAAGGAGGGCATCATCAATCACACTTTTAAGATAATAACATTCTGCACCTGAACTCCTAATTATCCTGCAGAGTGCCTGCAGCGTGGCATCATTGAGAACATTCACTGCTAAAGCTCCACACACATTTATAACGTGTCAGCGGAAACAATAATTTTGGCTGACCAAATTAATGAAACAGGCAACGTTCACAGTGAGTGTTTTGGATCGACAACCAGATAACAGTTGTGACTGGACACATTATCCAATACATGAAGAAGCCAACAAAAGTGGATTGAATAATATTAGTCACATATTCCCTGTTGTTTGTTTTTACTTTTATGTTGAAATTCTGGTTTAGTTCCCTGTTCCTGTTCCTGTTAGTTTTATAGTCCTTTGTAGTTTCTTTTCATGATTGGTTTTCCCCTGATTGTTTCCCCAGGTGTTCCTCATTCCCTTGTTTTCCCTTGTGTATTTAAGCCCTTGTTTTCCCCTGTATTTTTTTTTTTTTTTTTTTTTTTTTTTTTTTTTGTCAGTCTTCATCTGTATTATGCTGTGCTTTGTTCCCTGTGTTTTGTTTCATTATGTTCTGAGTTACCTGGTTTACTTTTGTTTTATTAAAAAAAGGCTGCATTTAGATCCTCATTCCTCTGCTGTCTTGTCACAATTAGCATGATCTGGCAACTGAAGTCAATCCCCTTCTTTAACTTGCAATGTAATACCTGTAAACATAGTGACAGATAACAATAGCAAATATATCAGAACTTTGTATTGCATATTTAAGGCTTTAATTTTTATTCTTAGGGGAGCTCCTGCTGTTTTCATTGTGGTTCCTGGTTCTGTTTCTCCCTCCACTGCCCAAACAATTCAAAGGAGTTGTATCTCACTGTCTGACCACACAATACCCTTATTTTCTTGAGAGGTTGACAGACCTAACATTAGTGATTTATAGTGAAAATAAATTACCAGTGAATCACATAACTGGTTTTTGACCAACACGATCATACGGAAAGTCAGCATGCTATTTCCGGAATTTCCGTTACCCTAGGATCGGCAACAGTATGCCAACTCACTGACATGCCCTATCTCCCATTGTTAATTTGGAACGGCTCAACATCAATTACTTTCCCTCGTGGCTCGACTGGTAGTGCATTGCATCAGTTTCATGAGAGACCACAGTTCAATCCCTATTCAAACGAGGAAGTAATTGCGTTTGTATAAACAATCACGAGCATGATAAGGAGGTTGCATTTTTGTCCCCAACATTGCATTTTGTCTCTACTAATGGTTAAGGCTAGATTTGGGTTTTGATTGGGGGATAGATTCAATGAAATAAGCATTTCTCCTCACTGTTTTACACCCTGTTCAGCTGAAAACAATTATTTTTACAACTGGCTTCTGGCGACCTCTCCTGGATATAAATGGATGTCACACTTGTTTACATGCTCTGAAACACTTACCGCTTTAGCATCTGGAGACAGTGTTTTCAAATTCTGTCAACATATACCGATTTTGGCTAAAGAAAAATCGGCACACACTTGTCAATTTTTATGTGAGATCAGGCTGTTTTTGACTACAGTTGAATATGGACTTTGTAGTTACTGCAATATTCACTCTGTTTTCTCTGAATCTGAGCATAGTTGAGCCAATTGGTTACTGAGAAAATGAAGTCATTGCCATTACTTAACTGAATTTGCGAACGTTTTTACAAGCAATTTAATTTCTTTCGTTTAGATTAAGTCATTTTCACTGAGCCAACATAATTTAGTTAAATTAGGTCAAATCAATGTACTATAGTTGTTTTAACCAGAGCATGTGAGCGGAATGTAGCAATCAGAATTTCACTGGAGCGAGGAGCGCGTTTCACGAGACTCAGCTGAGCTCCAGCCACTCACGAGGCGCTCACTTTCCGCTCCTTCCAGAATGTGCTTCATTTCTCATGTGGCCACATTAATATGTGTGTGCTTTTAGACTGACAAATATCTGGTGTTGGTGGCTGTATTAGTTCCAAAATTTTAAACAGTGGATTATCAGAGATGAGGCAGCGTTTAAAAGCTGATGGTGACAGGTGCCGATTCCAACAACAGACTACAGTGAGGTGAGAGCACACAGGCAGTTCAAAACACAAATTAGTTTCCCAGACATACGTCTATAAAGTTAAATAATTTTATCTGGCTACCGCGGACTTCTGTAAGATTTATTGTCGATTCGCACGGGATAAGCGATGTCTATAAATCACAGAGATGAGTGTCGAATACACTTACACACTGCTGTCACGTTTAACTGACCCATCAGAAAAGGTGTGCTATTTAGCTGTGCAGATTAATTATGAAGTATTAAACATGTACATATGCTGTATCTGGGATTATTAGAAGAAATTGACTGGAATATCTGGCAAAATATAACAGAACTATAGCAAGCCAGTAATCCTACAGTACACTCTTGAATTAAAAATATAGACAATCTTTTCACATTATGCAATCTTATCTGTCCCTCTGGAAAATATGTAGCGAAAACGCCGGGCTCAATACAATTTTTCCCATTCACTTTGCTCAAATCATAAAATTACTATTTGTCCTTTTTTAATTTTCCTAATCAAAATAAATCATGCTTGTTTGTTTCACATCCATCAGTCCACAACAGCAAGCGTTGGATGAAGTTTTTAAGCACGTCTTACATTTTCTGGTGTCTTCTCAATGACCAACATCCACTTCAGACACTTGGTGAACTTTAGAAACAGTGAGTAAAAGGGTTCACAGGCAGGACAGTGCAGATTCACTGGCTTTTTACTAACATATCAATTCACACGGGATAAGAGTGGGGTTATTTTTACCAAGTGTTTGATAAGTAAAAGACGCTATTATCTTCACTGGCGCAGGAACGCACAGCTCGCAAAAAGTCCAGAAAATTACTGACATGAATGATTAGCACAGGATTCAAATCAATGAGAAGCTCTGGTAATTAAGCTGTTACATTACCCCATGTCCCCATATAAAATAACCCCACCCAAATAGGGAAGAGAAAAAGGCAAACTTTTAAGTAGCCTACAACAAAGCATTGGTTGTGCAGTTATTTGCTCCATGAAATATTAGGTCGTATGCCAATATGACGAGGGATTTTTTTGTACCTGATGCAAAAAAATAAACAAGAATGTTGACGAAAAAATTATGTCTAATTTCTTTCTCATTTCATGTCGCTTCGCTCCAACATCGCTCTCACTCATGAGCGAGGAGTTTGAACTTGAGCATTGGAGTTGAGCGATCACACATGAGCGAATATTTGAGCGGAGCGACATCTTGCTCCACTCCGCTCACATGCTCTGGTTTTAACTCAACTTTATTCGATTGGTCAAACTCAGTATAATAATATTTAATTTAATAAAGATGTTCAGATGTTCCATTTTCCCTCTAACATTAAATGTAAAATTTTTACTCCACTGATGGTTAGGTTTAGGGTTGGGGTTTGGAGTTAGAGTTAATAATATATGCATTCCTCTTCACTCTATCACATTTTTTACAGCTAAAAACAACTCGCTTTACAACTCGCATTTGGCACCCCTCTATGGCCAATTTGTCCCCCGAAACTGAAGCTCACATGTACCCTTATGTTCAAAAACACTTCCCGCTTTGGTCACTGGGGGCAGTGCTTTAAATTTCGGTAGGCACAGACTGACTTTAGTTCAAGAAAGTCAAGTTACTGTTTCCAAATTCACTGTGAGATCAGGCTGGTTTACCTTATCAAATGTGTCCTAAATCACCATTAATGATTTAGGATGTTTTGTGACAGACAATAAAATCGAGAAATTGATGATTTCAGGAAGACGTGCAAATGTATTTTAGTGGAAAGAGAAAGAGAGAGGAAATGAGAAATTGATTTAATCGCAAATGTTCTCATACATGCGAATGAGTCAAACTCGTTTCTTGACAAATTGCTGTCTTTCCTGGAGTGCTTATTAGGGATGGGCGATACCACTTATTTTCTTTTCGATCCGATACCAAGTACTTTTAGGCCAGTATCGCCGATATCGATACCAATACCGATACCTCTAATAAATTGGATAAAATTAGTAACTTAAATTATACATTTTTTTATATACTTATAGGCCTAAGCAGAAAATTATTAGGCTGCTTTGTTTACCTTTTAAAAATGTGTTAGTATAAGCAACATATAAAACCACAAAATTAACCATAGATATTACTATATGGTTACTATTACTAAAACCAAGTTACCATATGGATACTACAGTAATGCTGTAGCAAAACCATGGTTAATTGTACCAAAACCTTGATTACTGCCAAAAAAAAAAAAAAAAAAAAAACATGGTTACTACAGTCGTGGTTACTAGTCATAGTTAATGCAATATTACTACAGTAAATCCATGGTAAGGTTTCATAAGAGTATCATTTATTAACGAGGATTAAAGATCATTATCAATGTTTTAAAACCTGAATATAAATAAGCCTATAAAAATGGTCACACAAGGCCATTATAATACATGTCATGTTTGTCATTACTTGGTGTGAATAACTCCAGATGCTGTTTTTCTGTCATTACCTCAGGGAAGCACTGCTCCCTCTTTGAACGAACGCTATGACTGAAAGGGTGAGTGCTGTCTGCTAGTGTATTTTAGCATTTCTGCGTGTCAAGATGAGCGGAAGAAAAAATAGTTCCGGTGCCATGCAACAATTCGCTAATAGAATTCTTTTTTTCCACTTCGAAGCTTATGAGATGCATTAATATTCATGTAATCTAAATAATAAGATCACTTCTATATTTTTATGTGAGGATCGATATTCTTGATACCACATCAGTATCGGAAGTATCGATCCGCCCATCCCTAGTTCTTATACGTCCATTCAGTGTCATGTAATGACCAGTGTGTGGTGTTTTAAGCAGCTCACAGTGGCTTCACTCACTCAAACGCCTACACATGGTGCTGAAGTCTCACCAGAAGCTAACACTGAGCGGATGCTTGAATCCACACTAATGTAAGTGGGGTTTTTTTTTTTGTCCTCTGCCCACTCGTACCAACGTTGCTTGGCGACCCTCTTTCATTTTCCCCATGCTGTTCAGAGTGTAATTATGATAGTGTGCACCATTGTGTGTAATTACGCATCAGTGTTTAAAATTACGTTTGAGAGTTTGATGAAAATATGTGCGTATGTGTTTGTATGTGAGTTAGAGTTTGATTTTGTGTATGCTCAGGAACTGTCCTCTGACTCAGCCTCGCACAGAAGATAATCGCTGGGTAGCTGCATCCTGCCACCATGGGGAGGGAGATGGCACAGCTCAACAAGTGAAAGTGTAAATAAGACCCTAGAGAAAAACACCTACTTACAGGAGGTGTGCATGCCAACTCTTTTTTATTTTATTTTTTATTTTAGGATATTGTTGTGTTGGGCAACTGTTCTACTCCATCGTTCAATTAAAAGGGATAGTTCACCCCAAAATTTAAATTCTCCCATCATTTACTCGCCCTCATGCCATCCCAGATGTGAATGAATTCTGCTGAACACAAATGAAGATTTTTAGAAGATTATCTCAGCTCTGTAGGTCCATACAATGCAAGTGAATGGTGGCCAGATATCTGAAGTATCTTTTCCAAAAAGCATATAAAGGCAGCATAAAAGTAATCCATGTGACTCCAGTGGTTAAATCCATATCTTCAGAAGTGATATGATAGGTGTGGGTGAGAAATAGATCAATATTTAATTCCTTTTTTACTATAAATCACCACTTTCACATCTGAAAGTCACATGTGGCACCTGTTTAGTTTCACTTTCAAATCCATGTGATTGAATTCAGCCGACCTGTGGTGGCACCATCACAAAGGTAGTGTAAATTCCAGTTCTGCCCATGTCTTCTGAGGAGTATAAAGTTGTATATACATGTTGTATACATGATCTGTCAATATGTTAATATTTTACATTTCAGTGTCAATCCAAATGTACAAAAATTAATTTTAAGTATGAATACCTAAGAATATGAATGAAATTACCCTGATTGAAATGACCTCTTATACCTATAAGAGCTCAAGAGCACAGCACAGTCAAGGATTCGTTTTATGTTTTCTAGCTCACATTTTTAATTTACCGAAATAAAACTCAAATGCTCCTTTACACTTAAATTGACCTTTGTTATAACATATTATATCACTCTGATATCCCAGGGGTTCTCCAGTTTCCAGCACATACAGTCCACACTGAAGAAAGAGGAGATTAGGACTTGAAATATGCTCAGATTTTATCTCTCTTCATTTGATCAAAATATAAATGCTAATGTGTACATACTGGGGGAACAGGCTTCTTTTAGATTGCCTATAAATTCGGACAAAATGCACTGAAGTTTTTGTTTTGCTAAAGTGTTGATTTGGTGATATTTCTCCTGTTTTCATGCATCTCTGAAATTCTTGACCCAGGAGAACTTGGCTGGTCGAAGAGCATTGATTATTGGTTAAAACTAATAGTGTTTTAGACATGAGATTGTTGCCAGCTAGGTAAATTTATAAAAATTGAAGTGCACCTCTGCAAGGTTGTTCAAAATACTCTTTTTTTTTTATTTATTTTTTTACGGTATGCATGGCAGAAACTTCACAAAAACAATGTGGTTTTGATTTCAGAGTTTATGGAAATGGATCAGGGAACTTGTCACCAAAGTGGAAGAGACTCGGTGACAAGTTCAAATTAAACAGAAGCTATATAGCGCTACACTAGCTGCTTCTTCAGTTGTATAAATTAGGCTTTACCTACTAATGTCACCCTCAACGATTTTAAATTGGAGCAGCACATATTATATATATGCAGGCTTTATCCACCTGGGGTAAAAGTTAAGCTTTTTCCATTGTATAAAATAGGCTTAAGGGGCAAAGCTTTCCTCAGTGTGACAGAAAAACAGAACTTTTCTCTTCAACACTTATAATTACCTCTTTTCTGTCTGCAAAAAAGAGATTCATTAAGTCCATGTTCTGAGGATTGCTACTGAGTCGAAAGTTCTGAAAGAAAAATAATTACATGAGATATCAATAGATTTCTGGCTCTCTTAGTCTTCAGAGTATTCTTTCCCCATGAGATGGCCCTGTCTTTTAGAAAACTATCTAGCTGCTTGGTGGATCTTCTGCAATGGTCCATTCATCTACCTCTCTGCATTCTGTTCATCTTTAAACATGCAGCCCAAACACTCACACATTTATCTGCCTCTGGAAATCTGTCCACCGTGAGTTGAAAGAAAAAAGACCCAGTGTCAGTCAATTTGATTTGTGTGCTTCACAGATAGGTGGAGCTGCACTGTATTGTTAGATCAAGGTTCACTACTGAGCATCTGGCAGCTTATATTTCTTTTAAAATCTGCTGCAGAGTAAATATAACCAAGTGGTATTGGTTTAAATTTGTTGTAGCCTATACTCTTTGGTTCAAAAGCAGCATTCTTTGATTCCTTGTGTAATTAAACTTTGAGTGCCCCATGGCTTTCAAGATGCACATCATAAGAAATAGGTAAAGTTCTGTTTTAAATTACCAAAGCAACAAGCCTGTGACAGACTTCATTAAGAGAGTGACATCCTTTGGCTTTTATATAATTTATACTTAATTTACTACTTTATAATGACACAAAGCAAAGCCAATGTTTCAAAGAATCTTACAACATTTTTTATGCTATTCTAAAACTGAAAACAATAATGTGAATCACATGAATAGCACACTTGTCACGTAAGACATTTCACACACACACACACACACACACACACACAACGTAGTATTTGGACACTTTCTGGTTTTCAAACTTAGTAGATGGACATGTCCATAGTAAATGGGATCAACTACACTTCATAACATGCAAGGACACATGGGAGAAGTGACTTCATACATCCACAAAAATTAATTTTATTAATATTATAGACATTTTATACATGTAGCTTAATACATACTTTAATATATACAGTATATATATACAGTACTGTGCAAACGTTTTAGGCGCTTGTGAAAAATGTTGCATAGTGAGGATGTCTTTAAAAATAATGCCATAAATAGTTTTCATTTATCAATTAACATCATACAAAGTCCAGTAAACATAAAAAAGCTAAATCAATATTTGGTGTGGCCACCTTTGCCTTTAAAACAGCCCCAATTCTCCTAGGTACAACTGGACACAGTTTTTCTTGGTTGTTGGCAGATAGGATGTTCCAAGCTTCTTGGAGAATTCACCACAGTTCTTCTATCTGTTTAGGCTGTCTCAATAGCTTCTGTCTCTTCATGTAATCCCAGACTGACTCGATGTTCAGTGTGGAGGTCATGCCATCTGTTGCAGGGCTCCCTGTTCTTCTATTCTAATCTTTTCTATTTGCAAAAGTAATGTTTGGAAGTCTAAAATGTATTTTTCCTATTGACACACTAAAGCTGAAGATATAAATAACCATCTTAAGACAAATGTTATGGTGCCTAAAACTTTTGCACAGTACTATATATATATATATATATATATATATATATATATATACATATACGTATGTATGTATATATGTATGTATGTATATACGTAACAACGCGCATGCTCATTAGCTATACAAGAGAAAATTGCGTTTTTTAGCATTATCTGAGGTAAAGAATTTATGATTCTTGTGTTGTCAGGTTTTAATTCTGATTTGAAATATGTCCTTTGATCATAATCTTGACCAACCGTTTAGGAGATTTCGGTCTTTTCCCATTCAAGTAAATAGGAGCTATACTGGCATGACTGGAAATAGCCTCCCGAGAGCGTTCCAAAGATGGCCAACAGTGGACTGACTTTCTAGAAAGACTTTGCATAAGGTGTTTCCCAAACCACACATTTGTGCACTATTTTATGTTATTTTGAAGTGTAAGTAGTGTGAATATTATGTTTACACTGAAAATGCAACTAAAAGAAGTGTGCTTTAAGTACCTGGATGATGCACTTTTTCAACCGTCAAAACGGAGTGTGGAATGTTGGATACTTCATGCACTCAGCACACGTGGCTTGCCGTACATAGTGGAAGGGGCGGAGTTACTGGCAGCGATGGTGATCTGGCAAAACAAACTGTAAACTAAAGCTGCAAGCAGCGATGAATGGGCCCTCGCACCCTGGTGCACGTTGGGGCTGCTGTGGAAGGGGAATGTCACTTAAATGTTGTTAAGAGTTTATCACATGTCATTTCCTGTTGCCAGTAGGTTGCGCTATGACTATAACTGAATATTGGCACATAGGGGTATTCAGGCCGGGACTCTTATAAAACATGTAAAGTTTGGAGCAGATTGGACATTTTATGTTTGAGTTATAACAACTTCCTTTTTCATGGCAAAACATCGAAATTTGTCAGGATGCCACGGACACGCCGTTCAAAAAAACTCAAAAGCTTCGCAATTTAGAATCGCCAAGTCCTTTAGATTAGACTGACCGAATATGATGTTGATCTGATTTAATCTCTAGGAGGAGTTCGTTAAAGTACGAGGCCTGGAAATGGCAAAAACCGAGCAAAAATTTAAGAGAAAAATCACAATGGCTGACTTCCTGTTGCGTGTAGGATATGGTTCTAAGAGACTTTGTTGTACGTGTTGACGTTACATATGCCTACCGATTTTCTTACATGTAGGTGAAACGTGGCATGAGGGCTGCTTCATTGAAATTTTATAGGTGGCGCTATCGAGCCATTTTGCCACAGTTAATTCTAAAACCAGTATCAGATTTTCCCCAGTTTTGAGATGTGTGCAAAGTTTCATGAGTTTTTGAGCATGTTTAGGCCTCAAAAATGTGACTCGTTTCATATCGAACTTTGTCAGGCTACCACGGACACACCCTTCAATGAAAACTCAAAAGCTTCGCAATTTAACATCACCAAGGCCTTTGGATTAAGACTGACTAAATATAATGTTGATCTGATTAAATCTCTGGGAGGAACTTGTTAAAGTACAAGACCTGGAATTTGCTGTTGTCAGTAGGTGGCACTATGACTATAACTGAATATTGGCATGTAGATGTATTCAGGCCGGGACTATTATCAAACATGTGAAGTTTGGGGCAGATTGGACATTGTATGTATGAGTAATAACGACTTCCTGCTTCATGGCGAAACATCTAAATTTGTCAGACTGTCACGGCCACGCTGTGCAGTGAAAACTTAAAAGCTTCGCAATTTAGCATTGTCAAGGCCTTTAGATTAGAATACCCAAATATGAAGTAGATCTGATGAAATCTCTAGGAGTTCGTTAAAGTACGAGGCCTGGAAATGTAAAAAAATTAGCAAAAATTGAAGAGAAAAATCAAAATTGCTGACTTCCTGTTGAGTTTAGTGTTTTTTGTAGGTATTGGCATGTTACACATGTGTACCGATTTTCGTACGTGTAGGTGAAACTTAGCGTAAAGCGCACATCGTTGAAAGTTTGTAGGTGGCGCTATCGAGCCATTTTGCCACACCTAATTCTGAAACCCATATCAGATGTAAATTTTCACCACTTTTGATGCGTGTGCAAAGTTTCATGAGTTTTCGAGTATGTTTAGGCCCTAAAAAATGCGATTCATCTGGAAAAAAAAAAAATACAAGCATAGAAGAACAATATGGTCCAAGTGCTCGGGCCCTAATATTGGAGAATATGACAACTAGCGAAACTTCTGTGAAGACAGCACCTTACAAAAGTGAGTTAAATGCTTCACCATCATACCATGCTGTGTGAATATGTATATTATTGAGATATAAGTGTTGAACTGAGGGTGGATAGCACGCTAAAGCTAGTGGCAACACAACGCTTGGGTTTGAAACGTCTCTTCCGTCAGCGAACGCTTCTGTGTAGTTAAAAAAACATTAAGTGTTCCATTTGGGACGATACTACACTTTGAAAATTCATACACTACTACATGGCTGAGTGCATAGTACATTTTGTAAGTGCATAGTGTATAGTGTGTCGTTTGGGACACAGCTATCCACAATATTCCTTCGTCCCATGACGCTTTGTGGGCGGGACTTCCGGCCAAGAGTTTAAGCAAACCTATGTACCAGCACAACTTTAAAGATGACAGAAACTTGGAAACAATCAAAAACATAATTAAAGCGATGTAATATTGTTCTTCCCCGTCTATCTGTTATTAATGATCGGTGGGATGATGAAAATATCATGCAATAGAAGCATTTTAGTAATTTGTTGAGCCTTTGTGTAGTGATGAAGAAACTATGAACAGGCTAACCTGGAAAGCTCCGACGCCTGTCAGTGTTATTCATAGCTGTAAAGGTTGGACATATTTTATTGAGGACTGTAGATAATTCTGTTTATTTTAAATCAGATAGTGATTGTAGTCAGAACCCGAAGAGTCCGTTCTAGTGAGCTTGTGTACTTAGGATCCTCATTCATTACAGACTCACGAGATGATACGCTTATGCTGCTGTTATTGTTTAGATAAAATACAATTCTTTTGAGGGAGATGAGTGCGTAGTATGCTCATTCTAGCGTTATAACTGTTAGTTTACGCACATAATCTCCGTATCTTACTGCTAGCCTAAACCAGTATGAAATGTTTGGTGTTGCCAGAACGACTGACCCTGTTCAGAGACAGAATGACTTTACTTTTCTTGTCAAGGAAATAAAGATGCACTAGCAGTCACACAGTAAACTGTGCCATACAGAAAGAACCACATGTAATATAAGTAAATACATTTATTTGGACATACATAATAAATACTGTTCACACAAAATCAATATTCTCTGTTTAACAACTTTGAAACAATATGTATTATTAAAAGCACTTTACAAATAAATTTCATTTATACTGAATAATAATGTCCACATTTTTATTTCAAATCAATTTGTTTTTTCTTTCCCTTAAGGGAAGACATGGACATCCTGCAAATGAAGGAAAAATGCAGGGCAAAGGGAAATCAAATTACAATTCATTTTAAACGTCATAAAACTTCTCCTACTATGTCAGATCTCATAGTGGTTTTCCAGTATAGAATTAACACACTGAGCATCACAGAATGAAACCAATAAAACATCACCACAATTCATTTAACCAGACTTATCTGGAAGGAATAAATAACACTGTTCGTACATTTAAAGTTTCTAATGAACTTTCAGCACATGTACACACACACACACACACCTGTTGCCAGAATTATTCCTTGGTTTTTCCAAACAGATGTTCTGAAGTCAGTCCTTCTGTAGGCAGCCTGGTGGATGGAGCAGCATTGGGTGGAGCGCTGTTTTTGCGGGTGGTTTTTGATCTTAACATTATTGTTTTAGCCCAAACTTTAGTTTTGCTTGACAGCGATTAACTACACACATTGTCCGAGAAATTTTCAAAAACATTTTACAATGTTTTAAAAGCAAGAATCTCACAGTAAGAAATGCTAGCTAACTGCTACGACTTTACACAAAACAATACTTCCGCTAGCCAACCGGATGTTCCGCCCACTTATCAAAATACAGTGGACTCGCTGAAAATATTGTGGATAGACTTATATTGACAGAATTTTTAAATGGGCCAGCAGAATGCTCGTTAATTCAAACTCCGACTGTCAAAAATTTAAAATGTAAACAAACACACACAAGGCCTGCCATGTCATTTCTTTAAGTTACAATACAAAATCTATCAGTCTATCTTTCTTTCTGAAAGTTTCATCTGAATGACTACTTGACTATCTATCTTTCTATCTATCTTTAAAACTTTCAGACAAAGGCGGTCTGTCTTCCATGAAAAGAGAAATAATGTTTAATGTGCACTGGGATTTTTTTTACCTAATTAGGTCAGTATTGGTTATGTCTGGAGTGATTCTGTAAGTACAGCCTGCAGTGTATGTAAACTACCCATTCAGTCGATGTATTTCTTCCCATTTTTTATTATTTTTCTGTGCTTGAAAATATTTGAGAGAGACAGAATAAAAAGGACAGAGTGAAATCCAAATTGATTGAGTATAGCCAAAATGTTGCTGCAGACATGTGGCAAACTATATGCAGCAGGGATTGTGGTTGTCCCTGAACACCACGATAAACATCATTAGCCCAGCAAGGGCTCAGGTGTGTTTTTCTGGAGAGAGTTCTTGAATTCTCAGTGCCTCTGACACTGATAAATTCACTCATATACTATACACAAATACTGTATAAAACACAGATGCTGAGGCAAAGCAAATGGGCATGCTTATGTGCACACATATGTGCATTAACAGAGATCAGACAGCTTCCAGCTGAAGCACCTGGGGCCTCAGGATCACAAAAATTCAGTAACCTAAATCTCATTGCTCACTTTACACCATCATATTACACTATATTACTTTATAATGACAGACGTTTTTTGTTCCATAAAGCATGAATCTGATTTAGTCTGTTCTGCTCAGATTATGGATAATTTTCTGTAAAGTAATCATAACAGTCCATCAAAACTATACTCTGAGTCTCTGACTACTTGCACATACACATACACACACAGCTTCATTAGAAACACAGCAGGGAGGACATTGTTACAGTAAACTCCATGAATTGACTGTTATAGTAATACATGCATTTCTGCCTGCAGTAATACTGTAGTCTTCTGTTTCTGTAGCACAGCTTCACAAATGCAATGATACTGATGTAGTTTCTATCTTTGGAGAAAGATCCAAAAGTTGTCAGTTAATGCTTAGGTCATTACAAAACGGAAGCTCATCATCTCAAAGGGAAGATAATGCAAATGTTTATGACAGATCTGATGCAGTGAATGTGAATTGTTTCATTGACAAAATGTTTCACAAAGTATTGTTAAAAAAATAGGTTTTATCTGTTTTAGAGTGAGCCATGACTGGAGTAATGATCTATCGCCGGTAATGACTGTGGCATTTTACTAAATAAACGTGTGTTTGTGTGTGTACATACACTGATCGGCCACAACACTAAAACCACCTGCCTAATATCGTGTAGGTCCCCCTCGTGCCGCCAAAACAGCTCTGACCCGGCATGGGCTCCACAAGACCTCTGAAGGTGTCCTGTGGTATCTGGCACTAAGACGTTAGCAGCAGATCCTTCAAGTCCTGTAAGTTGCGAGGTGGGACCTCCATGGATCGGACTTGTTGGTCCAGAACATCCCATAGATGCTTAATCGTACTGAGATTTTGGGAATTTGTAGGTCAAGTCAACATCTTAAACTCTTTGTCATATTCCTCAAACCATTCCTGAAACATTCTTGCAGTGTGGCAGGGCGC
The DNA here is from genome assembly GCF_019703515.2 of Myxocyprinus asiaticus. Classification (NCBI taxonomy): domain Eukaryota; kingdom Metazoa; phylum Chordata; class Actinopteri; order Cypriniformes; family Catostomidae; genus Myxocyprinus; species Myxocyprinus asiaticus. Next base: position 16,886,306 of record NC_059361.1, read on the forward strand.
ATTATCCTGCTGAAAGAGGCCACTGCCATCAGGGAATACCGTTGCCATGAAGGGGTGTACGTGGTCTGCAACAATCTTTAGGTATGTGTCAAAGTAACATCCACATGAATGCCAGAACCTAAGGTTTCCCAGCAGAATATTGCCCAGAGCTTCACACTGCCTCTGGTGGCCTGCCTTCATCCCATAGTGCATCCTGCTGCCATCTCTTCCCAGGTAAATGATGTACCCGGCCGTCCACATGATCTAAAAGAAAATGTGATTCATCAGACCAGGCCACCATCTACCATTGCTCCATGGTCCATTTCTGACACTCACGTGCCCATTGTAGGCACTTTCGGCGGTGGACAGGGGTCATCATGGGCACTCTGACCGGTCTGCGGCTACGCAGCCCCATACGCAGCAAGCTACGTTGCACTTTGTGTTCTGACACCTTTCTATCATGGCCAGCATTAAGTTTTTCAGCAATTTGTGCTGAACATTTCTGACCATGTCTCCTGCCTTTCTCCAGACAATTTAAAAAAAATTTAGTATGAAGTGTGTTTGTGTTGTATACTACAAACTACTGTGTTATTTTAGTCTCAGAAGTCTTGTGTTTCTTCTAAAGAACGCTTATAATTGTTCAGTCACTCCTCTTTATTTTGAATCGCTGTCCTGTATAATCCAATACATTTTAAGTCTGTTTGACATCAATACAGCGGCTTTAATTCACTTATTATTCATTCTTTAATTATTAATTTAGAAGTGTAGTGCAGTCAGTGGAAGCCTGCTATAAGGAATTACTGGGGCAGTAATTTCTTCAACACTATCAAAACTACTGTCCGTTTTGGCCAGATGAGGTGGTGTTGGTGCTCCTGCATACATGCTTTTAACAAGAGCATTAGTCTAAATATTATAAATAATTACATCATTTATGTGGTTGGCTAATGGAAGCACCTCTCTCTCAGGTGTAAACATACAGCATCCTTACTTTGCTCCTGAGCTACTGTATAACCTAGGATAAACTCAGCATGGCCTAATGAGCTCTTTTGCTTTAAGAGCCACATTTGGCATCAGGAGGCACAGCTCTGTTTGATACTGTCTGTGTGGATTGGTCACATTGTGGAAGTTCACACAGAATTATACATTACAGGCTGTTCCTTACATCCTGTGATGGGCACAGTTACATGAAAATATATTTAAAATAAAAATACAAGACCTCAGTTTAAATTTATCAAAATAAAATACTAAATACTGTGTGGAAAAAAAATTGTCAAAATAAAATGCAGTATTTTGTATCTTAAAAATACACAAAATACGTGTAAAATTGGCCATTTAATGAAATATCACTATTAGGCTGAAATCTATCTGGACCGAATCTAAAGAACATTTTGGTGTAGTACCAAAAAGTAAGTTGCAACGCAACATATACGTTGTGTTCATGTACTTCCAAAATCCATCACATTTTTACACTGACCCCTTTAATTCAGTAACAAACATTAAATTTTCTTTCAATGCAACAGAATTTGGTGGAATTACAATCAAAATATAATGCTTTACACACTTGGCTAGCTAGCTAGTAAATACACAACAGTTGCTAACACCAACAACCGATTAGCTAGCAAGACTGACTAGCTAGCACTAATGTCCAGTGCTAGTGCTAATGCTATTTTCCCCTTGCCAGTACTCTTTTATTCCTTCAAGTTAATTGAAGACAAATCTGAATGATGTTCCATTTTAGCTTGCTAGCTAGCGATCTAGCTAACGATAGCTAGTGACCTTGCTAACAATAGGTAGACAGCTCACGTGCATGAAAGTTGGGGGGCATGCCTGAACTAGTTGATACAGTAAATCAGCAGCCTAATAAAGAGGTTGACTGGCACAAAGTATTTTATATATTTTGAAAATACACAAATATCAAACTTAAATGTATTAAGATACTAATTAAATTTTTTTCAAAGACTTTAAAATACAAAGTACAAAATACTATTTTGTATTTCAAATACGTATATGTATCTGAAATACTGCCCATCCCTGCCTACATCTGTGTAACACTCCCCTTAATTCTGTCGTTCGGACACACTTTATTATCTTTAAAAAAAAAAATTGCAAAACAAAAAAACACTGTTATTCTTATGCTACGTGTTGTGTATGTGCTCCACTGTTTTCTGCAGTGTGCAATGCTCCATTTGTCTTTGATGCAGCCTTTTTGTTTTTCTGTCCTTTTAATGTCTTTTTTCTTTCTTTTTTTTTTCTCATTAGTGTTTGTAGATATTTGAATGGAATTTTACTTATGTTTTTGTTTGGATAGACAGTAAAATGTACAATATCAATGTCATCTAAAGCGTAAGAGATTTTTCGTACTGTGTATGCAGCTTTAGAGACGTACAAATCTTTACGAATCCTCGAACACTGGTCGGAACTGAAATCTTTTGAACCTTTACAAGTACATCACTGCAGGTAAACAATTTCATAGTTTATTTCCATATTCGTTTTTAGATATTTTCAACATTAATTTCATAACATTACTTTTGTAATTGTAATTTCTGAGTAAAGGCATTTATGCCACCTTTAAACAGCAGCTTTAAACAGCCTGTATAAATGCACCCTATTGTGGTATTTATGCTACTTCAGATGTAGCTTCTCTTTAAAGATTGCTACAATCAGTGAGAGACAGGAAATCAAGGGGTTAGAAAGTGGGGACAGGGAACGGCACATGAGCATGTCTCCCATGAGACTGCAGTCCTTTTAATTTAATCTTAAACATTTTTTGTACTTGGTCTGACCAGAAGCAAGCAATTATTTCTTGTCGTCTCACTGTCTAAATGATAGATAGCTTTTCCTGCTATTCTGTCAATTATAACAAACAAATACAGATGTGGACTCAAACTCCTGCATGTTCACCCAGAGGCTCATAGACTTGCAAAGACACACGTGCATTCAAAAGCAGAAGGGATTCGTTTTCTAAATTACGTTTTCATTACAATTATTAACATAGGATATCTGTTATTTTATGTATGATTCGGAGGGGATTGGACTCTCTGTAGTTATTACCAGTGGCACCAGCAGCTGTACGGCCTTACGCACTGTGCGTACCATGAGTGCTCCGACTGACCTGAGAAATATTTACCCTCAAAATATTTAATCAGTCATAAAGTGTGTCCCTTGGCTGTTTGAAAGAACTAGCGATGACCAATTTGCAAATGAATAATTCTTTTGAGTCGGTTCTTTTCAGTGAATTGGTCAAACAGCCTTACAAAACTGTCTGAATCGATTCGTGATAGAGTACAATTCGTTCGGACCGCTCTCTCACGGAATCCTTTAGAGTGGTTTCCCACACAGTAAAACAGCATCGGGATATTTACGAATACAGCACTGAATACGGTGGAAATTTACCTACAATCAACTGAAACAAAAGGCTGTCTTTTTGAGAGGTAACTTTGAGAGGTAACTTCAGCTAGTGATGTGTCATGTGAACAAGGGTCTGTTCAAACTGAACGTGTTTTTGCGTCCGCTCACGCTGTTTTTCAATCGTTTTCCACGTAAACATTCGCTAGATGGATGTCTTTTGACAACTGCGTCATGTTTCACTGTGTTTTTAGGATCTCTCATGGGAGTGCTGCATTTTTAGAAGTAGTTTTAAGTTAAAAAGAACTTCAACTGATAAAAATGCATCTTGAGACACCTGCGTTCTGCTCTATTCTTTGTGGGGCATTTTGCTTTTTTAGCGTGAGAACGCGTCTGTTCTGAACAGTTAGTCACCAGAAATAAATGCTTTGGCGTTGTTTTTGCAAAAAAAAGAAAAAAACCTCCGAGGGGAGCATGCCCCTTGACACCCCTAGATATAAGGTTGTTCAAGGCACATTTCTGTGCATACCCTCAGATGAAATCCTGTAGGCACACATGGTTATTACTAAGATGAGAGTATCTGTTGTCTGGATGTGGCTGGTATAGAATGTCACGTAGTATGGATGTGTGTATCACAAAACTCATTAATAAAAACTATTATTATGAAAATAATTAAAAGAAGGAATTAATTTAGGAGAGGATCATACTCTGATCATATCAGACTCTGTTACTACCGTGGCCATTCTTAAGAGTTCATAAACCGACTTCTTATTTATTTCAGTATATTTTTACATCGGATGGGATGCTTGAACCACTAACTTGTTTACTTTAACTTTGTTATTTTACCCAGAAAGTTGGCAAAAAAAGGTGAAAATCCGTAATGGAGCCCCTGGCAGCAAAACATGAAATTTAGCACGGCCTGGGTAGCTTAGTGTGTATTGACGCTGACTACCACCCCTGGAGTCGCGAGTTCAAATCCAGGGCATGCTGAGTGACTCCAGCCAGGTCTCCTAAGCAACCAAATTGGCCCGGTTGCTGGGAAGAGTAGAGTCACATGGGGTAACCTCCTTGTGGTTGCTAAAATGTGGATCTCATTCTCGGTGGGGCACGTGAAGTGTGAACTTCACACGCGCTACGTCTCCGTGGTAACGTGCTCAACAAGCCACGTGATAAGATGCGCGGACTGACGGTCTCAGATGCGGAGGCAACTGAGATTCGTCCTCCGCCACCTGGATTGAGGCTAGTCACTACGCCACCATGAGGCATTCCAAATTGGGGAGAAAATAAAAAATAATTAATAATAAAAAAAAACAAAAACATGAAATTTAGCTTTAGTTATGGTATTCAACGAAGTTCAAAATATATGACAACTGGAAAGTGGAAAAATAAAACCAGAATCACAAAAATGTTTCAGACGACACCTGAGTTAGCCGAAAAGGTTTGATCCATATGTTTTTTTTTTTACAGAAGCTGTATGAGAGAGAAACATTTAAACATTAAGAACATCTGTGAAACACAAATTTACCTGACCTCAGAGAAAACTAGTTCCTTTCTGAATAGGGCTGAGACATGCTGTTTTATTACTGAGATAAGTTTGCTAGTTCTGTCTCTTCTGTGAGGTGAAATCTTTGCTTCTGAGAATGTAACTCATGTGACTGTTAAGCCATGTCATTGTCTCTCCTTTCACCAACGGTCTGGGTCTTGAAAGGGGATTGTACTATGTCCTTGGTCACGTTCTTCAACTTAATGTTGTTTCGAACTGTCACAAAGTGATAGATGGATCCTTGAAGACTAATGGTAAAGACAGGCTCTATATTAAAGAACATGCTATACAAGTTCTTGTGCGCTGGATACAGTTGTGCATTAGCTTTGTGTAATCTGTCATGCAGTTTTATTATCAACAGCACAGTGAGTCTGTTATTATTCTGCACCTTCATTCTCTGGCCTTGATGCAGAGAAATAAATTCATACTGATAGTACCACAGAATGCAGAATGCATTTGCTTGCATTTTCTCTCGCTTGCTCGCTCGCATCCTCATTTTTTTCTCTCTGTCAGCACTTTTCTATGTTCCATGCACAAGTTTGTTGCTAATCCCAACCCACTTCATATCAATAAAACGCATTAATAAACCATGCATTTCCAATCTTCCTGATCATTGTGCTCACTCAGCTGTTGTTACATTCTTGAGGTAGAGTCACAGAACCGTGTTTAAGTTTTAAAACTGTCCAGACTAAAGATATTTGCATTACAAGTATGTAAATGCAAAAGCAAATGCTTGGGCAACATATTGCACTTGTGCAGTCCAGGTGTACAAACTTAAAGGACTAGTTCACCAAAAATGAAAATTCTTACCTCACGTTGTTCCCAACACATAGGACTTTCATTCATCTGCGGAACAGAAAAGGAAAAATTTGTAAAGAATGTTGTGACAAATGATTTCCATTCAATAGCAGCTGATATTTACTCACTTTAAGTAAAATAATCCATTTATCAAATGCATAAATGTAACCTATTGCTCCGAAGAAGGTGAACTGAAAGAGAAAACTGACATAGAATGCTAATGCGGCTATAGCGCCTCTTGCGGCAATGCTGAGAATGTAATGCATACTGCCGTTGCATCGTGAATTGTGTTCTGACAAACTTCGTAATGTAAAAATGCATAAAAATCAAGCTTGCATAGCTAGAAAATATTGTGTCCCTGTACTTTCAAAGAATGTTTCAGGCCTAAGTCTACAGTCTGAGTTTAAAAATAATTTTCTGTTAATTAAATACTGTTTAGATCAGGCAGCCTGATCCAAAAGGAGGACAGTGTTCAATTCTAAATGTAATATTTTCTCTTCTCTCTGTTTCTGTCCAGGAACCTTGGGAAATCTGGATTGAGAGTATCATGCCTGGGTCTAGGTGAGTACTACTTTATCCATCTGAAAGAGGATATTTCCTCACTGCAAGTTTTATTTGTATGGTAAAACAGATCTCACACTGCACTTAAAGGAATGATTAATCCAAAAATGAAAATTCTGTTATCATTTACTTACTCTCATGTCATTCCAAACATATATGACATGCTTCTGCTGAAAACAGAAGGAGATATTTTGAAGAATGTTGCGTTCCATCCAATGGCGGTAGGCATGTGACGGTATAAAATGTTCACATCACGATAATTGCTGAAGCTTTTATCATGGTATGCGGTATTATCACAGTATTGAATTACATTACAAAAATGGGTTGAAAGATAAACAAGCATTATTTTTGTTCTCTTAATAAAAAGTAAACAAATAATTACTTTTTTCAATACCAAACTGACCTTTTAAATGAACAAATAACAAAGAACATTTAAAAAAACGAATGCATGTTTTTTTTCTTGATAGCAAGCCAGTTGCTAATATATAGCTAGGCACTTGCTACAAATTTAATAACCGCAAGTTCACTCACACTGTATGGCAATGTACAATTGCGTTGCATTCCAACTTGAACTTAATATTGAAATCATCATTGTCCCACATTGCCATTATTAATTACAGGACTTAGTATTAGCTGATAACAACTGTATTTAGTACAAGACGCAAATGTTACTGAGTAGCTAGCGGTGTTTTAGCGAGCTCTTCGGCCACTTGAAAGCAAGCTACACTTTCTGCAAATGGCAACAACAGTTCACTTTCTTTGTCGTCTTAGTTGTCACTTTGGTATAGTAGTTGTCTATTAGAGTTTTGTCTCTCAGTTTTCAAAAACAGTTTGGAAAAACAAGCAGAACCGTCACAACTTACCTCTATCTCGCTGAATTGCACGGGATGATTGTCCCGCAGATGAGCGAACATGTTGGAGGTGTTTCCTGTGTTTCACTGCCACTTTTCTGCCACATGTTTTCCACATCCCTCTGCATTTTTATGGAGCCCAAAATACTTCCACACTTCTGACTTAAACCTTTTAGAAGGTGGTTAAAGGGTCGGCTGCGTTCCTCCTTCAGCCATGCTTCTCGTCCACGTTGGTTTGTTTACATCAGAGTGCGCATGTGTCATTTATGCCGCATACATGCAGTGTTGTGAATTTTGATTCATTTATGGAAAAAAAAATACTTTGCAATCAGAAAAATCGAAACCATTTGGCTAAAAGGTTATCTAGAAATATTTACAGTATTTTGAAGTGCCCACGATAAAAATACCATGCACGCTAATTGCCGTGATATACAGTATTACCGAATACCATCACATGCCTAAATGGCATTTGATAGTGACTTACATGAAAAGCTTAAAAAAACACCCAAATGTTTCATAAAAGTAGTCAGTGTGATTTTTGCTTCATATTTCAAGTCGTCTGAATGCACACACACTCTTACTCTTGATGGCTGTGTTTAGAGGACTGGGGCTTGAACAGTAGGTATTTCTGCACACAATTAAACCAGCTGATCTTCAGGATTTAGAATGGCAGACTCAGCTTTCAGACTGAAGCAGGCCAGCACTACAGGGACTCCATTGATTGTGTTTGTCTTTTTAAATATGTGCACTCCTGTGTATGTAGGTACATCTAAAAATATCCAGGAAGATTAATAGCTGTGAATGTAGTGCTTATGCAGGGGAGGCAAGTTCGAATTCAGTGTTGTGGCCTTTTTCTTCTTCACTGTCTTTCCCCATTAATTTCTTTTCTCCACTGACTCTTGTCAATTAAAATATGTTAAAAGTCAGGTAACCTAAAAATGTGCTTCATGTGGTAACATCTACATGGCTAAGTTCAGGCTTCAACGGTAAGGTAGGTCTGCTTGTTTGGGGGGGGGGGGTTGTTTTGTGTTAATGCGTTTTTGCAGCTTCCCTGTTTTGTTGGGGGAATGTTTTATGTGTTAACTGTGCCATACATGTCATACATGCTGATGCAGCATGTCTTGTGTTTTTTGAATTGTGCAGCAGCAGCAGCATGTCCATATACTTAACTCAGCATGTTTGTGTATGTTCTAGCAGTAGCAAGTCTCTGTACTTGCTCTGCAGCTGCTGCAGTGTAGCAGATCTAGTCCGTTAAGACCAATATCCTATCAATATTTCATACTCACATTAACATGCAAAATCTTTCCTAGAGTTGTTATGACTGAAATGACTAAGATCATGCATAAACCTCTACATGCCACAAGCTGATAGGTTCTTTGAACGTGTTATCTGTTAGCCAATCAGCTTGCTCTCTCTTTGCCCAACATTTAAATTTGCTCAGTTTGCAAGTAAGCCAGTTTCTCTGCAGCGCGCTGCGAGAGTTTTCTCTGAAACCCTCATCCTCCCCAACACCTGTCTAGATCTGCTACATGGGGATTGTATTTATGTTGTGCAGCAACATGTCATACATGCTTGATGCAGCATATCCTGTGATTAACCACGTTTAATTGCATTTAAGAAAACGGTTTATTCCAGGGTTTTTGCTGAAAGTGGTGTTCTGAAATGCCATGTAAATGAGAACGCCAGTTTGCTTACACCATTTAAGGGACTAAGAAAAAGCGGTTTAACACACCTGGGTTTCTCCAGGAGAACGCGGCTTAATGTGGCAATGTCACATCTGCGTATTTGCGCTCTAGTACATTGGGGGAATCCCAGAGTAAGAGGAATTCCCCACTATTGCAGCGCAATTCCTCTGCATGTCATGATAGAAAGTTAAGGAAACAAACACAGCAACAACTCTGGAATGTCTGGAAATACAGCAAAGCAACGGAGAATAAAATAGCAAAGTCTTCCTCAGATGCCATGTTTATTATTTACGCAAGCATTGTGGGGAAATTACTTTGCTGTGGAGAAAGCTGCTTACTGATCGAGCCACATGTATACAGGAGTAAAGACTATGCTGCTTATAGAGTGCAAGTAAATGGGAACACCACTTTCTCACAATAAGCCATTTTGTTTAGCAGTAAGAGGCTTTCTGTTGTCCATGTAAACATAGTCTTTGTCCAATTGTGCAGCAGCAGCATGTTCACATGCTTAACTCAGGAAGTCTGTGTGTGTTCTAGCAGAAGCAAGTCCTGTACATGCACTCCAGCGCTAGCATAGTAGCAGATCTAGTCCACCAAGACCAATTTTCTTAATGTCATACCCACAAATCATGCTAAATCTTGTTTTGACTGATATGTTTTAAAAGACAGGAGGTGTGTTTAGGAAACCTGTTTGAAAATAACACTGGAACTAATACTCTTCAACTTTAATATTAACTATTCAGCTTCACTACGTCACATTAAATTCACAACAAAGTAATTTTTAAGAGACAAAAAATGCTAGAAATAGCTCCTAAAGGTACCAACTACACGTTTTCACTTTTTAGAGTGCAGTTTCTGCCTCTTTATGATAATCCACTACAGCACATGTTTGATTTGTGTCAAGCTGCCTAGAACACTAAAAAAGAGAATTTACCTTTTTTGTTTGTTTTTTACAATGGGCTCTTGACTACTTACATAAATGCATGTAAGTGCAGAGAAGGTGTAAGAATGAGTTAAATATAGAATAAGGCATGTTAAGTGTGCCCAACAGAGACAATATGTGGAACTGTAGACTAGAGAACATAGTGGGAAAGGAGTACAGACTGACCTCTCAGCCATATCCTGTATATTTCTTACCTTTTTCTTTCTTTCTCTCATTTCTCACACACACACACACACACACACACACACATGTTGGTGTGGCTATGCTTATGAGGACTCTCCATTGACATAATGATTTTTATACTGTACGAACAATAGATTCTATCGCTTAATTTTTTTTTTTTTTTGCATTTTTACATAAAAAAAACAACAACAAAAAAAACATAATTTAGTATGTTACAGGATTAAAGTAGCTTTCACAGAAATAATACACACTCAGAGTAATGCATACTCACATTGCTTCTTGCAACAGTAATATAACCGTTGACAGAAATACTGATTATCAGTTTGCCATATTTCTGCTTCATTCACCTTCAGAAATTTCAGGCACATATGGAAATACAAATCAATTGTCATATGCCACAGCAGCCCACCGGAGGTCCTGCCAGGCCGCATTAGACAAAGGAGGGGTGTGCCTCAACACACTGGCAACTTCCAACTTCCACCTTTAAAAATAGGCATATATCTATAATACAGCAAACATAAAATAGGAAAAAAGCATGTATTTGCTCCATAGGCTTAACATGAGAAAAATGGCACCATCTGGTGGAAAATATAAAAACATTACATTTTGAAGCCAGGGCTCCGGAATAAAAGCATAAAATCATAGAATTCACGATTTTATGCTTTAATGGCACTGGGATCAAATATTGCAGTTTTAGTCGATTTCAGTGGGGACATTTTTGTCCTTAAGGTTCTGAGTGTAACTATTTTGTGTATACAGTGTATTATAGATGTATTATAGGAACTGAGGTTGAAATATCAAAATTCCCCCAAAAATACACACCTTTGGCTAAATTTATGCCGTTGGCATTAACACAGACAAATGATCGAAAAAACAAAAATTAAAAAGACAAAAATGTCCCGAAGGTCGCACAAGGGTTAACGTTATTTGTTATACAAAACAAACCCAGATAGGCGCAATTTAATTACCACAGAAGCACGTCAAGTCTTAACTATCACCAAAATGCACGATACATGGCACTGATGAGGGACCACTGCGGCCTGCTAGGTTGTTGGAGTTCTCCCGTGGAGGGCACTGTTGTGGAGGATGAGGGTTTAAGAGATTTACTATAATGCGTATTGCAGTGAGTACGCAACCTTCAAGTGCTTTAATTTAGTCAACCTCCCACTTAGACTTTGAGAAACATTTCATGTTACTTGAATTGGTGCTATTTTTGTGAATTTTTATCTTTATACCTTGAAAGGTTTTGTTTGGAAAATGTTAACAAAGCATTATTGTTACATATTGTTTAATTTTTTTTCCCTTGCATTTTGACTGAAAAATTAGAATGTATAAAGTCAAATTTCAGCACTTTCTATATCTGCGATTAATCTCGATTAAAAAAAATGTATCGACTGCCAGCACTAGTTTATATCTATACAATGCAAGTCAATGAGGTCCAACACTTTCAAGCTCCATAAAGGCAGCATAAAGTTAATCCATACAACTCGAGTGGTTTAACCAATGTCTTTTGAAGCGATACAATTGGTTTTGGAAGAGAATCATACCAGACCAGTGTCTCCTTGGTGCAATCATGATTTGAAACTCAATTACACTTACTCGCTCTTGAGGCATGCACAGATTGCGTCAAGCAGATTAAACAACTTGAGTTGTATGAATTACCTTTTCCTTTCTTGGTGCCGTGTTGATTCTTCAATCATTACTTTGGCAACCTACTGTATGAAAGGTACACACAGGCCTGTTTAACACTTCGGAAAGCTCTTGGGGACTGAGCGGACTATCTGTTTTATCCATTAACAAAAAAGGAGATGTTAGGCAAAATGTTAGCCTCGGTCACCATTCACTTTCATTGCATTTCTTTTTTTTTTTTTTTTTCATACAATGAAAGTGAGACTAACATTCTGCCTAACATCTCCTTTTGGTTACCACAGAAGAAAAAAGTAATACGGGTTTGGAACAACATGTGGGTGAGTAAATGTTCATACAGTTTTCATTTCCCCTTTAAGGGATGAGATCATTATGTGTGTGTGTGTGTGTGTGTACCTGTATATGTACACAAATAAGACTTTTTTTATTCTTTCTTACATTGGCCTTTAGATCATTTCCTGCACCCTCAGGGGAAAGCCTACTCGCCTTAAAATGTCAGACATTCTTTAAAAAAAAAAAAAAAAACTTACTGGCTGAGAAAAAAAATAAAACATTTTATTCCTTTAAACACTTCAGAATTCCAGCATTCTCAAGGTTTGTCATTCTGCAGCTCATTATTGCAGTCAAATCCATGATGCTGAGATCAGACAGACTTGTAGTGCAGTGTAACAATGCCCTTTTTCAGTTTAGAATGAGATGAGTTAGATTGCATTGCATGCTACTAAGGAGGAATAATGTAAATATGAGTGAATATATTTTCTGAAGAAAATGTGAGCATTGCTGGCCTTAGCAAAACTACCATGATGCTGGGTTGTTGTGGGTGATTGCTTGGGGGTTGCTAAGTGGTTGCTAAGGTGTTCTGAGTGATAATATGAGGCATGATTAGGATCAGTGTGTTTTCCGGCAGATTGAGTTTTTACGTTAATTAGATGGGAAACAACGTACAGAATGGGAAGGCATGAAGAATGGGAAGTCCAGTCAATATGTTTCACTCAGCCAACAATTACACAATACACAAAAGATGTTATGCTTCATTTAGCCAACAATTTTGACAATACATACAAGACAATATGCTTCATCCAGCCAAAAAGGTTGATGATACAAATAATGACATTGTATCATTCAGAAAAACAATAATGGTAATACATAAAAGACATTACATTTAATTCAGCCAGCAATTTAAAGGCAGAACTAAGTTAACATACACGTAAGACAATGAAAACAGTGGCTTTAGAAGGCATTATTGAACATAACCCTATTATTGGCCTACAGTCTACAACAATCCATTTTGCCATTGAATTCATCAATCAGTCTGAGATAGATTTATTATACATTGTAAGGACACGTCAGTATACACGTGTTAGGCGGATGCTTTTAAAGCATCTCACTTTCTTTGCATTGCATCATAAACACAGCGTTTTAAAGTCGCTGTGTCTAGTTAAACGTGGTTTGAAACTTAAAAAACATGTCTCGAGATCCCTGCATTCAGAATTGCGCTCCATCCAGCTGTGTTTAAATGCAGGAACGCATTCTCATCTTGTGATGTCGCTACTGTCATGCAAGCCTGAGTGTGGTTTGTTGTCTGTACAGCTGCACGTTGCCCAAATAGCTGAAGTTTCGCTTACTGCCCCCTGCTAAAAACTAGGCTTGGGATCAATGCCTTTTTCAGGTTTTGATAATCAGCAAATTTTTCCAGGTGATTATCGATATATATATGCATTTTTTAAGACACAAATAGGGCTGCTGGTTTCACAATAGTCTTTGTCTCTTCAAACATATTTCTCAACATAACTTTGGTAAAGTGTGAGCGGCAGGGTAACTTAAAGGGGGTCGCAAACTGGATGCGTCTGGCAGAGACATGGCGCGTTCAAAAATGAAAAATAAAAATTCTATGAAGGTCGCACACCAGTTTTATACACTAACCTGCAAACTCATCAGTGTCACTTTGTTCATTCTTGAAGAAATAAAAACCTTTGTAACTTTTGTGTGCATGGGTACTAGATTCACAACTGCCACATGCAGCATCAACGCGTTCTTCTGTGTGTGATACCTGAGCCTTGTCCTACCAGATTCAATAAATGTTATATTGCCCAGAGCTACTACGCCAGACTACATTAAACTGAAGGCCAAACAACAGTGAGTTGGAAAGCACACAAACAAGGCTTCTAATTTAAATTTTGGATATCTTAAAATATCAATGCCTTAAAAACCTATCCAGAAAATAACATGCTGATCAATAATCGATTTTTGCCTACTGAATGACATGCCTACTGAAAAAAAGGTGGTACTTCAAGCTTGAATTCTTCCAATGGTAGAAATATTCCTTATTACAGTTCGGGGACATGATTAATGGCATGAAAATCTTTTTAAATATAATTAATCATGCTGAATTAACACGTTAAATCGACAGCAGTACTGAAAACTAGTGCCCGGCCAATATATCGGTATCGGTGTATATGTTTACTGATATGTGCAGATATGAAAACTTTTTTCAGAACATATAATGCAGAAAACAATGCTTTAGAATTGGTGTCATTACGTAGTTTGTCCAGCAGAGTGCGCTCCTACTCCACTGTTTACAGAGCTGAGCTGATGGTGGCTCTGCAGACAGGGCGGAGTTAAGCGGTGCGGAGCTGAGCGGTGTTTTCTCAGTAAGTTGCTAACTAGTTTGTGAAATACATATTAGAAAGTTAATAAACAATGACCCCATCATTTTTCCTTTTCAATATAACTAATATAATGTTAACCCTGTCCTGACAACCATGTCACTCATGTCTGTTTGCTGTTAGCCAGCTATAGTTAGTCAGTGCAGTAAAGTAATGTAGCAGACTGAAAAGTAAGCATCAGAGCATCTTTTTGCAGCTCAGTAGACAACAGTGTGGTGGTGGACTGTGTCTGTTGAGTGTTGATTTCACGCTACGCTGTTACCTAGTTGGTGAGACGCAATGCTGGTCCATCTTTTACTCTCCGTGACAACAAGCTTATAGCTAACTAGCTAACCACGTAGCTACTTTCATAGCTTGTCAGCTGAGTGGAAGCTAATTTGTAAACGTGTATTCACCAAACTGTTTTGTTCAGAATTCACAGTTTGGTATCCCCTTCAACCGAAAAATTCCAGTCATTGCATTTATAAAATGTAATATTTAAAAGTCTGGTTTTCCACCGTTAAAAGTTTCCGCTGAACTTGTATAGCAGAATACGGTGTAACACCGCTGCCGCTGTTTATCTCTTGACTTGAGGAGTTTGCTACTCTTGAGGTGTAAATGCTTCTTGTTTTACAACCTGACACTAATTGACTGGCAGTATTAAAATAGTCAGCATTTGACTGATACTAAACAGTTCTGCTGATGTTTATTTAGCTATTTATTTTATTTTTATTTATTCTTTATTTTAATGGTCAGCATTTGACTGATACTAAATAGTACTACTGATGTTTATTTAGCTATTTATTTTATTTAAATGTATTCTTTATTTTAATGGCCAGCATTTGACTGATACTAAACAGTACTGATGTTTATTTAGCTATTTATTTTATTTGTATTTATTCTTTATTTAAATGGTCAGCAACCGACTGATACTAAACATACAGTACTGATGTTTATTAAGTAAACATACAGTAGTGATGTTTATTACGCTATTTATTGTATTTTTATTTATTCTTTATTTTCTCAGTGTTCATTTCTAGAATTTGTTGACAATGTATAATAATAATGTTAAATATTCTTTGATAAAAATATTTAAGAAAGCAGCCTTCTGAGTACCTTTGCATAGTCATATCGGTGCAAAATCAGTGAACAATCCACATAGTCTGTTTTCATTCCAGCTCAAAAATTAACTACATTGGCCACCATATCGGTAATCGGTGAATTTTTCCCCTCTAAAATCGGTATCGTATCAGTCTCAAAAATCCCATATCGGTCAGGCCCTACTGAAAACCAATCAAAATGATTAGACCTGCTCAGAGAGAGCATTCAGAGAGAGGAGGTTACCATACTGTTAACACTGCAAAGCTAAGACATCCAAGGTGATGGAGAAAAATACTAATGTATCTAGAGTGAAGGAATGGGAGTGAGAGAGACAGAGAGGGAGGAGAGCACTTAGCTATAACAATGAGTTCCTGTTCAGTCTGGCTTTGATCATACTGACCTTATCCTTGCTCTCCAGATGGAGGAAGGCTGTGAGGTCACTCAGTAGGATGATCTGCTAAACTGTTGCCTTTAACATTCTCTCCAGGAGAAGTTATAGAAGTTAAATTATAAATGCTGAGTTTAGAATCAAGGTCAAGGATGTGAAATCAAACTGGCCAGGATCTAAGACATTGCATGTACATTTTATGTATTTTATGTTTAGATAAAGGGAGCATTTTATTCCATTGTTTTCTTGCTTTAGCAATATCACATGAGCAAGAGTGTTGATGTAATAGGCAAGACAAGGCAAGTGTGTGTCACAGCCATGATACTCAGTACAACAGCATTCTTGCTCATTTGATATTGCTTTTAAACAAGTTTTATAAACAAGTTAATATTGAGTACCAGTAGCTTACATTTTAGAGATAATATGGCTAGTTATTGTGTCTATTTTTGCTCCGCTAGTGAAAGTAGTTCAAAACCTGAACTGTTGCACAATTCCAACACAAAATGTGTTTATTTTTATTTATTTATTTATTTACTTTTTCTCCCCTTTTCCCCCCAATTTGCAATCAAGTCAAGCAATAAGAATAAGAATACTAATATATATATATATATATATATATATATATATATATATATATATATATATATATATATATATACGTGTGTATGTATATAACATACTTTTTGGGGGGGGGGGGGGGGGGGGATTTTTTCCCCTTTTTCACCCAATTTGGAATGCCCAATTCCCAGTGTGCTTTTAAGTCCTCGTGGTTGCGTAGTGATTCGCATCAATCCGGGTGCGCATCTTATCACGTGGCTTGTTGAGCGCATTGCCACGGAGACATAGCGCGTGTGGAGGCTTCACGCCATCCACCGCGGCATCCACGCTCAACTCACCATGCGCCCCACCAAGAACGAACCACATTATAGCAACCACGAGGAGGTTACCCCATGTGACTCTACCCTCTCTAGCAACCGGGCCAACTTGGTTGCTTAGGAGACCTGGCTGGAGTCACTCAGCAGCCCTGGGATATGAACTAGCGAACTCCAGGGGTGGTAGCCAGTGTCTTTTACCACTGAGCTACCCAGGCCCCTGTATATAACTTACTCAATGAGAAGGGTGGGCCTGCTTATTCTGCATAATCTGGTCCCAAGCCGGTTCGCAAGACGACAGGGCAACACGCATGTCCGGAGAAGCATAACATTTTTTTCGTCTTCATTTTGGTTAAAACTGAGAATCCATATATAGGTAGTTGTGAAGGGCAGTAGCAATGAAATGCTTGCTTTGCTCAGCATGGGATACTCGGTGGAGAGGCCAATCCAGAATGAAGACAATTTTTCTGTTTTGTGTCGAGTTTTCAGTGTGCCGTCACAGGTTAGTTGCAGCATTTCTGATTCTTCAGAAGAAGTTAAATTCAGTTCAGCGACTGAATCTGGTGTTTCAAAGTCAAAGGGATTTTTCACCCACCATTTGTCTTATAATTCATTAAACTTCTCCTGGGGAAAGTAGCGAGAGAAATTCCCCATCAGTGCATCCAGATGTGACTGAATGAGGCACGTTAGGCCAGCGACCAATTTCTTTGACGCACCATTTTCTTCAATGTGTTTTTCATCATTGTCGGGAAAATATAGTAGCTTGGGGTTTTGAGTCGCAGCTGCCAAAGTTCGAGTGACTTCTGGAAAGCCTGAATTTGTTCGCAATGTCTGAAAATATTGTCCTCCCTTTCTTGTAATTTTTGATTCAGTTCAGTTTAGAACAGAAAATATGTCAGCAAGATAAGACAGGGTTAAAAGCCATTTCTCATCACTGACTGTGCTTGCAAGAGGAGACCGTTTCTCAGTTAGGAAAGCATGTATTTCATCCCTCAGTTCGTACACTCGGCTGACTACCCTGCCCTTTGACAGCCATCTCACATCTGTATGAAAGAGTAAATGTGTGTGCTCGGCTCCCATTTCAGTACACAGGGCCTGGAAAAGTCGGCTATTAAGTGCACTACCTTTAATGTAGTTCACAACTTTAACAATGTCTCTCATCACCACTTCAAGCTCAAGTAGGATTCCTTTTAATGCCAAAGCTTCATGATGAGTAAAACAATGATTCCAAACATGTTCTGTCCCGCTGCATCCTTAATCCTTCTGACAACTCCACTATTTTTGCCAGTGATGTTGGCCGCCCCGCCGCTAGTGATGCCTTTGCAATCCAGACTGCATTTTTTCATGAAAGCATTTAACTCTTCAAAAATATGTGCTCCTGATGTGCTAGAAGGCAATGTTAGGCAGCACAGAAGATCTTCAACAAATTCACTTTGCCAAACGTACCGAACATAAACAACGTAACGTAATGTAGCGGTTGATGCAATGTCAGTGCTCTCGTCCAGCTGAATAGCAAAATACTTTGCTGACTTCAGTCTCGCTATAAGCTGTTCTTCCAAATTTTGGGCAATATCCCCAATTCGACGTGACACAGGATTGTCACTAAGAGGTATTAGTTTTAGCTTTTCAGATGCCTTTTCACCCAGAACTGTATAAACTATGTCTAGTGCCGAAGGAAATATTAATCTCTCTGCAACTGTGTAGGGCGCCTTTTTTTTGGCAACACGATATGAAACTTTATAAGATGCCAAGTGCAATTTGTGATTGTGTGTTATGCTTCTGCTGAGTACCTGAGCTGATGACTGAATTTCTTGAGCCTTCCTCTGAAAAAAAGATAATGGTTTGTCCGCCAGATCGGCAAGACATGTACTTAAATGTCTTTCCAACTTCGCTGGTTTCAAACTTTCATTTGCCAACTTTTCTCCGCATACTACGCACATTGGTATTGCAGCATGACCTGCGTCGGAACAGTTGACAAAACCAAACTTCAAAAATCATCTTTATATGGCCTTACTCCGGATTTCTGCTTTTTCTTTGCTGGGCAAGAACTATCAGTACTGATACTGCTATGCTGTTCACATGCATCGCCTTCACGATCTATTCTGCTGATCTCCGCTGTGTGCAGCAGGGTTGGATGGCTGACGGCGTTTTCTGCTGCTTCATTTGAAGGGGTCTCGGCCCCTCTTTTTTACTTTTTTACTTTGGCCTGCTCATGTTCAGCATAAAATAAATTAAAGACTGGCTAGTAATATCATGCTAGTGAAGCCTTTGCATCAACACAGTGAGGGAAAAAAATGGCTGTGTCAACAACATGATAATGTTCTGAGCACTGCGCGAGGTTAAAAAAAGTGTTTGATTGCATGTACGTGGGTCAGGTGACAGAGGTGGAGTATTATTTTGCATTTAGTTGAATGATGTATTTCATTGTGCTTCTATTCAAAGTTCTTCTTATTATTATTATTATAAAAATTGAATAATTTTTGGAACAATATCCTTAAATCATCCTGGTGACCCATTTTTTTTTGTCGCAACCCAGGGTTTGAAAACCTGTGCTCAAAGTCCTCATGGTGGCGTAGTGACTTGCCTCATTCCAGGTGGCGGAGGACGAATCTCAGTTGCTTCCACGTCTGAGACCATCAATCCGCACATCTTATCACGTGGCTTGTTGAGCGTGTTACCGTGGAGACAGCGCGTGTGGAGGCTTCACGCTATTCTCTGCGGCATCCACGCACAACTCACCATGCGCCCCACCGAGAGCGAGAACCATATTATAGCGACCATGAGGAGGTTACCCCATGTGACTCTACCCTCCCTAGCAACCGAGCCAATTTGGTTGCTTAGGAGACCTGGCTGGAGACACTCAGCATGCCCTGGATTTGAACTTACGACTCCAGGGGTGGTAGTCAGCATCTTTACTCGCTGAGCTACCCAGGCCTCAAAATGTGTTTATTTGAATTTGCCTGTCAGCCTCTGCTTGTTGAATGTTGTTTTTGCCTCTAATGTTGACTCTGTTTGCTGATAGCTCTGTCTGTCCTACTCATAACTGACATGTTTGCTACTCCCATCATATATCTGACTTCCAGTCAGTTAATTTGCTCTTTTGCCATCAGCACAGTGGCCTCATGTCACTGACCTGCTGGCCTTCTGCCTCCCTTTCTCTTTTTTTCCTCTTCTTCTTTTCCTCCTTTAAATAACCTTGCCCCACACAAATCTCTGCCCTCAGCTATAGTTTAACAGAAAATAGAAACAACGGCATTTATATGTATTTATATAAATATGTGCAAGTATTTACTGAATAAGAAAGCCTAGATGGAAGCTACTGGACAACAACAGTAGAGGTCACAGGAGTGGTTTTGTTCTTGAAAATTAATGATTCACAAGACTTTGAACCTTGCAGTGAATAATAAATGAGTAGTGAACGAATTAATGGTTTTGGACTCAGTATAAGCATGTAAAATGTCTCTGTCTTTTATGTTATCTGATGTGCCTTGAGAGTTCAGCACCGTGGAAAGATGCTAAGAGCAGAGGTAAAAAGTTTTCCGTCCTCTGTTTTCATACTGACAGCTCTTGAGTTTTGGCATCAGGCTGACGGTTACATCATTACTATAGCACCTGATTTAGATACAATCACATGTTGATTTTTTTTTCACTTGTAAAGTGTGGAGGGAGTCCTAAAGAGAACATATTTGAATACAGTTCAAAGCAGATTTGTGTGTGGTGCACAAAACCTAAGACAGGCTTTAAAGGAAAACTTGCTAATTTATTAGCCACAGCGTCATCTCTACAGCACAAAAATGACTGCTTTTCTAAATCCTCCTATTGGTACATGCAGAAAAAGACTGAAGATGGTTGCTGATGTCAGCAACATTTTGTAGTAGAGTGTGATTAAATGTAGGACAGCTTTTCTTGACCTCACAGCAACACTTGTAAGTGAGTAAGTGAGTGTGTAGGATTAAAATCCCTGTGCTAATACAGATCTCAATCCCTTATTAAAACTCAGTGAAGCTCAGAGTGTAAAAGCTGTGGTGAACAGAACATTTCCCAACATCCTGATATTTCATAAGCAATGTGCTGTAAATTCAGGGTCTTCTCCACTGTCAGATCACAGCAGCATTACATCTCTGAGTCAAAGAGCTCCTATTTATAAGCTGAGCTGTTGGCTGAGCTTGTAACTTCTTTTCTGCTGGTCTGGATTTACACTCTTTGGTGTATTTTCTCTGAATCTGCAGCTGTTAGGAATTGGTTGAGCTTCTCTGCTGTAGGTTCCCAGTGCTGAAGCTCATTACTGTCTACATATTCATAAATCAGTTGGACTGACACAATTTTAGCCTGGCCACACTTTAGGAAAGATTGCGCGGTTTTCAAATGTCACATTCTTAATGCATATTGGGTGTAAATATTTAAAAGATGGTTAAAAAATCTAAATATACATTTTGAATAAAAACCTTAAGGTAAAATGTAAATTCAATTAAATGGAATAGTTAAATGTAAATCCTTTAAAATATCTTTCAAGGCGATGTGTTTAATTAGCTACTTTCTCCTATCACAGCTTAATATGCAGAGACAGTATACCATCCTTATATTATTATATTCTATTAGACTCACTGAGCACTTTAGTAGGAACACTGTGGTCCTAATAAAGTGGTCTTCTGCTGTTGTAGCCCATCTGCCTGTAGGTTCGATGTGTTGTGCATTCTGAGATGCTATTCTGCTCACTACAATTGTACAGAGCGGTTATCTGAGTTACCATAGCCTTTCTGCCAGCTCAAACCAGTCTGGCCATTCTTCGTTGATCTCTCTCATCAACAAGGCGTTTCCATCCACAGAACTGCCGGTCACTGGATGTTTTTTGTTTTTGGCACCACTCTGACTCTAGTGACTGTTGTGTGTGAAAATTCCAGGAGATCAGCAGTTACAGAAATACTCAAACCAGCCCGTCTGAGCCCAAAAATCATGCCACGGTTGAAATAACTGAGATCACATGTTTCCCAATTCTGATGGTTGGTGTGAACATTAACTGAAGCTCCTGACCCGTATCTGTGTGATTTTATGCATTGCACTGCTGCCACATAATTGGCTGATTAGATAATCGCATGAATAAGTAGGTGTACAGGTGTTCCTAATGAAGTGCTCAGTGAGTGTGTATTCACAATACTACCATTACTACATGTGCTCTTGAGGCCAGCTATTCAAATAGATTCATTGTTTGACAAGTGTGCCACCAATTTGCTTATTAATTAAATATAGCTTTTTATATGCAGTACATGTACTATAAGATTGAATATAACATTTAAGATTTAGATTTAGGATGTAGATTCTGACATTTATAATTTTTATATTCATTTATATTTACCGCACAGCCTTTTTAATGTTTCTTTGGCCTAAACAAGGCACAATTGGGTTACTTTATTTGCATGTTCAGCACTGCAGCACATATGAAAACATTGAAGGTCAAAAAGGAATTGGCTGCTTAATTGCACATTTTGTAGAAATTTGTAAAGGAAAATCTGATGATTCTGTACAGCGTTCCTTGGACTTTCTGCTCCCCAAGGCATTATAAATGATAACCAAACAGTCATAAAATGTCAGGATTGCTTTTGCAAGATATATTACAATTGAATTATGGAATTGAAGGAGCAGAGGAGAATGTTACCCCTAAGAACTGAAGGATCCTTCAGTAAAAGCTTACCATTATTTTATTTTTTCCTTTCAGGGACTTGGGTGACGTTTGGAGGCCAGATTTCAGATGAGGTAAGCGAGAATTGATCAGAATTGATCACTGCCACTTCTCCAAAGGAATGAAAATATAAAACTGTATGAAAGAATGAAACTATTACTGTCAGAGTATAATTAGAACAGTAGGGGAAGATGGGGAAAGATACCCCCCTTAAGAACAATGCACATTTACTTTTAAATTGTGTAACATATTTAGATATAAGTTTATCACGTACAGGATGATGATACATCATCCAATATATTATTGTGGGAAATAGATAGAAGCATTTACTAATTTAGTTGTCATAGCACAAAGTTAAAAATTATGAAAAGGGGCCATCTTACTCCATAACTGAGGTAAGATGACCCCCTACCTGAGGCAAGAAGCCCCCCAGGGTAAATTGTCCCATTTGTCATTTGCATCTTACCCTGGGGTGTGTCTTCCCCCATCTAAATCTAAAATATTTACTTTAAGTATCCCCTGAGATTTCAAGTAAAGTTAGCCTTTCAAAAAATATAATGACTTTCACAGCATAATGCATTTGCATGTTCTTTTCTTATTCTTATAAAAATTTTAATAGCATTTACATGAAAAAAATTAAATAAATGTACACAGTTTTAATTAATTGGCATTTCTATAACAGTCTGGGGAAAAGAAAAAAAAAATGAACCCCTGGTTGGGAAACCCTGGAATAGTAGCAAAAGTGACAAGAAAAGCCTGCAGTTGGCGAATACTCTGGTTTATGCAAGTTAAGATGATGCAAAAGACCCTGACATTTTGTTCTAGAAAAGTGTAAAAAGTGTAAATGTGCATGTGTAGATGAAGATGTTGTGGAGGGGACAGTCAAATCAACCCAGAGGACAAACAAGACTCATTTGACAAGCAGGGATGATCATTTATTTCTGAGGGCATGTAAGTATAGATTAAAAAAAAGGCATGCTGTCCTTCTGCTTCAACAGAAGAGTTAACAAGTCCTCAACCTCTCCGGTCAAACAGCCCCTTTCTTTCTGTTCTGGTTGTCAGGAGAATAAAAGGTGGGATTTGTCACCCTGCCCTACATCATCATCACTCTCTTAGACATGCACACACATACTGTAGACATAGTTTTCACCTCCTCCAGACAGCTGAATGACTCAGTGTCCTGTCAGCTTACTCAACATGTCTGGACTCCCAGTGAAGAATGACAAGGCAGTTTGTTTCTCTGCTGTCATAAGGGATTCGCTTTCTCTAAGGCATTGGGGGATGTCAGAGGGCACTTTGTGTTATATCTTTGTGTGAGTAAATGTCTCAGAATGTAAGAGTGTCTGTGTAAGTAGTAGGTGGATTAAAGAATGTGTTAAAAGGCAGTTTGTTTTGCTTCTGTTAAATTAACTACAATTGATTTATAAATTAATTGTGTGGTTTCAGATTGTAAAAGCTGCTCTTCTTTCAGTTCCTCTTATACAGATTATTACATAGTGCTGTGGTTGAGCATCAGCTCTTTTTAAAGTTCAAATGTCATCATGTTTCAACTTTATTACTTTAAACTAAAAAAGGAACGCCATTGTAAAAGGGGTTGTAATATGATTCCTATAAAGGTATATCAAGAACCAGAAGGTATTGAGAAGAATGAACAACCTTCACTACACATTCACTACAGAAACCGTACTTTCCTCCGCCATGTTAAAAGTTTACGTCTCCTCTCAACACGGAAATTTCTCCTCCTGTCGTGACTCTCAGCAGTGATCGGCAGTAATGCTGAAGCTGTTAGTTTAACTCTGTCTCAGCTATTGTGTAGTAGTTCTGAGCAATCATGGAGTGAGAGACAGTCTCGATGTGTTCAATGAAACCAGCTTACTGACGCAACGACAACTCAACCCACTCATAACCCATAAAAATGGTCTTTTGTCACCACCTGCTAGCTTAAATCTTTAATGTCTCAGTGATGTATGAAAATCCATACAGCTAGCTCTCTGCAATGCTCTTAGAATTTAGTTTGGAACGTCACAAACACAAGCGGAGTTATACAAACAGTAAAGCATCCCAGTGCTGTTGGTCTTCTATATAAGCACTCTTGACACGCTTCTCGTCCAATTAGATATAAGGACCGAAAAAAACTGTTGTATAATACCTTTTCAAAGATGGAAGTTAAAGAAAATTTTTTTGATCTTAAGGCCAATTTATACTTCTGCGTCAAACTTACAGCACAGGCTTCGCGTAGTGGCCAACGCTGTGGTTTGCATTTATAGTTCTGCATTGGTGTGTCTGTGTTGTTCTGTGAGTTCACAGCGTAGTGCTAGTATATTGAGAAAATGCCTTCTGGTAATTAGAATACAGTTACTATACAGTAAGTATTTTGATTACTGAAGAGATTACTTTGCATTTTATTGTCATTTGTTTCATTTAATATTTAGTACTTTCAGATGGAAAACATTTATACATATAAATGATGCGATCCAAAGTGCATTTGAACAGTGGTAAAACACTTTCTTATGATGTGTTACATTCATACGAGCAGACAGAGAAGTACGTTTGAAGTAAGTTTGGAGCAGAAGAAATAGAAATAAACCTTGGGTAAATTGTCAGCTTTACGCTAAGCTAAAATGCTATTTCTAGCCATTTTACATGCACGTTACCAGGCATGATCATATTTTTTTATCAAGAAAATTCACGTTAGATCATAATAAATTTTTTTCTAGTAACACCTTTGATATTAGGGCAAAAATCTTATTCTTGATAATAATTTTTGTATTGTTTTCCTGTAAAAATATCTAAAAATCCAATTTGATTGATCTTGTTTTAGAAGCAACACAGCATAAGATATTTAGGTTTTTCAGAGAAGGTATTTTTAACATGTGTATTTTATCTTACTGTACTGGCAGAGTTTTTATAGTCAAAACAAGTGAAAAAAATCTACCAGTGCTGAAGAAGTAATCCAAAGTATTTAGAATACGTTACTGACCTTGAGTAATCTAACGGAATACATTACAAATTATATTTTACAGCATGTATTCTGTAATCTGTAGTGGAATACAATTCAAAAGTAACCCTCCCAACCCTGACTATAGGCAATATAACGAACTCTAAACAGGTGCTTTTTAATTTGCTGACAAATAAGAATGAATAACTTATGAAATCTGATTATTTACTGTACATCACACTGTCATATGTCAGATGATTTCTCATGTCTTGCACAATGCGTTGCATGAAGGCGTGCATGTGCTTTCAACTGTACTTCCAGCTTTGGCCACTGGGGGATAGTTTTAGCTAACAGAAGATTCAACCTCCAGTTGCAGATTTCCTGTGAGACCAGTCTGGCCCGAAATACTTTAGAATAACAATTAAGTCTTCAAGAGAGGGCCACACCTGTTAGTAAATAGGGTTTAAGCAAAGCTATGCTCTTAATATTAATGTTCCCCATCTTTAATATTCCTTGTAAATTTTTGCCATTTAAAAAAATAAAACATTATTTATTAATTTTATCCCCTTTTCTCACTACTTAGTAGGTCCTCATGGTGGCGCGGTTACTCACCTCAGTCCGGGTGGTGGAGGACAGGTCTCAGTTGCCTTTTATCACATGGCTTGTCGTGCATGACACCACGGAGACTCCGCATGTGGAGGCTCATGCTACTCTCTGCGATCCACGCACAACTTACCATGTGCCCCACTGAGAGCGAGAACCACTAATAGCGACCACGAGGAGGTTACCCCATGTGACTCTACCCTCCCTATCAACCGGGCCAGTTTGGTTGCTTAGGAGACCTGGTTGGAGTCACTCAGCACACTCTGGATTTGAACTCGCGAATCCAGGGGTGGTAGTCAGCGTCTTTACTTGCTGAGCTACCCAGGCCCCCAGTTTTTGCCATTTTTTGCTTACTGTCTCTCTTCTCTGTTCCTCTGCTTGAGGGTAACCTTCTTGGCTGAGTAGCTCTTTATTGATGAGCCAGGAGAATGTTGAGCTTGACAGAAAAAAAAAAAAAATCCTCTAATTAGAGTGAGAAGCTCCTTCAGTGGCATTTCAAGTAAAGTTTGGGAGGACATGTTCATTTAATCACAAAGCTAAGAATATATAAACAGCTGCATCGCTCCATTGACAATTCTTACAACATCTCTCCACAACCCCACATACAGTATAATTAATTGGGTCCTGGAGGGGGAATTTAGATCTTCAGTCAAGTTTCAAGCCTGAGCAGACAGCAAAGCAAAATCCATATATTTTATCTGCTCTCAAAAATTATTTGAACTCTTGAACAACACTGAGGTGAATATCTGAAAACACAAGCTCTTTTACACAGAGGCTAAGGTGCTTCAATTAAGAAGCAAATGTTTTCATTTTCTTCTCCGTAGGTCTGCTTTTCTGTTAGACTGCTTTTTTGTTGATTTATCAAGTGGTTTAGATATTTGGCTGTCGTGTTACTGTTAGGCTAGTTTCAACCTCAGATGGCATGCCCACAGTTTGTTCACTGACTGCCTGACACAAATTGCATACAAAACTGGAAATCTTGGAGTCAGGGTGCATAGGATTTTTATCACTACTGGGAAACAAAATTTTGTTGAAAAGGTACCAGGTTGACTTTAAACTTGATAAAGAACTTACCACATCAGAGCTAACAACTCAAATGTTTACTTTGTTGTTTGCTCATGTGGTGGTTTGGTTTTGCCTGATAAAGACCTACTTGGTTGAAATGTTGCTTTGTTCAGTTTACATGTGTACAGACATCCTTTTTTCTGCATTTGTTGCATCTTGTCCTGCACCTGTACCCAACTTGGATTCGGATGTGCACACTTAGCCAAAACATCTCTACATCTAATCTTTGAATGACATTCAGAGTTTTGTTTGAGGCATTTAGTAGCAAGTATAGCAACTATATATATCAACGACCAGTGTTGTGTGTAATATGATCAAAAAGTAATTAGTTACTGTAATACAATTAATTTTAAGTAAAAAATGAGTGTAACATGTTACATTTTACATTCTTGTAGTCAGATCACAGTTAATTACTTTTAATTTGGAAAGTAATGCATTTTGAAAATGAATTAATGAATATATATGTTATAAAAATGTTTATATGTACATCCGTTTGCATTTCTGTGATAGCTGAAAGGTGTGTGACAACGAACAAGGAGCAAATATAGACAATATTTTGAATATGTTGAACAGAAAAACAAAAACTTTTCTATGAAAAGTGTTTTATAAAGTAACTTAAAAGTAATTAGTAATGTGATTACTGTTTCTATGAAGCAATCAGTAAAGTAATCTGATTTCAATTTTAGGGAAGTAATTTGTAGTGGATTACTTACAGTATCTAACAGTGTCCACAAGCAAAACATATTCTGTTCGAGAAATGGTCAGTATTTGTTACTTTTGAATGGATAGAAATATGATAAAAAATGCAAACATATTTTCCCCTTTTTTGCCAGTATTTGCTGTAAACTGCAATATCATTATTTGAATTAGTTTTTCCCTATTTATTATAGTGGTTTAATTAGTTTCAGATGTACCTGCCCCTAAACACTGACAAAGTCTACGGTAACTCAGATAACCGCTCTGTACAATTGTGGTACCGGGTTGGAGCTGTTTTGGCGGCATGTGTAATATATATATATATATATATATATATATATATATATATATATATATATATATATATACACCGATCAGCCACAACATTAAAACCACCTGCCTAATATTGTGTAGGTCCCCCTCGTGCTGCCAAAATAGCGCCAACCCGCATCTCAAAATAGGATTCTGAGATGCTATTCTTCTCACCACAATTGTACAGAGTGGTTGTCTGAGTTACGGTAGACTGTCAGTTCGAACCAGTTTGGCCATTCTCCTCTGACCTCTCTCATCAACAAGGCGTTCCCATCCACAGAACTGCTGCTCACTGGATGTTTTTTGTTTCTGGCACCATTCGGAGTAAATTCTAGAGACTGTTGTGCGTGAAAATCCCAGGAGATCAGCAGTTACAGAAATACTCAAACCAACCCATCTGGTACCAACAATCATGCCACGCTCCAAATCACTGAGATCACATTTTTCCCTATTCTGATGGTTGATGTGAACATTAACTGAAGCTCCTGACCCGTATCTGCTTGATTTTATGCACTGCACTGCAGAAACATGATTGGCTGATTAGATAATCACATGGATGATTGTTGGTGCTAGACGGGCTGGTTTGAGTATTTCTGTAACTGCTGATCTCCTGGGATTTTCACACACAATAGTCTCTAGAATTTACTCCAAATGGTGCCAAAAACAAAAAACATCCAGTGAGTGGCAGTTCTGTGAGGTCAACAGAGAATGGCTAGACTGGTTCGAACTGACAAAGTCTATGGTAACTCAGATAACCGCTCTGTACAATTGTGGTGAGAAGAATAGCATCTCAGAATGCTATTTTGAGATGCAGGTTGGCAGTATTTTGGTGGCACAAAGGGGACCTACACAATATTAGGCAGGTGGTTTTAATGTTGTGGCTGAATCGGTGTGTGTGTATATATATATATATATATATATATATATATATATATATATATATATATATATATATATATATATTATTTTTTATTTTTTATTATTATTTAAATATAAGTATTTATAATTATTTCATCATTATATATTGAATTATTGTTATATGAGGGGCTTTCTCAGCAAATATTTATTTATGCGATTAATTTGATTTATTTATTTAATCAGGGACAATACACATTAATAATACAAAAGAAATGTAAAATGTGCCTGATTTAGCCAAATTGGCTAATTTTCATCTGTAGTCCCTAGGCAGGTTGGCGTTATAATAACCAAATAAAAAACAAACAAACAAAATTGTCATTACACAAATACAAAACTATCATACCAGAATCTCTACAAATTTAATCGGCATACCATGTAAGTAATTAGATAAAAATGTTATATCAATTGACAGCCCCTCAAATAAAAACAAAAAGAACTGTAGTTGGTTGCTTTCCATATCCGTCAGACGTTCTCTTTGTCAGACGTGAGTGTTTCTTGCCCAAAATAAGCTCCAACGTTGACCAGACTTTATGTGAGAGTCAAAAATCTCATAGTCTTTCATATACAGCTGGAACCTGAGGGAGAATGTGGGACACTCAAAGGGGAGGAATAAGACTGAATTGGCCCAATTTGATTTTTACAGATGATTCAAAAACAAAGCAAAACACAAAGGGACACACATACAGAAACATTCACAAACATACACCCACAAACTCTCTCTCTCCCAGTGAAATATTGCTGCAAGTTCACTTATTGCCCACCCCACAACAAAACACACTGAGCCTAAATTAATCTCAAATGTGTGGGGGAGATTAATGGCCAGCTGTCAGGATAAACGAGTGAGACTTGCCCAGCCATTGTGAGTCTTCCCACAGAGACACCCAAGAACCTGCTACATCACTTAAAAGATTTCTTTAATTGTTGAAACACAATCACAACTTATTCAACTCAGATTGACTAATGGCTAAAATGTGCAAAAGTGTCACAAAGGTTTTGAAAAAGACTTGTACAGTAAATCTATTTTGAATGTTGTTTTAATTGGAACCAGAGCAAAATTGGGCCTAGTCATGTTGCAAAAAGCATTAACGCCAAGCACATACTAATAATAATTCATAATAATATGAATTGAATGCTTGTGTGGAAGACAAATAGAAGCTGTACTTGCATACATTGATTTTGCATAGTAATGCACCAGCACACTATCGTAAATGAGACTTTATACATTTTTGAGAATGCAATTTCAAGGATTTTAGGTCTAAAAGTAAAAAATAGTGTAACGTACATGTAATTAGCCAGTAAACTCATTAAACATTTACTTTGAGGGCACTGACATATAGGTTGACCCTTCTATGTGTCTTTGGAGGTGTACCATGCATTCATATGTGTTTGCATGTGTCTTCCAGATGGCGGAACAGCTGATGACTATAGCGTATGAGAGCGGGGTGAACCTCTTTGACACAGCAGAGGTGTATGCTGCAGGAAAGTAAGTATGACTCAGCTCGGCCAAGATTACCCATTTTTACTCCATGAGTCATTATAAACATCTCTGTGTCTGTTACAGAGCTGAAGTCATACTGGGGAACATCATCAAAAAGAAGGGTTGGAGGTACGGTTGATCTGTGTGTGTCAAGAAATATCTGTGTTACTCAAGGTGCAAGCTCTTCTTCAGTGGAATCGTAACTGGAGTTCTTTTTATATTCCTTTGTAGTTTTTGTGGACCTGCTGGTTCTAGCATCAGTTACATCTCATTAGTCAAATAGATCGTTCCCTCTGCACTCATAACGTCTTTGATCGCTAGGATGTTGCTAGTTTGTATCGCTTGATTCATGCCAAGTGTGTCCTAGTGAGGGTTGTTGCCAGTCTAACAGATGACAACTCACTGTGATCAGTATCACAATGACAGTGTTTTTGCGTTCTTTTGAAAATTAATCGACTGATTTGTCAGTTGTAGTTAGTTCTCTGCAGTTTCCTCACTTACCACATTAGCTGTGCAGTAGAGCAAAGATATCAGAGATGGATTAGATATGGGCTGTTTGTAATGGGATACTAGCGTACTACTGCATACTGTGTAGTTTACACTGAATACTGCTTACTATTTCTTAAAGGCTACATCCACATTAATCTGGATATATTTGAAAATAGCATTTTTGTTTTCGAAGCACTCTCGGTCCACATTGCCTTTTTCAAGCGTTTTCCAAAAATTGCTTGTCCACACTGAAATGTATGAAAATGCTTAAATCCCCTTACTATACATGCAAAAAAATCACCGTTTCATGTATGGTCTGAAACCCAATTTCGAGTAAACTTTCCATCGCTTTGAAGGAAGTCAATGTGAAGGTTGTACAAAGTAACATTTATCTTTAACAACGCTATCAACGTGGATAGCAGGCACAACAATGCCGCTACAATATGGGCACCATCTTCATTGTTTTGGGTTGAATGGATCACTTGACTGCATTACATGGCAACAAATATGTCATTGTTATCAGATATCGCAGTTTTCTCTTTCCACAATATAACACTATAAATGTATCCAGTAGGGAAAGCGTTTTTCGAAAAGCTCAGTTTTCGCTGTCAAAAACGACATCTCTGTGTGGGCGGTAGGCCTAAACGTAGAGAAAAAAAATGCATTTTGAAATGAAAATGCTTTGTGGACGTGGCCTAAAAAAAGTTTTTAAAACAGTACACATTTTGCAACAATAAACATTTAAAAAAGTAGTTTGCTACTTTGTTTTCACATGACCTTTTTATCTGTATGTTGAATTCAGTGATTGGCATCCAGATTTCCTCTTGGAAATCCAATGTCTGAGTATCCCGTGACACCAAATCAAAATTCATAAATTCATTCTGGATTGATCTTGGTAAATGTTTGATGGATATACATTAAAGGTGAAGTGGTCCTTGAGATCCACAGAGAATGTGCAGTTCTTTTCACTCGGGAACTAGTTTACCAGCCGTTTCATCCTTGATTTCTCTTTCTATTCTTCACTTTGTTAGTTTCTTCCTCAATCGTATATCTTCCTTCTCTCTCTCTCTCTCTCCTATATTCTAATTCCTGTCCCATTCCCTACTTCCCTCATAACCCAATTTCTTCCCTCCAGCTTATTTTTTATTCTCTTTTCCTTTCATCCTCTTTTTATTTATCTCACTTGCGCCTCCATCTCGCTATCCCCCTCTTGCTTTTCCATGGAGGGGATGGTGAGAAGTTCATGTGTTTTTACACAAGCCCTGTTTTGCTATACAGTGACAAATGGGTGTGAAACTCTTCCCTTTGTGTCAACTGCAGATGCTGAGCCCACTGAATCACTTATAATATAATACCTGGTCTAATATCTGTTACATGTTTGGGTTTGGCTCAAAATATCACAGCACCTGGTTTCTTGATTAAAATGTCTTGATTTTTTTGTAAGGCCCAAATGGCAGTTCTCAGTTGTTGTTGTTGTTTTTTTTTGTTGTTTTTTTTTTTTTTTTGAGAATAGTGAATGGAGGACACAGCGCGAGTTGACACTGATGAAAGCTCATTTACACCCATTTACAATGCTGATGAGAGCAAATCTCGGAGACCTGCCGATAACTGCCAAAACAGCTACAGATGAAAGTTATGCATGTGTCATCACAGAGCAGTGGCATCTCTGTCTCTACAGTTGTGCCACACAAATAATACCAGTGAATGGCCTACTAACTGTCTGACAGGGACAGACGCCAATGATTGTTTCATTTATTCATCAATGTTTACTATCCTCTGAAGGTTATTTTGGAAGATTTGTGCATAAATTATAGCTCTTTTTTCACTCTCTCTCACTTGTTCTTTCTCTCCTCTGTTTTTTTCTTAAGGCGATCCAGTCTGGTTATAACCACAAAGCTCTACTGGGGTGGAAAGTGAGTAACCTCTTAATTTGCACACACCATCCATGTCACATCCTGAAGAAATTGCTTTCATACACCAATTGTATGAACAAGAAGTTACTATGGAGTAACTAAGGAGA
This sequence comes from Myxocyprinus asiaticus, assembly GCF_019703515.2. Taxonomy (NCBI): domain Eukaryota; kingdom Metazoa; phylum Chordata; class Actinopteri; order Cypriniformes; family Catostomidae; genus Myxocyprinus; species Myxocyprinus asiaticus. The sequence continues at coordinate 16,919,042 of NC_059361.1, forward strand.
CATTCAGACCGAACAAGTTCTAGTGCTAAAAAAACAAAACGCAGCGCAACAGATAGAACAGAACACATTGAGACATGTTTTTAACAGTTTACATTTTTATTTTTTTTACTTGACACACCATCTAATAATGTGTCACTGCTGCACGAGGTGCTAAAACAAACAGCGAGACGTGGCGCAACAGTCAAAGATTTCCATCTAGTGTATGTTTACATAGGAAAACAATTGAAAAAAGCATGGACAGATGCAAAAACACAATTGTGTGAACTGCCCCTAACATTTTAGACAAATTATGGTCAGTTATTTTGTTTTTGCTCTGCTAATAAAAATGGTTTCAAATGAAGCCCAAACACGATCAACCGTTACTTATCGGCAAGCAATGTACAGACTGACAACCTGTCTGGAAAGACACGAAAATTGACAAACTGAGTGATACAAACAGTGAAGCATCCCAATACTAGTTATATTACTTTTTTTTTTTTCAATACCTTTCCATACCTAGCAAACATTTTCAAAACTATCAACACAACATCAGGGTCTGTGGACTGAACAGTGGATCATCTTGTCAACGCTTTGATACAAAATGCATTCAATGACCACATCTTTCAAAATTCATTGAATCTTTTCTCACTCAAACTCAACAATTTGAAAATCTCTGTGGATCTACAGCCATTTTTGCACACTTTTATACACTGTTTTCAAAAAGCAATATGCTTTATTTCATATTAAAGAATACTCAAGATATATATATATATATATTTTTTTTTTTTTACCCTGCCGATGTAAATAGTTCCAAAAGAACTTCTGCTTAGAAGTTAAAGCAGGATCAACTGTTGCACAACAGGATCAAAATGCACAACTGTCAGCTAGCAAACACGTAGTGATACAAATTGTGAAGTGTCCCAAAAGATCATACATACAATATACAAAATAAACTGCAATATGTCTGAAAATATGTATAAAATCTTGAAACGCAGCTTGCCCGGAAGGACCGGAAATAACTGTTGTATAATATTTCATAACTCTCACTCTGTTGCACATTCTAAAGAGCAGCAGACTTGACGCTGACATATGTGGATCCCCGCGTTTCGCAAATACAATTATAAAGCTTTGCTCGGGTCAAGAGCTGACCCAGTGTTTTCTCTATCAGTCCAGTGTGTGTAGGTGTTCTGGTAGTAGGAGAGCAAGAGTGCAGCTGGGGAGCGCGATAAGACTAATAAAAAGGCCTGTTCCATTCCTCTGCAAATCCTCTCTCATGAATAATAAACAGCATTTAAATGTGCCATCAAAATTCTGGGATTTTTTTTATTACGATGTTTAAAAGTGAACATTGCAAAAGGGTGGTTTGAAAGTGGAAAAAGATGAGTTAGGAGAATTTTGGCAAAAAGAGGACATGATTAGAAGCTAGGCTGAACAACTTTGCTCTGACTTATCTCATTTTTTTTTTACCACAGAGCAGAGACAGAACGAGGCCTCTCCAGGAAACACATTATTGAAGGTGAAGTACACATTCCCCCTTTCTATAGACTCTCACTTTCTATCTATGGCATGTTTTATGCTGTGATCACAGCTGGTGTGTGTGTGTGTGTATGACATACGGGGCTCCACGCTGGGCATTGATTGAGTGGATTTAAAGTCATCATGAAACACTGTGCGCAAACCATTTTACTTCTATAATCTGACGTCTTTACAAGTGAAACAGGATATGCAACGAGAAAAAAAAGGTGAATATATTTCATATTAAATATATATTTCAGAATGGAATCAGGTGTTTGAAGGGGAGGAGTTGAAAAAAGATGGATTTGTGATGTCATCTGAATAGGAAAGTTGTGTCTGTAACTACTAGGTGCTTAAGTATTTGATACAATGTGCTTATTATGTACTTACCTGTTGTTGCAGTGTACTTACATTTAGAGTACCTACATTTAGTTACATTTGTAGTTAAACTGTTAACGTTACCTCTAACCCTAATCCGACACTTACCCTAAAACCTAACTCTAACCCCTACCCCTACCCCTACCCCTACTCCTAAACCTACCCGTACCTCAACCTCAGTAGCAGCAATTGTGAATCTTGTGAGAATTTTGCAGAACAACATGTAGTTACACAGTAAATACATTGTATTGTATGTATTATAATGTTAGTATATAGTAGTTAAAGACACATAATATAAAGTGTGACATTTTATTACATTTATTACTAGATGAAGACTTTTTTTTATTTTTTATTTTTATAAATATGCATCGGTGAATCATGCACAATAAAACAGGAATGTGCTTTAAGGTAGTAAATAAGGTCAGGTTTGATATCTTGTTGACTTTAGTGTTTGTGTCAGTGTGGCAGGCAGAACTAACAGATAGCATAACAAGGACATATCCACACATACAAGCAACTCACTTAACACCATCAGTCATAGAACACACACACACACACACACTCACATTCAAATACACACATCTGACACGATCATGCAGCAGAAAGCCAAAATACAAGCAAGTTGTGCATGACCTTACAAAAATAAAAAAAAACTTCTTCGCATAATATACTTTTGACTAAGTTTCTTCTGACACAGAAGCAGGTGCCTTGAATTCTGAGTAAACAGATTATTAATGGTGGGGAACAAGAGTGATGCTACATTCCAATGCTGTGACAACACTGACTCATTCTATTACATCAAAATAATGGTATACAAGCAATAAGATGTATGAGAACCATTCATATTGCAGTATTAAAAATGCACTCTGTAATTTTTTCCTTATTAAAGTTTAACCATGAAAGAAATGAATGGCACAAAAAAATATATTCAGAATCATGTACACTGGCATAAGATGAAGAATGAGTGTCATATCAGCAGCCTAATAAAAGCTGTTTAATTTGACATGGAAGGGTTCTCCTCATTGGGGCCAACATGTTTAAACTACACGATGAACCATTATAAGACACTTTTGCTTGCAGAATATATTAATCATGGCTGACTGTAAATAGGACATTTGTACAGTGGCATCTGTCAATGAAAACTTTTGCTGATGATACTGCATCCATGCCACTAGATATCAATATTAGTCCAGGACAACTGCCATATCAGCCAGTACAACATAAACAAAAAATTACTGAGAGCACCTTCAATTATTGCCGCTATCACTGTAGTCAAAGTTACTTTGTGTTGAGGCACGGAACTAATACACACTAATGGCCTAGATATTCAGGGTTACATTGAGAGGTAGAAAATGAAAGATTGGGTGTATGCGCTGCACTGCACTGGCCTTTATTTTTCATCCATGCCAGCAAGTTTTGGGCCAGACGCCTATTTTGCAAACCCAGAGCTCAGAATGTATTGCACTCCACCAGCTGCAGCTCCCTTCAATGCCTGTGAACACGGCAGATATTTCCATCACTGCATTGGGTTCAGTCATTGGTCTGGTTAGGCTGCCAAGCATGCATCCACTCGTATACATGTATACACACAAATAAGGATGGACTGACACATTTTCGGTCTTTGAGACACATGCTTGGCAAATAGGTTCAGTCACACAATCTGTTTCTCAGTTAACACAGATATTATGAAACACCCACTCATGTTAGCTCTTGACCATGTGGACTCTATCAGAGAAAAATATATAAAATGTTAAAAAAAATCAATGAGGATAGTTATTTGTCCAATAGATGATGTTGTAACCCTCATTTTATGCTGATATTAACTTATGTTTGGGGTCCCAGAGATCTCAATGATTTATGTGTAAAAAAATTAATAAAAAAAAAACAATAGTAATTTCAACTTCTTATTTTCACTTCAAATTCTTTCATATGTTTTTCGGACGAAGGCGTAATTTACGGGTGGGACAGGTGGAACATGTCCCTACCACATTTTGCCTTTGCCAATTTTGTCCCCACTACTTTTTGAAATAGCTTTCGTCAGTTAAGTGTCTAATGCAGAAGAAACATCTGTTCTAGCCAGAAGTTTCCATTTCATTCGTGCTTGTTATAATAAGTGTCGAACCAGCACTGGAGTTTGTTATTTATGTTATAATGAGTGCTTGTTGCAGCGTTGCGTGACAGCGGGCGGTGATGTTCTCTTGTGCATCCAGACGTGTGCTCTACTCACGCCGCACCTAGCACTCTTTTCAAGTTAAATTGCAAAGCAAAATGCAAAATGCAAACAGATACACTCATGATATTCATTCACTAATGATGGATGTCCCCACCACTTGTTTAAACAAAGTGACGCCCAAGTCTTCTGACCTGATCAAAACCCATTTGACAGATTGAAACTTTAACCCTCTGTTGAATCACAAAGCAGGCATGCACTTTTCAGAACTGTGAATGGTATCCATTCTAATAACGTTGCTCCTGTGTAGGATTGATTTAACACCAACAAAAGCACGTAGTATAAAAATACAATAAAAGATAACATAATTAACAACTGGCAGAAGTGTACTTCCACAGTGTTCACAATTTAGAAATTCTCAGAATGTGAAATTTATTCATGCTTTATATCTTTTTTCTTGGTACATTTTTTGAAAAACTAAAAGGGCCTTGGGGACTGTGAGACCCCAAACAGGACATGCATGTTTCCTGATTCTGATTTCAGCAGAGCCATCGCCACTTAGAGAGAGCGATGATGTAGAGCAATAGTTTAGTTGTGCTGAAACAGACAGATTGAGGAACTGTATCTCATCCTGCTGTGGGAAAGGTCAGGTGTGCTGACACTCTTGTGCTACCTTGTGCTACATTATTGATCGATCTCAGATCTTTCCTTGGCTTGCCAGTTTCTCAAACTGCTGAAAATCACCATGGTTCCCCATCTGAAGTGACTGTAAAGCCTTATCTGACCTCAGATTGCTAAATTTGTCCCCATTGTGGTGAGAAGGTGATGGTTAAAGGCCAGCTAGATGTAGATGTGTTAGATGAAGCCAACTACCAGGCTACATGAGAAGCAATACTGGGAATTCCTGGAGCAACCAAGGAGATGCCACACTCTAGCAAATACACACTTTAATTTTCTTGTGGGAAGCTTATGGAGCGTTCACAACAACTCAAAACTCTGATTTTCCCCACCACCACCTACTTTAAAATCACTGAAATGGTGCTTGAAGTCAGAAATTCCACTTGTTATCAGTTGGGGTGTGAATTTCCAAAATGTAGGATGGTAGAGGAAGATTAATTTATATTCATGAAGAAAGCCATTCAACTAATCAGTAATTCATCATAAAAGTGCTACCTGATTGGTCAGAAAAACAATAACCCAACCCTAACCTAAACTTAACCCTAACCAACTTGGCACTTTCCACATAAATAAGAATGACTCGTCCTCTGCCATTCTACATTTTGGACATTCAAATTAGTCATGTTTCCATCCAAGTTACAAATTTTATAAATTCCAAAAATTTGAATATTGCAAAAACAATTTGCGAATAACACAGCGTTTCCATCCCATGTGTTCAAGAGAGAAAAATTGTCACTTCCAGGGAAATTGGTGCAAAATAGAAATGAAAATGGAAGTTGTGCATGACTATTACGTTTTTCTAGTTGAGTCATGGTGCCATCTCTTGGTGATGTGGTCATTTGAACATGACGTATGATTGACTGAATGCTTTGAGGTCATAGGATTTTTTGAGTAGGGAATTTCAAATCTGGTATTCCCATTTTTGACTTGAAAATCTCAACTTATTGAAGTTTAAAAGCAAACTGTATGATCGTCATTGTGCATGCAAAATTTTAGGACACACCTGTCCGTCAAGTGCAACTAATCACGCTACATTGTTGGGTAAACACTGGCAGATTTTCTGAAAGGGAACATAAACAAATACCCCCAAAAACTAACAACAACCATTTTCTATTTCAGGGCTCAAGGGCTCCCTGCAGAGAATGCAACTGGAATATGTAGATGTGGTCTTTGCCAACCGTCCCGATAGCAACACACCAATGGAGGGTGAGTTGGGTTAGGGAGACAAAAGAGGCATTTTTCTCTGCCAGATATTAAATGAGAAAATCTTTGTGTTCAGGGAACTCTGTGTGGTATAGCTCGATGACTTTGGGAGGCCAATAATTCTTTCAGTCATTAATCAAAGTTTTTTCTTAAAGAAATATATTTTGACTTTCACTAAAGCACTTTGGGGGACTCTTTGGAAAGTGCTGGAAAGTTAGAGATGACAATACTGCAACAAAAGCCAGAGAGGTACAAAAAAATGAGTCCGTCGGACTAAAAGCGTTGGTGTCCTGCAGGCACACATTCATCGAAGATCTGAGATCTTTGAAAGATGTAGTCATTATAACAGGGTTACGATTAAGTGCAGTCCCCAGGCTGCCATCACAGTAATAACTCTGATTAACCTGACTTTCTTCTTGGAACCCGAGGTAGACAATATAGCTTCCAGGGCAGTCAAGCTGAAAATCTAATCTACTGTTTAATAATGTGTTTTGTACAGGGCTGTTGCTTAAATTACTTAAAATCATGGGGTGTAGGACAACATTTTTGTGGGTGAGGCCTGGGACATGGGTGATGAAAAGGCATCTAATATACAATAGAGTGGTTCTCAACAAGTTTTGCTTCAGCACCCATATTTTATATTGGACACCAGGTGGGGACCCCACACAGTACTAAAATTGTTAGTAGTAAATTAATCATACAAAAGTAAACAAAAATGTCCTTGAAATCAAACACTAAGATGTATTACTATTACCAAAAACTGCACAGGCCCAGCAATATGCAAAATTATTAGCATAACATAGGCTGAATAGGAAAAATGACAATTTTGTAAATTGTCTGTGACCCTTTCAGAAAAGATCTGCGATGCTTTTTGGGTTGCGACCCACCAGTTACGAATCAATGCAGTAGAGGACCTCAGTGTGCCCCTCTCAGCACAGGGCCTGGCACAATGTTTCTTGTTGTCCGATATATCTAAATGTCCTTAAAACAAGTTTAATTCACTTGAGAAGAAAAATTTCCATAAGATAGGAAAGGATATGTGACAAGGAGGAGGGTGTGTAAAGGATGGGCAAGGAGGCGGCGGGAACCAACTGAACAGTCAACATAAACAAACATAAACAAACACACACACATGCAGCGCGGCCGCGTACGTCTCTCTCTCTCTCGAACTGGCGTCTCCGGCTGCCCTTTATCTCGCTCTCCCACTGATCAGCTGATTCAGCACCAGCTGTGCTCCATCACGGCCCGGCCACGCCCTCCTCCTTGTCACAGGATAGTTCACCCAAAAATGAAAAATTCTCTCCTCATTTACTCACCCTCATTTACTCACAGATCAATATTTACTGTAAGTCCTTTTTTAATCAATTTTCTCCCCCTGCCCAGTAGATGGCGATATGCACAAAGAATGCGAATCGCCAAAAACAAAAGAAGAAGAATGTGAAAATATTTATCTGTTTCTCATTCACACTTAACATATTGATTCTGAAGATATGGATTTAATCACTGGAGTCAAATTAATTTTTATGCTGCCTTTATGTGCTTTTTGGACCTTAAAAGTTCTGTCCACTGTTCACTTGCATTGTATGGACCTACAGAGCTGAGATATTCTTCTAAAAATCTTCATTTGTGTTCAGCAGAAGAAAGAACATCGTACACATCTGGGATGGCATTAGGGTGACATGTAAATGATGACATTATTTTCATTTTTGTGTGAGCTATCCCTTTAAGACTTGTTTTCTGAGAATGTTCTTGAATATCTTATTTAGATTAAGGGTGACACTTTATAATTAGTTAACATTAATGAACACATTAGATATCACGAATTATTAGTTCATAATGGATTCATGTGTAAACTTTTAATGTATTAGCATACTGTATGTAGAAATAAACATTAACCATGACAAATAAGTGCTGTAAAAGTATTGTTCATTGTTAGTTCATGCTACCTTTTGCGTTAATTTATCAGAATGAAAACAACCTTTAACACTTTAAGCTCGATTTGGTCCACCCGTGAGAAAAAAAAATAATCTGCAAAATATTAATAACTACAGTCTCGACCAACACAAAATAGATATCGTTTGAAAGCTTAGTAGCTCTACTTTACAATGCATGCAGACATTATGACCAAACTGAACAATGCTTTGAAATTTGCTGACAAATCAGAAGATTTCCGTTTTGCTAATTTTTTTTTTTTAATTGCACTGTACAGGTGCATCTCAATAAATTAGAAAGTCGTGGAAAAGTTCATTTATTTCAGTAATTCAACTCAAATTGTGAAACTCGTGTATTAAATAAATTCAATGCACACAGACTGAAGTAGTTTAAGTCTTTGGTTCTTTTAATTGTGATGATTTTGGCTCACATTTAACAAAAACCCACCAATTCACTATCTCAAAAAATTGGAATATGGTGACATGCCAATCAGCTAATCAATTCAAAACACCTGCAAAGGTTTCCTGAGCCTTCAAAATGGTCTCTCAGTTTGGTTCACTAGGCTACACAATCATGGGGAAGACTGCTGATCTGACAGTTGTCCAGAAGACAATCATTGACACCCTTCACAAGGAGGGTAAGCCACAAACATTCATTGCCAAAGAAGCTGGCTGTTCACAGAGTGCTGTATCCAAGCATGTTAACAGAAAGTTGAGTGGAAGGAAAAAGTGTGGAAGAAAAAGATGCACAACCAACCAAGAGAACCGCAGCCTTATGATTGTCAAGCAAAATCGATTCAAGAATTTGGGTGAACTTCACAAGGAATGGACTGAGGCTGGGGTCAAGGCATCAAGAGCCACCACACACAGACGTGTCAAGGAATTTGGCAACAGTTGTCGTATTCCTCTTGTTAAGCCACTCCTGAACCACAGACAATGTCAGAGGCGTCTTACCTGGGCTAAGGAGAAGAAGAACTGGACTGTTGCCCAGTGGTCCAAAGTCCTCTTTTCAGATGAGAGCAAGTTTTGTATTTCATTTGGAAACCAAGGTCCTAGAGTCTGGAGGAAGGGTGGAGAAGCTCATAGCCCAAGTTGCTTGAAGTCCAGTGTTAAGTTTCCACAGTCTGTGATGATTTGGGGTGCAATGTCATCTGCTGGTGTTGGTCCATTGTGTTTTTTGAAAACCAAAGTCACTGCACCCGTTTACCAAATAATTTTGGAGCACTTCATGCTTCCTTCTGCTGACCAGCTTTTTAAAGATGCTGATTTCATTTTCCAGCAGGATTTGGCACCTGCCCACACTGCCAAAAGCACCAAAAGTTGGTTAAATGACCATGGTGTTGGTGTGCTTGACTGGCCAGCAAACTCACCAGACCTGAACCCCATAGAGAATCTATGGGGTATTGTCAAGAGGAAAATGAGAAACAAGAGACCAAAAAATGCAGATGAGCTGAAGGCCACTATCAAAGAAACCTGGGCTTCCATACCACCTCAGCAGTGCCACAAACTGATCACCTCCATGCCACGCCGAATTGAGGCAGTAATTAAAGCAAAAGGAGCCCCTACCAAGTATTAAGTACATATACAGTAAATGAACATACTTTCCAGAAGGCCAACAATTCACTAAAAATGTTTTTTTTTAATTGGTCTTATGATGTATTCTAATTTGTTGAGATAGTGAATTGGTGGGTTTTTGTTAAATGTGAGCCAAAATCATCACAATTAAAAGAACCAAAGACTTAAACTACTTCAGTCTGTGTGCATTGAATTTATTTAATACACGAGTTTCACAATTTGAGTTGAATTACTGAAATAAATTAACTTTTCCACGACATTCTAATTTATTGAGATGCACCTGTACATATTATTGCAATCTGATAGCCATGTGTCATATGTTGTTGGAAAGCTCTCAAAGAGTAGAATACAACAAGCCTATTTGTTTTACTCACAGACAAACATATAGCAAGTAATAGCTAAGTATATGTCTTTGACAATTATTTTGGTGTTGCTTATATGGCGTGTTTTCGCTTATAATTTCACAAAATACAAACAGAATGTAAAATATCACATACAATTACTTAGAGGATGTTATTATATTTCAAAGGAGCCCACACAAAAGGTAATCGGATGCATAGATCATTAGATAATCCACACGAAGCACAATGTTACATATGGCCACCAGGAGATGGCGCCAAGTAAATGACACAAACTCAATGTGTTTTTGTACACTAGGATACATTATTTTTGTAATGCTATAACTTTTGATTGCTTTGTTGTGTCAACACAAAATGTTTCTCAGATACAGTTGACATAATTGGTAACAATACAAAAGCAGTTTTTTGTAGCCACCTTATTTACACCCAGAGATATATAATTTCAAATTAGAAAAATAAGAACAAAAGTAAGTTTTTGGCACTATTTTTTTATTACAATTTATTTTATTTTTTTTATTTATCAGCAGTTTCTTAGGCAGAGAGTTTCGGAATGTATCATTATCTATATGATATCATTAAAAAAATTGAAAAGTTTTCTTTACAATGATACTTGACCCTCCTTGTTTTCTTTAGTTATAAGCCTTTAATTTTGGGTATGCCACTGAAACAGGAAGTCTTTATAAACACCTTGAGCTTAAATGGTTAAAGTGTTTTAAAATAAGGTTGTAAAGAACAAGTTGTTTTGAGTGATATTTCAAGAATATTTTCAAACAGTGAAAAGGCTACACTAAATTTGCTCAATATTCACTGCTTATATGCTATATCTAGTCTTTTTTTTTTTTCTTTTTTTTTTCTCCCAATTTGGAATGCCCAATTCCCAATGTGCTTTTAAGTCCTTGTGGTCATGTAGTGATTCGCCTCAGTCCGGGTGGCGGAGGACGAATCCCAGTTTCCTCTGCGTCTGAGACCATCAACCTGCGCATCTTATCACGTGGCTTGTTGAGCGCGTTGCCACGGAGACATAGCGCGTGTGGAGGCTTCACGCCATCCACCACGGTAACCACGCTCAACTCACCACGCGCCCCACCGAGAATGAACCACATTATAGCGACCACGAGGAGTTTACCCCATGTGACTCTACCCTCCCTAGCAACCGGGCCAATTTTGTTGCTTAGGAAACCTGGCTGGAGTCACTCAGCACACCCTGGGATTCGAACTAGCGAACTCCAGGGGTGGTAGCCAGCATCTTGTACCACTGAGTTACCCAGGCCCCCATATCTAGTCTTTAATATTCATTAATATTTTCAGTGGCTGGATATTTATTGTAGTTTCAAGACATTTTTGCTTACCCCTTTGACAGATTGTTATGCTTTATTTTAAGAAGTTTTTACAATGTTTTAGTGTGTTTTGTTTCAAGAGAGGCATTGGGCCATACATGTGTCTTATTTGACTATTGCTGCACCAATAGAAAAAGTGAAGACAAAACTAGCAGGTCAAAGAACCATCTCCAGTGTGTCTCTTTTAAATTTGTACCTGCTAGAGCTTCTCAATGCAGTTAACATTGTGACTGACAAATTGGCTCGTTGCACCTTGATTGTCTCAATTTCTTTGTCTTTATACATGGGATATGCTACATTGAATCCTCTCTCTCTCTTTCTCTTTCTATATCTCCCTTTCTTTCTCTTAGTCATGGACAGGCTGATTGCTATGCAGTGCTTTTCTGCTGCATTGATGCGTAAAGTGTCCAGAGTTTAGTGCTGGCTCCTCACTGTGTGTGCAGTGCATAGTAAAGTTCCTTAGTGACACTGCAGTCCCCTGACTCTCTCTCTCTCTCTCTGTCCTTCTCTTTTCTCTCTCTTTATCTGTTTCTTACCTGCAACGCAGGAACAAGCTGATTATTATTTCATCAGCCCGAAGGGTAAAAGCTGAAGGGGAATATAAAGTTATGCTGTAGTTGATCATGCATTTATTCCGCAAGAGTGCACTTATTGAATTGAGTCACATTGAATGAGGTCAAGCTGAACTTAATCAACTCGAGCTCAGACACATCAAATAAAACTATATTGAACCAAACCAGATTTAGCCACACTGAATACAGCAGAAAAAAGTCTGAGACTGCCGAATTTGACTGTTCTTTTTATTTTACTAACTACTGCTTGCCCAACTCTGCAAACTTTCCTCTCTCCATTCCCCTGATATCTCTTCTTCACTCTTGAGCTAACACCCTCAATGCAGACTCAGTGTCTGTTTGATGAGATGACTCTTCATGCAGAGAGGAAACGGTAATAGTCAGTGAAGCTAAGATTACAGGGATAGTTTCCGTGGAACACAAAAAGAGAACTCTTTTTCATAACAGTGAAATTGAATGGTGACTGAGGCTATCATTTTGCCCAACATCTCCTTTGTGTTCCACAGAAGAAAGTAAGTCATAAAGGTTTGAAAAAACATGGTGAGCTAATGATGACCAAACTTTAATTTTGGGGTGAACTATCCCTTTAAATGGATTGTTCAGAATGTAAAGAACAAAGTTTTGCTGCATGACTGGTAACAGCATTTGCTTTGTGCATTTTTTACACCCCAGAGATAGTCAGAGCCATGACCTATGTGATAAACCAAGGCATGTCCATGTACTGGGGTACCTCAAGATGGACAGCTATGGAAATAATGGTGAGTTCAAGCATTTTCATAAACCTTAGTTTTATGGGAGATTTCAGCAAGTTACCATGCAGGACACAGCATTTCGATAGAAATCTACTGTATCATTACGATGAGATGACTTTTTATCCATTTAAACCCACAAGCTTGCCGTTGTTAGTGCCATGCTCTGCCAGTTCAGCTACAGGAACTAACAACATTAAAAGTAAAACAGTTAACCGGTTAATTGTAGAATGACACATAGGGGGAACATAGACTATATTTGGACAGATATTGGCAGTTCCCATCTTAAGGCACCCTGCAGAGCTCACACAAAGGATCCAAACGTTGGCTTTGATCTCTAACTAAGCACTCAGTGGTGTGGTATTTTTCAGGGCAAGAACTGGGTTTGAAACTGATTACTGGCTTTCTGTATAAAGATCAATAAAAACAGGCACTTCAGGGGCAAACAGGGTTTGCATTGACAACAGAATAGCTCTTCTTGTGTATTTTGTTCACTTCACATATTTTTAGCCCCGATTTCAGTGTTTGCTAGTATTGTATGTTGCTGTAATTGCAGTGTAGCCCAAAGCAAGTTTGCACAAACAGATATGTTGTAATTAAGCACTGGCATTATTAATTCATGGGTGATAAATAGAGGCTTGATCATGGTGTTTTACAGGAACAGCCAGAAAGTAGACATGGAGATGACCTGTAATTTGTGCGACAGTGAAAATAGCATGTTCTGGTGTCACGCCATATCCATCCCACGCAGTACTCCCACAACTGGAACATAGGTTCACAGCATGGAACCTGTATAAATGATAGGATTGCATATGCTAATATCAAGAGAGAGGGATTATGAAAGCTCAGTGTACGCATACACAAACAAGTGGTGTCATCAGTTATGTGATATAACTATATGTATATATAATGAGAAAAAAATATATTTGCAATCAAAGAATAATATCTGCAATATCTGCTGCCCAGGAGGTCCAGTGGAGAAATTATGAAAGCGTCCTTTAGATCATATGTTTGAATAACATATATTACAAATATACTGTAGAATGGACCAAAGACGTATTTGGACATTTAAGCCACTCTTAAAAATGTATGAATGTCTTTGCATTATATAAAAAAAAATTAAAAAAAATTTAAATAACAAAATTACGTTTTTGTAAGTTACATATTGTGTAGAAATGACAAACGTGTTTTTCATGTCCATAATGTGATGTTAATGTGATGAACTACACCTGTGGTTGCTCTTCAAGGGCACCTTTGTGGGAAAAAATGACTTCATACATCCACTAAAAAAGACATTGAGACCAGTTTTGTTAAAAGTAACTGAACATAAAAATGGCTCAGAAAATTGAGAAATGCCTATTTGGTTGCAGAGGCCTCTTGGTTGGATATTTTGTTATCCACATCATGCAGTGAAATTCATGTGTGACTTAAGTGTCCAAAAGTGTCCAAATATTTTTGGGACCACTGCACATATGTACAACCAATGGCAAAAGCTTTAAACTTGTATATACAGTTCTTTACTTTTCTCACTCTTTCACTCTAGGAGGCTTACTCTGTAGCGAGGCAATTTAATCTGATTCCTCCAGTGTGTGAACAGGCTGAGTATCATCTCTTCCAGAGGGAGAAGGTGGAAGTGCAGCTGCCCGAGCTCTACCATAAGATAGGCATGTGTCAATCATCAGTCTACATTTAGTCACCAAACCCTCTAAATATGATGTTATCACGTTTACTGAATTCATAAACTCATAGCTGACATACTATATTAACATTGTGTGTGTCTGTAGGTGTGGGGGCCATGACATGGTCCCCTTTGGCCTGTGGGATTATCACTGGGAAGTATGAAAATGGTATTCCAGAATCGTCCAGGGCGGCTATGAAGGTAACAAGAGTTACAGACTAACAAGAGTTACAAATTCAGTTCAATTGCAGCCAAATATTAATTTGCTAGGAATACTGTTGGAGAGTGTTCACAATAAGAAATACCATTTTTATTTAATGGCCAGGCTTCTTCCTACTTGACTCAATTTTTTGTGCGTGTGTTTTGTTTTTTGTTTTGTTTTGCTTTGCTTTGCTTTGCCTTGCCTTTTTGTTTGTTTTGTTTTTTGTGTGTCTTGTTTGGTTTGGTTTGGTTTGTTTCTTATTTTTGTCTTGTTTTTTTGTTCTTTTTGTGTCTTGTTTGGTTTGGTTTTGTTTTGCTTTGCTTTTAATTTGTTTTGCTTTGCTTTTTTTTTTTTTTTTTTGCAGTCGTACCAGTGGCTGAAAGACAAGATAGTCAGTGAGGATGGACGTAAGCAGCAGGCTAAGTTAAAAGAACTCAGCCATATTGCTGAAAAGCTGGGCTGCACGTTGCCTCAGCTTGCCGTTGGTAAGGCGCGTCTCATCAAGACTTCTGCTACTGATAGAACTGTCAGTTCAGTATTTACTTGTTAGCTAGAATGGATGTCACATGGTTTCAGTTCTTCATTCTTATTCTTAACTTATTGTTGATCCAAACAATCAATCATTTTAAAGCACTGTCTTAACATCATCCAGGTGGATGCTGCATACTGGTGGTGGTTTAAGGGAGTCCCCCACTCTCTGTGCAGCACTTTGAATGTGACACTATCCAGAAAAGTGCTATATAAATGTAAGGAATTATTATTAAATGACCTGTCCATAACTATGCTTGTCTTTTTCATCACTCTTTCTGTCCAGCTTGGTGTCTGCGAAATGAAGGAGTAAGCTCTGTACTATTAGGAACCTCCAATGCAGAGCAGCTTACTGAAAACCTGGGAGCCATTCAGGTGAGCATACAAAAGGTTAAATGTATCTCTGCATATATCACAGACACTTAAAGGGGTTGTTTGTAATTCTACTTTTTAAAATAATTTTTATATGTTAAAATATTGTCTCCTATTCTAACTTTATATGCAGAGGCAACTATACTGCTGTGCAATAGCAAATCACGTCTCTTATACTATGATCTGTCCTGTGACTGGCGGTTTGGCTCAACGATACTTAAACCAAATAACAGTTTCAGTGTCGGCGTACTTCTGGAAACAATGTATTGCATATTTCCTAACTAATTCCCGTTTTCTTTTCATTTGTTGTCCATTCAGGTACTTCCAAAGATGACGTCCCATGTGGTCTCAGATATTGATCATATACTTGGGAACAGGCCATACAGCAAGAAGGACTACCGGTCCTAGGGCCTCTGGTCACACTCAGGGTGAAGCGAGATAGTAACTGATGTGTGTAGCAGTGTATATGCCCTCAGTGGTTCCTGCTCCGAGTCTTTTTTCATCAATGGTCTGGCCTCTCTCTGGAGCCTTAGAATGCTGTCCACCATAACCTGTACCTGCATCCCCTCTATCTTTACTGGTGTGCCTTTGCATTCCAACACAACAGTGAGAATCCCTACAAGTGGTGTCAATCTGTCATTTCACTTGCAGGAGAGCTTCTTTCATTAACAGCAATGCTGTTGAGCATTGCTCTGATGTCATCTAGAAATTATATTTAAATATATTCTGATTAATGATTGGCCTCTGCTCTCAAAACCATCAGCCATTGGGATGTCGGGAGTTTTGGACTGGACAGAGAGTGGAGGAACAAAGCATGTCATCCTCTTGTATTCAAATGCAGTAATTGTAAACCTGGTTCCAGAGCAAAGACTCAGTGGAACAGTCACCTGACTTGACTATGTGCATTCATAAAAATTCTGTTTTGCTTGTGCAAGAAAGCCTGTATTGTTGTTTGATATTTTTATGAGAGACATTTTAAAAATAATACGTTTGTTTGTTTCATGCTATGGGATTCAGGTGTTTCCTACCTGTGTTAAAAAAAAAGTTAGGACACACCTCTAATCTTGGAAAATCACTCTCTATCATATTTATGAATATGTATTGACTGAACATGCAACAGTATTATAAACAGACCTCAATTCACATGGCAGTATAAATTTACAGTATTAGAATTGTTCTTAGAAACATGCATATTGTCTCTAAAGCCAGCAGCCTAATGCATTAATGGCAGTGTTAATTTATATATGATTGTTCTGGAATCCCACCAGTTTTTTATGATATATAGGTCCGGACATCCTTTAGTCTCTAGTTCCGAGGAACACAGATTAGGGCTCAGCAAGAAGCGCCCAATATGCATGGCAGAAATAATAGGGGTGACTCTAATTTACAGTTTCTTGGTGCCTCGTGTTTGTTTTTATTATAGCTCTAGTTAGACCTACTTGAAAGCCATACTTTATCATGCCCTTGGTATTTTAACACAGGCAAGCTGCTTACCCTGCAGTATTTTACATACTCAGAGCTTTTAGAATTATTTGAAATCTGTTCAGTTTTGTCATAAGGAAATAAGCAGATTTTTATTTATTTTTTTCCTGTCAAGAAAATGTCCTGGTCATATCAAAACCCAAACCAATACAAAAATATAAGATTATATATCAATACAAGACAGAATTTGTGGCATAATGTTAATTACCAGGAAAAAACTTTTTCGACTTAAAAAAAAAGGAAAAATCAAGGTTACAGTGAGGCACTTACAATGCAAGTGAATGGGGCCAATTTTTGGAGAGTTTAAAGGCAGAAATGTGAAGCTTATAATTTTATAAAAGCACTTTCATTAATTCTTCTGTTAAAACTCATATATATTATTTGAGTTGTAAAGTTGTTTAAATCATTGTTTTTATGGCTGTTTTAGGGTTTAAGCCGTTACATTGTCATGGCAACACAGTTGTAAAATTGAAAATAACTTTACACAGAAAAGGTTAGTAAGTGATTTTATCATACTAAAATCATGCTAACACATATCGTTCACGTCTTGTGGCTATACTTTTAAAACAGTCAGTATTTTAATGTTTATGTATTGTGGCCTACATTGGCTTACACTGACACCTAGTGGCCTGGATGCTGCATCATTCAAACATAGCAGGTTTTAGTCACCAATGCCATTGTAGAAATTCACTATGCACAGTAAACCAGGATTAATTTAATCCATGAATGAATGTGTCCAGTAACAGAGCAGTTATTGATTCTCATTACCATAAGACGCTGCTGTACGCTTTTTTATTTTTTCCTCACAATAAGCGAAAATGAAAGCTCGTGCCCAAGGGAGTACTACAATTATGTGCAACTACTTTGCAATTTAAAAATCATTTTTCACATTGCAGAAATCAGTAAAGAGAATTAGGTGGTAAAATGTGTGCAACTCCTACTGAAATGCCACAATTAAAATAATCAATGTAACAGTCCTAAAAGAAATAGGCTTCAGTTTCTAAATGCAATTTTTTGTTTTAATTGTTTCTTTTGATTTTTGAGTAAAATAGGACAAGGACATTTTCTTGACAGGCTTCATGAGAATCACCTGATGGCTCTGTGTATAAGAAATACCAGTAAACCAGTGAATTTTTAGGAAACAACCTTGGATGTTATGTCCAAAGAATTCAGAAGGCTTTCTAATGGATATTGAAAGTAGTGTGTGTGCATAGTGTTACCTTTAGTCTATCTCCCTGCGGAGTGCCTTGATTCTAACCTGCATGAACATTAGGGCTTACCCATTCTCCCATGGGTCCATGAGTGTAATACTGTGAGCTTTTCTCAATTGTAAATGATGTCTTTTACAAAGTTGAAGAGATCACATCATGAGGTAACTACTGTTTTCTAAAGTTTGTAAAATTGTTTTAGGAGAAAATAGGACATGTTGGATTACCAGGCTGTTATGAATCTCTGCATCAGGGTCTTTTATCATATCACGCATCTCTCTCCCTGTATGGCCGCAGTGAATTCTGTAAATATAAATATGTAAACAGTACATAGAGGTAGATTATGTGCTTGAAATAAAAATGCATATGTCCGGTAAATCCATGAGTGTGCTGTGTGTTTCCTTGTAAGAAAAAAAATTAAAGAGACATGAGTCAAATGTCATTTATTTGTACAAAACAAAAAAGACCAGACGTTAAAAAAAAAAAGGATTTTCAGAATTTACCGATCATTAAATTTCATGAAAGTTTTACAGATGAAATTATAAATTCCCTCCCAAAAAGATAACAAACCTTCTATAATTTCCACCCCTCCCCCAACTTAATAATCATCTCATTTGTTTGTTCCTCATCTTCTCCTGATGTGATCTGTCTCTTATTTGGACCCTGTAGACAGCAGGGCAATCAGACCTGAAGAGGCACTAATGGACAGAATGTAGTTCCTGTAAAACAAACATCAAGGGGAGACTTTACACTTCAATGCAGTTGGTACTTTCAACATACACCGATCAGACACAACATTAAAACCAACTACCTAATACTGTGTAGTTCCCCCTCGTGCCGCCAAAACAGCGCCAACCTGCATCTCAGACTGTTGTGTATGAAAATCCCAGGAGATCAGCAGTTACAGAAATACTCAAAACAACCCATCTGGCTCCAACAATCATCCATGCGATTATCTAATCAGCCAATCATGTGGCAGCAGTGCAGTGCATAAAGTCATTCAGATATGGGTAAGGAGCTTCTATTAAAGTTCACATCAACCATCAGAATGGGGAAAAATGTGATCTCAGTGATTTTGACCGTGGCATGATTGTTGGTGCCAGATGGGCTGGTTTGAGTATTTCTGTAACTGCTGATCTCCTGGGATTTTCACACACAACAGTTTCTAGAATTTACTCCGAATGGTGCCAAAAACAAAAAACAAGTAAGTGCTTACACTGTTGGGTTGAAGTTTTTCAGCAGGAAGAAAGAGGCAATTATGACAAGCAAGAGGAACAGAGTGTTATTGTAAAAGATGGAGAAAGTTGTGGCCTCGTAATCAGCGACCTCATTCTTCTTCCAAAGGATTCTGTGGAAAAAATCAAAAGCAAATCAAAAGGCTACATATAACGCAGATGTCGTTAAATCCATTTACTCAAACTACCAAAAGCATTTAAAGATCAATCCAATAAATGGGATAAACTTACCTTTCGTCCTTCTCTTTGCGGGACATTTTGCGGTTGTCGGCCTCAGAGAGCTTGCGGGTCACTTCCTTGGACACAGCATCTTCGCGTTTCTGAGCGACTCTAAAAGTACCAGTTCCGTGTTTATCAATTCAGTTGTTTGGATTAATCAACAAGACTGAGTCAGGGTCCGAAATTACATTTTTAGCCCATCAGCCAAGGTGGCTGGTAGATGAAAAAAATTTACCAGCCAGCCAGATTTCTTACCGGCCAATTTATTTTATTTATTTATTCATTTAATTGCACTTTATTACAGTAGATTTTACAGAGACGAGAGAAAAATAAACAATACTGTTAGCATGTTTAAAAGGGAACTGTTTTTGCCAGATAGTCCATTTAGAATTCTTTTTAAGATTATTCACTTATTACAACAAAACTACATTTTTATTTTAAACTATATGCTGTCATATGAACAACCAGTTTGTAACTTTCATGAGTCTCATGAGCTTTAAGTACACATAACACAGTAACAGTTCTTGGTTTATTTGGAGTGAGTCGATTAATTCAGTCAGCCCCATCTGATTCACAAGTCCGTTTAATTCACCAAAGAGTGACGGCTCATAGATTTACTAGGGAAGGACCAATACCATCCCGATACTTCCTTTTCAGTACTCAATACCTGTTTATTTGTTTTATTTTTTCTGAAACAATTTATTTCAATTTTATCACCAAAATGTTGTACTAAAACTAAATAAATGACCTAATTAAAACTTTAATCAAATGAAAATAGAACAATTAATTCTCAACAAATGAAGTGATTTTATAAAGAACCTCACAGCACAATCCAAAATACAACACTGGAGTTATTTTTGTCAAATAAAGTGCTGCATAACAGAGATCCTGCTTAAATATTATACAATTACTATTGATTTATTATTATTAGAAGTAATATTAATATTACAGTGAAAGCCTTTTCCGTTTCTGTTTGTTTTAATGGAAGTTTTTACCTCCAGAAAAGCCGGTCGTTACGTGACTCAAAGTGATTATTAAACTGCAAACGGCTACTATTTAATTAAAGCTACACTATGTAACTTTTTTTTTTTTGTTAAAAAAAATAACAAAATGTTATTAATGAGAGAGTGCAACAAAAATCCATCTTCCAAATCATGTCTTTACCCAAATACACGTTGATAAACGTATAATAATGATTTATATTTTAGAGCTGTTGGGACAGATTTCGCAGGAAATTGCATACATACGTCATTCACCCGTGTGTGTTCGCATCATATCCGTACACAGAGAAAATAAGCTCCGGCTACTGTAGCGCGTGTATGGTGTGGGAGTAGCACGAAGCTGAAAGTTTGTTGTCACAACGAACGAGAAAAATTGACCATGGATCATTCAAAAATGGCAAATCTCTGGGGAATCATCGGTTGTAAAAACAAAGAAACCCCAAACAGAGCAGAGTCTACAAGCAAATAAGGAAAGCGACAGAGTCCGTAATAAAACCTGAATCAACATCAGCTTGGCTTTTCAGAGGTGGCGACAACTCCAAGATCTGAAAGGATTTAAAAGCGATCCAGAGATGGCTTTTTTCTTACTCAACAGGTAAAATATTTTGTTGATATGGTTTATGTATAGTTGGGTAATCATACACACATCTGTATGTGTGTGTGTGTGTGTAGTGAAATACAATAATTATACTGTAATCGTTGCAGAACATTTCACTTGCTAGCACACGTGTGTATTTTTCTTTATAACGGCAATAATTTATATCAATAAATCCATTAGTCCTAGGCTTGCCAAGGACATGTGAGTCTTGAAATGATGTTGACCACTGGTTGGTAACAATGACAATCTATAAATTAGTTACTACCATGGTCTATTTGGCCAGAATATCCTGCAGTTATAAAAACTTTACAATGTTTGACCTTATCAGACTAGCAATCAATATGTCTAATGTTAACAAACGTTGCCTAACTTTTGTAATGTCATTTATTTCAAATCATCAATGTTTCCAATAAGTCAAAACAACAGCATAAGATATGACACTTATCTGCTCAGATGACATGTTTTCGGATATCCGTCTTTTCCTTTCTTTCGTTATTTATTTGTCCATTCACTCTGATAAGATGTCCTGTATCCTTGTGTACACCAGTGCCTTGAACCATATTAATTCGCGCAGAGGAGCAGAGCCGAAGCACAACCAAAACAATGTGCTTCCGCAAGACGCATGCAGTTTTATTTTTTAACCACTAGAGGGCCAAAAGTTACATAGTGTATCTTTAAATAAATATGTAGTCTGTATGAAGTGAATTAGCGCTCTGTTCGTTGTAATCTGCTACAACCAGAGCGCGTGAGTGTGAGCCAATGAGCTCGTAAGAGCAGCCAAAGTCAGCACAACACCGGCTCCGGCCAAATAGAAAATGTAACCGCATTTGGCGCTTGTCGGGTGTTAATTTCGGACCCTGGTCTGAGTGCATTGAAACACAATGTGTGGTGGGCAATAGATCAAAGGGACAAAGTCTTACTTGTGCTTGAGGACAAATTTGACATTTTTGTAAGCAAAGGCAACCAGGTATGTGCTGACCAGGGTCATGACTGCATACAGCACTGCGGACTGGACCAAATCCATATGCCAGATCCTCCAGAACAGCCCTTTTTCGAAAAGACAAATAAGCAACAGCCAGGTGAGCACACAAATACACAACCCAAAGGGGATTATCTTTCTTTTAATCATGGAACAATTAATAACGCAAAACGTTTAGCCCTGGGATTTGACTAACAGAGGTCATTAATAATCAAAGACCATTTAGTGAATGAATTACAATCACAATAACAAATCATATAAAATTAGTATTTGAGACACAAACTCCCCACAGAGAATTCATTTGGTCCAAGCAATGTCTTTCTGAGTATGATATTAGGTGGTTTGTTGCAGGCAACGTAACAGAATAGAATCATCGGAGACAGCAGAGAGACCAGAGTTTTCAGTATAAACTTACAGATCGGGATCGCGGACACTATGAGAGCATTGCCGTAGAAAAGCGCCGTGGATTTAGCGGAAAGATTCCTGCTGAAGTCCTGCAGGAGAAGATCCTCCTCTGACTGCTGTTTGTTGGTGCCTTTAGGCATGGCTCTAGACTATCCTCCTCTCCGATGCTTAACTTGGGTGAAAAGAGACAGACACGTATGAGCTCGGAATGGATGAAGCGCTTAGGCCGCGTCAGCACAAACAGTGACGTAGAATGAATGCGCTGGCAGAGCTGTAGAGGTCTCGCGGACGTGCTGCCCTCTATTGTGTGGGATGACCAATCGCAATTACCGCAGGAGCGTGAGTGTGTGCCAGACAGTTTTGGGGACCGTAGATATCTTTTTCAGGTATCTTTTTACATTTTACGGAGTGCCTTGCACTAGGTGTAAATAGCACCTGCCACATAGCGCCACTATTTGCACTCAAACAGTCTGGTGGAAACACAGAAATGGAAGACAAATTGCACAGTGGTGTAGTAGTGTCTGAAGAGAATCAGAATCAGAATGAGCTTTATTGCCAAGTATGCTTACACATACAAGGAATTTGTCTTGGTGGAGCTTCCAGTGCACAAACAATACAAAACAGCAACAAGACAGATTCAAGTTATTAATATGAAGACAGTTATTCCATTAAAACTATGGAATAACATGGAACTATGGAAATTATGTTGTGACTAAACAAAATCCAAAATAAATCAAAACTGTGTTGTATTTTGGCATCTTCAAAGTAGTCACTCTTTGCCTAGAATTATCATAAATGTACTCTTGACATTTTCTCAACCAACTTCTTGAGGTATCACCCTGGGATGCTTTTTAAACAGTATTGAAGGAGTTCCCTTCTATATGCTGGGCTCTTATTGGCTGCTTTTCTTTATTATTTGGTCCAAGTCATCAATTTCAAAAACGTTTTTTTTATTTTTTATGAAATTTTAGATTTATAATAAAATAAATTAATTTGGTGGCACAATTATATTTTTGTCTACAAAACTCATTTCTAACATTTAAGCATACACCTTTAGATCAAAAGATTTTTAAGATCATGAGAAACATTTCGGTCCAGTATTTCAAAACTTTTGGCCGGTAGTGTGTGTGTGTGTATATATATATATATATATATATATATATATATATATATATATATATATATATATATATATATATATATATATACAGGGTTGGGGAGTAACGAAATACATGTAATGGGATTACGTATTTAAAATACAAAATATAAGTAACTGTATTCCACTACAGTTACAGTTTAAATCATTGGTATTTAGAATACAGTTACATTCAAAAAGTATTTTGATTACTGAAGAGATTACTTTGCATTTTATTGTTATTTGTTTCATTTAATATTTAGTCCATTCAGATGAAAAACATTAATACATATAAATGATCCGATCCAAAGTGCATTTGAACAGCGGTGAAACACTTTCTTATGATGTGTTACATTCATACGAGCAGACAGAGAAGTAAGTTTGAAGTAAGTTTGGAGCAGAAGAAATAGAAATAAACCTTGTGTAAATTGTCAGCTTTACACTTTTTTTCTAGTAACACCTTTGATATCAGGGCAAAAATTGTATTCTTGATAATAATTTTTTTATTGTTTTCCTGTAAAAATATCTAAAAATCCTTAAAACAAGATCAATTTGATTTATCTTGTTTTAGAAACAACACTGCATAAGATATTTAGGTTTTTCAGAGAATGTATTTTTAACGTGTATTCTGTCTTACTGTACTGTCAGAGTTTTTATAGTCAAAACAAGTGAAAAAAATCTACCAGTGCTGAAAAAGTAATCCAAAGTATTTAGAATATGTTACTGACCTTGAGTAATCTAACAGAATACATTACAAATTACATTTTACAGCATGTATTCTGTAATCTGTAGTGGAATACATTTCAAAGTAACAAGACAAATGAACTGTTAAACCAGCAAATGCAAATAAAGTTTTTTTTATGATTCGTTCACTGATCGTTAAGTCACAATTTCTGCGATTACATCTTTATGTCAGTGGGTGACGACAAATAAGCCTCTTTTATGTGCTATGGGTTGCCTTGTTGCCTCACTGACCTGTGACCTATCAGACAATGAATTAACAGACAGCATTTGCATACAAAGAAACAGTTGAAGTAAAACACCTATATTCATACTACTCACCTGCAGTCTAAAGAACACTTTTTTGCACTTTCTTCATCAAATGCAGTATTCTGACAGTACGCAATTCTGAACGCAGCCTGAGTCTTTCACAACCGAAACGATGGAATTGAACAAGAACGATTAATTAAAAAACACAGATTAGTTTCGTTAACGAACGAAACTGAACAAACTAAAATGATCGGGGACGAACGCTCCATAAATTGTCTGTAATTGGTCAGGTACGGTGGGATTAAACAATATTTCTGCTTTTTAAACTCTTCACTGTATTCTTGAAAATTACAATCTTCAGGTGTAAATTATTTTCCAGACCACTGTTGAAGTAGGCCAGTAGAAAGACACTTGTGTCTTCACAAACTGTTACTTGTTCCCTTACGACTCAGTACACTTGATATTGCATTCTGCTAATGCATATGGGGAGTGTCCTTCCACCCAACCTAGTTGAAACCTCTCTACAATAACGCCAATATTCTAATATTGGCTATGGTGAATGAGCCCCGGCCTTTTAGGCGTGAAGCTGTCTGCTATAAAAGCAGGCGCGCAAACACCATTCCTCAAAATTTTCTTCCTTCAAGACAGCGATTCATCTCTCGTCTAGAAGCCCTCTACTGCTTCACTGTCGACTACACGAATCAGCGGGTGGGATCTTCACGGCAACAAGAAAACTCTCCGCTCCTCTGCAGTGCTCCAGCAATCATCAACTTTTCAATAAAGAGCTTTCGAAAACGATCGAACATATGATCCAATTTGCACATCGGCCGCCCTGTTTCCAATGTGTTCTGTCTTCCACGGTTCCGTCTGAAGACACGCCGGTGTTACGAGCCGAAATACACAATCTTCTCGCAAAGAACGCGATAGAGGTTGTTTCATATGAATTAATAAGCCTGCTGTCCTGCTGCGTGAATGCGTGTCAAGTCCTCGTGGGCGTGTCAGATCTGGTGTTTACAATATGTGGTCCAACCACACGATATTTCCTCATTCTGGAGAAGGACGGCGGGCTTCGGCCCATTCTAGTTCTGAGACGCTTGGACTGCGCGCTCGCGACGCGCCCATTCAAAATGTTAACTCAGAAACATATCTTATCGCACATCTGGCCTTTTGATTGATTTGCGTCAATAGATCAGAAGGACACGTAATTCATGTACCAATTGCACCGCGTTACAGGCAGCATTTTAGATGTGCGTTCGAGGGAATCGTTTCAGTCTGTCTCTGGTTCCCCGCACATTCACAAAATGTATTGATGCGGTGCTCGCCCCATTGAAAATGAACGGTGTGTGTGTGTTTTGAATTACCTCAGCGATTGGTTATTACTAGCCAATTAGAGGCACTACTGAGTGAACACAGAGACTTGCTGCTCTGTGCACATTCACAAGGTTTTACAACCTAGACGTAACGTCTCTCTCTTCACAAGTCCTCTCTGTTTAGAGTGCTTGCTATTTTGTTTGCCAAACGTATACTTATGCCCCCTCCCTTTAAGTACGGACTCCCCATCATTTTACACAACTGCCTGCATTCAGGCCGTTGTAATTTACCATAAAGTCACAAGCACTTTCATTATAAATCAACTTCCTTCCCAACTGGGTTCGTGAAGGGGTTAATTCATACTATATGACTATAGTTCAAATATCCATTCAGAGTGCTCCCCTCCTGGCCCAACATGAGGGTCACTCACTGGGACATACTCATGTCGGTTGCCATCCCGCGAGACTGCGGTGTCATGTTTCCTCTCTGGAAGTTTATGTCGTGTAGTGCGGCGTGATGGGATTCTGTTCCCCATATGCATTAGCAGAACACAATGTCAAGTGTACTGAGTCGTAAGGGAACGTCTCGGTTACATATGTAACCTCGGTTCCCTGAGATGAAGTGAATGAGACTTTGCGAATGCTGGTCGCACTCCGAGTTTTTGAGGTGCGAGCGATGCGCTCTTTGTCCCTCAGTCAGAAAATTCTGAGGAATGGTGTTTGCATGTCTGCTTTTATAGCATACAGCTTCCTGCCTAAAAGGGCAGCGCTCAAGCACCATAGCCAATATTAGAATATTGGCATTATTGTAGAGAGGTTTCAACTAGGTCGTGTGGAAGGACACCCCCCATATGCGTTTGCAGTACGCAATGTCTCGTTCCCTTCGTCTCGTCCCTTCGACTTTTTATGTTTGAGTTATATTGCGTAATCTTAATTTACACTGAGACTACGTAGCCTTAAAGAATATTCCGAGTTCAATACAAGTTAAACTCAATCAAGAGCATTTGTGGCATAATGTTGATTAACAGGGGGAGAAAGAAATTCTTTAAAAGAGCAAAAATTGAGATTACAGCAAGGCACTTACAATGGAAGTGAATGGGGCCAATTTTTGGTGGGCTTAAAAGCAGACAAATAAAACATATATTTTTATAAAAACACTTACATTAATTATTCTGTTAAAACTCATGTATGGTTTGAGCTGTTGTTTAAATCATCGTTTACTGGGATAACAGGGTTAGCGGCGTTACGTCGTCATGGCAACAAAGTTGTAAAATTGGATATAACTTTACACAGTAAAGTTATAAAGTATAAAGTAAAGTATGACTAACGTAAGTGATTTTATCACACTGAAATCATGTTAACACACATATTGTTTATGTCTTGTGTCTATGCTTTTGAAACGAGTATTTTAATGTTTATTCCATTCACTTCCATTGTAAGTGCCTCACTGGAACCCAGATTTTTGCTCTTTTTTTTTTAAAGAAAAGGAGGGACGAATCCAAATAAAACATTTTGTGATTATTAACATCATGCTGCAACTGCTGTCGATTGAGCTTAACTTGTATTGAACCTGGAATAGTCCTTTAATTTGTTTTATGAGACATTTGGAATTTTATGTATACACCACTAGATGGAGACAAACACTGACGTTAATGTTGTGACATTAGACTTTGTATACTATGTCCATGTGCGATCAGGGTCTTCCTTTTATGTGATTTTATTAGGAGATATGTTTGTGATTAGTGCACCAATTCAGTGTCAGAAAAGTCTAGAAATCTAGTACTTTACCTATACCGATAATTTGCTTGCCTCAGATACTGGTTGAAGCTTAGAAATTTAAATAACTTTTTTGCTCGCCCCACTGTGTTCTGGTCCCTGTTTCTCAATAGTGACTAAAGTATCACCCAATTTCTTCAGGGGAGAAATTCAGCTTGTCACTAGAAGCAGCATAAAATATTAGACCACAGATTGTGTTTTGTGGACAATCAGTAATGTTTTTACATACCCTAGAGCTACTGTCTTAGTACTGCACTCTGCTTGGAAAACTGCCCTGTTCTGTTCCCTGTTTAGCCTAGTTTTAACCTCCTACCCACTGACATCTTCGAACTGGGTGTGGAAGACAAAAACATAAAAAGACAAATTAATGATTAAATGGGATCTGGAATATGTGGCCAAGCAAGAGAGAAAGAAAAGAGAATGAAAGTGAAATGTGTACTGTCTAACAGTCTTTATTAAACTGCATAATGTCAGCACAGAGAACACCTAGTGAGACAGTTGTTAGGGCAAAGTTGACATGTTCCGGGTGAATGCATCGTGGGTTTCCCCAGCCAATAATGGCCAGTTATGACATGGGCACTGGCCAGACCTCAGGTTTTGTTGCTTTATTTGAAATCAGTATGACTGAAAGCCTTCAATCCTGTTTGACCACATTTGCAGCTATTTCTGGAGAATGGGTGGATCCGTTCACAGCAATCAGTTCACATAATCACTATGCATGTTACAGTGATTTGATTGGAAAGCAAATGAAACCTGAATTGGACTGTTACAGTGTTACATATGATGACAGCGTTGTGTAATTTGTCAGTAGAATTTGCTCTTTTGTTCTTTTAGCTTTTGTTTTTTTTAGATGTGAGACATGTCCTGCAGGATTTTTGCCAAATGTAACAGTGTTACTGTGAAGAAGAAATCAGGGGTGGGCTTTAAACAGTTTACAAAGACAGCTGCAAACTTCTTGAGAATAGTGCAAAGGACCAGGAGAATGGGATAAATGTGTGCACAAAGGATGTGGAACCTGTGTCAGCGTTGCACTTTGATGTCACACAAATGATGACATAAATTTTGTTTTCTCTTACCTGTTAAGCCACTTATACTCAGGCTTGTGTACTGGTGTCTACCACTATGTTTATACGTGTATGTGCATTTATGTGTGCAATCTCGTTTTAGGAGACATCTTTATCAGAAGCAACTTGCAATATATTCAAGCTTTACACTGGATCAGTGCATGGCTTCCCTGGAAATGAAACCTGAGCAGGAACACTTTGTCATTTAATTTCTTTCCAAAGGAAGAAATATGACAGTTGTTGCAATAGGAAGGAAGTTCGAGAAGTATCCCCCCTTTTAAAGGTTGCCAAACACGTGTTTAAACATTAATTGAAGATATGTGAGAATAGTGCTGTGCATATTTGTCCATATGAAATAAAGACAAGAGATGCTGGTTCAGAAAGTCCGAATGATGTACTGTATGTGTGTATGAGAAGTCAGATGCACGTTTTAGGGGTTTTGCCATTTTTTTTCTTACTTTCCATCTCTGTCTGTCGCTACTCTAAAAGGATTGTTAAACTATTGCTGTGGGTTTGGAAAATATGTGGATGTCTCTTCAATGTAGTACTATAGCACAAGTACTTCAGATATTCATTTGGTTCCTTTCTTCAAGAGATTATAAAATATTGTATTTTAAAATGGTATTTCACTGTCTAAAGAAAGAATGTTCTGACTGAATTAATGCTGCATTACATTGCTATTATAGATTTTTACATTATCTGAAGCAAATGTGATTGTGCCACAATGCTAGGGTGTGCTGGGTGGTTGTAAGGGTGTCGCTATAGTATGTAGTTGCTAAGGTGTTCTAAGTGATTAACTGCACATTGGTATGTGGTTATTAGGGTGTTCTGAGTCCAGGTGCAGACTGGCCATTGGGAGAACCGGGACTTTTCCCGGTGGGCCGGCCGCGAAATGGGGCCACATGGGCCGCCACGTTATGCAGAACGTGCCACAAAACGGCGGAAGGGGACAGCAACAACCACACAGTGGTTATATCATCTATATGCTTTGTAAAGTCCAGCTTTTAAGCTTTAAAAGGACACCCATTTTGTGTTGGTCAAAGCGAGTAGGCTAGTTATTCATTAATTTGATTAAATTTTTTGTTTTGTTTTCCACTCTGTTCGTAGCAGATGACAGCAAGCAGAACAATAATTCACTATATAGCATGCAGCATATACATACTACATATTTATTTAATGAAATAGCAGCTTTTTGCGGTTTAATAATCACACTGGGTCACGTAGTGACCTGCTTTGTCAGAGGTGAGAAGCTACCTTCAAAAACACACAGAAACGGAAAGGGCTTCACTCCAAAATAAGAGCTTACGCCAAAATAAAAGCTCCATTTAAATGGAAAAAAGTATGACAGAAATATATTTATACTGTATATAGTTATGTAATATATTCACTGTAATATTACTTCTGCTACTACAAATGATAATTATCTTATATTTACGCAATATCCCACATCTCTGATTCTCTGTTGTGCAGCACTTAATTTAACAAATATAACTCCAGTGTTGTATTTTGGATTGTGCTGTGAGGTTCTGCATAAAAGCTCTTCATTTGATAAAAATAATACAATATTATGTTGAAAATTAAATGTTCTATTTTCATTTGATTACAGTTATGATGATTTCATTTATTTATACCCCTATTTTGACGATACATTTGAAAAAAATTGTTGTATATGGAATTCAGAAAAAATAAAACAGGTATTGCATCGGTATCGGTGAGTACCGAAAAGGAAGTAACGGTACTCTTACTTGTTCTCCAAAAAATGGTATTGGGACATTGCTACTTATCAGTCTAACTAAGTCAAAAGATCCCACCTCATAAGATATCATATTCTTGTCCTTAGATATGGCTTAGATGTGGGATAAGTTACATGGCGGAGTTTAGTACTTATGGGTTAGAGGTTTGATGAAATCTCTTATCCCAAGTATGAGCAATAGTAGTAGTGATGACTGCCTTAGCAGGTATAATAAAAAGCAAGATATAAAAGTCAATGTAATGTTGCTCAAGAACTGCGTCCTATTATGAAGGTCTTCACTAAATAATTGGAATCTGAGATGCCCTTTTTGTTTGCGATGCTGGTCATAATGTTCTTCAGAAGCACTGAGCACATGCTTAGTGTGACACTCCTGTTCTACAGCTCCGTACGGGACTCGAACCGGCGTCTCCGGCATGGGAGGCGGGTGCAATAAAAAGGAGGCTAAAGGCTACAGCCCCTAGCGTCAGTCGCTAGTGCACCTCTTGAGGTCAGGAGAGTGAGGTTTATACACATTGCACAGCTATCTATCAGCTGGCTCCCGTTACACTCACCCCCCTAAACCTC
The DNA here is from genome assembly GCF_019703515.2 of Myxocyprinus asiaticus. Lineage (NCBI taxonomy): Eukaryota > Metazoa > Chordata > Actinopteri > Cypriniformes > Catostomidae > Myxocyprinus > Myxocyprinus asiaticus. Next base: position 16,949,987 of record NC_059361.1, read on the forward strand.
ACTTCCATCCGGGTCATGGCACCATTGTGACGCTCCTGTTCTACCCGCTCTATACGGGACTCGAACCAGCGTCTCCGGCATGGGAGGCGGGTGCGCTAATAATTAGGCTAAAGGCTACAGCCCCTAGCGTCAGTCGCTAGTGCACCTCTTGAGGTCAGGAGAGTGAGGTTTATACACACTGCACAGCTATCTATCAGCTGGCTCCCGTTATATTAGCCTAAAGGGAAAGGCTTTAGGGTTAGACCAGCCTGCCAAGGCCACTCACAAAAACAAACAACCAAAAGAGAGGGAAAGAAAAAAGATGTTGACATTTTGGCAGGAGAGGAAAGCTCATTCGTCTATCTGCATCTGAAAGGGCACAGTGTTTTTTTGGAGCGTCAACTCTGCGTGTGAAGAACACAGGAGATGGAAAAACAAACTTGGTGTGACCACTCAAAAAGCAAAAACAACGCAGCAGGAGGGGGTTGTAGAATAAAAAATAAAAACTCGGCTGCTCTTTGGTATTAAAATAGACCTTATCATCTGAGAAAAGATCTGAACAAAGATGCAAGAAAAGACGGAATGAAGAGAAGATAATGGCTGCACAGTTAGCCTAACATTAACGCCATAAAAGACTGTGTGCCCAGAGAGACTTCTCTGTCCGTGCATCTGTGCAGACACAAGAGGATAGAAGAACATATGGTGTTGTATGAGCTGTGATTATGTGGCCAAAATGATGAACAATCATATAATGTACATACAGTTTTTGCACTATTGACTCATACAGAGTTCTTGTGACATCATAGTTGAAGTTCTAGAAGGACAACTTCCCTGTTAATGGTTAATCTAATTGTTTTTACCTGATAAGAATATAAACCTCCTCTCAAAATACTATCATGGCATATCTGAAAGTCACATGTGGTGCCTGTTTAGTTTCACTTTCACATCTGAAAGTGAAAGTGGAGATTTAAAGTGAAGTAAAGCAAAAAAGGACTTTTGATCTGTTTCTCACCCATATCTATCATATCGCTTCTGAAGATATGATGTTAAGCATTGGAGTCATATGGATTACTTTTATGTTTTCTTAATGTGATTTTTGAATCTAAAAAGGTCTGATCACCATTCACTTGCATTGTAAGGACCTACAGAGCTGAAATATTCTTCTAAAAATCTTCATTTGTGTTCTACTGAAGAAAGAAAGTCATACACATCTGGGATGGCATGAGAGTGAGTTTTCATTTTTGGGTGAACTATCCCTTTGGCAATACACACTGCCCAGAGTGATTGTGACAATGGCTGACCTTTCTCTTAGCTAAAATAACAACAGGTGCAACCTTTTACTTATTAATAATGTGTTTTCAGTGCATGATTTCAATTTGAGAATAAATCATAAGACAAAATGGTAAAAATTAATAATGGAACATAATTAAATGCAAATTAATGAACCAATTGGTGGGTATTTCTGAAAGAGATATGATCAGTCTATATAATGACACAATAACAGTTACAAACAAACACAAGATTTTTAAAGCTTTTATTTTTACATTTTATGGTTCTTTTGAGTTTGGCTGTAGCCCCTAAGAATTGGTTAGCCTACAAGAAAATGCGAGATAACACGCTCAAGCTTACATCTGCACACCAGATGGCTCTGTATCTAACAGACGAGCCATAAGCAGCTGTATATCGTACATTTTCTTTGCGTGCCAGTAGCTAGCAGCATCTTTATCGTGTTAACGCTTTCTTGGAATATAGCACTGCTATTCCCTTTCATCCACAAACAGGTTGTCCCGCAGGTTGAAATAAGCTGCTCAAGACCCAAGGGAGTCATGGAATGCTTTACTATGCAGTGAGCAATGTTTATCAGAACCCAACCAATAATATACATGTTCTCAATATAGTCTTGAGCATTTAAACCAGCTAATCAATGTTTTCTGGTTCTCTTGAAAATTGCAAATTGTGTTAGAGAGAGCAGAGTTGGCAGGGTTTTATTCACATCCAAGTATAACCCCAATCCACCAATAGATGGCAGGAGTGTTTTCTCATCTGACTTTCTAGCAAAACATTGACTTCAGATCTTTCTCACACTTAATATAATGTAATCATTCAGGGCACAAGAGGTTCCTGCTGTATTATTAAATTAACCAATATTGAACTGCCTGTTGCTCTAATGAGTATAAAGCCACATGATTGAGATTGAGATTGACCATTTCATAAGAAGTCACAGGATGCATCAGGCAATTAAATCTTGTCCTGATCCTGTGATCATACCATTTACAATGATGTTGATGCTGTTAAATCATCACATGCCTTAAAGTGTGTCAGCCCTTTTGCCCTAAAAAACAGGAATTGTAGTTAGAATGATTTCTAGTTACAAATACATATTCCTAAACTTAATCAAAAATGAAAATATTGTTATCATTTATTCACCCTCATGTTGTAACAAACCCATATGACTTTCTTTCTTCCGCAGAACAAAAAATGAGATGTTAGGCATAATGATGGCCTCAGTCACCATTCACTTTGATTGTATGAAAAAAAAAAAAAGCAATGAAAGCGAATGGTGACTAGGGTTGCCACCCGTCCCGTAATACAGAATCGTCCCGTATTTAAAGATAAAATGATGCATCCCCTATCGAATCAATATGGTAGGGCTGCAACTAATGAATATTATGATAATCGTTTAATCTATCGGTTATTAGAATGATTATTAGACTATTCAGCGATTATTGCAACGTTTAATCATTAGCTATTAACCGATTATTCAGCTTGTGCCCTGACTTAATAGGTTGTATTAAACATGCTTACTAACAATAAAGAGGACAAAATCATCTTTTAAAAATACCTCTAAATGACATTCACTGAATTAAAGGGAAAAAATACTTTTTATTCAGTTTCAGTAAAAAAACAAAACAAAAAAAAAACAAAAAAATCACTGCAAAAAATCCTATTGTTATCAAGTGTTTTTGTCTTATATATATATATATATATTCTGCAGTATAGCTGCTAAAGTAAATGTACGTTGTTTTAAAGAAGTTTTAGATATTTATATCGGAAAACAAGCCAAAACAAAAACAAATCAAAAAGTTATTTTGTTGCAGTTTATAATGGGCAAAAGACTACCCTCTCTCACCTTTCTGTTCACTTCAAACCATCTTTAACTCACAAAAAAAATAATAACTCTCTCTTATTAATAAAGCTGCATATTGCCAATTTTCTTCATGATAAGAAATGCACAGTGACATATATTATGATTCAATAAGTCGCGCGCCATCAGGTTATAATCTAGCTGCATTAAGCGTGCGCGCTCGAGGGACGAGTGTCCCCGTGACAGAGTGTGCATCATCCGGGTGCACTCATAGAAGAGGCGCAGATCGCACAGATAAATGCCAGTTTTGGAGTTTGTAGTTATTTACATGATCTGCTTCCGGTTTATTTGAACTTTAATAAAACTTTAACGCATTAAATATAACTGCATTAAAGATGTAATGCCGGGGTGTTTCCTTTAAAGACGCTCGACACGCAAGTTTTGCTTCAGCGGAGCGGCAGCTCTGGCTCTGCTTCTTTCACAATGAGAGTGCTTCTGTATTTACTTATTTTGTATTTTTGCATTATAATTCCCTCATACTTTGCGATTTACATCACCTGAAGCTGTAAAAGTTTAGAGTGCATCCGGACTGTAAGCTGTGTCTTCCTCTCCTCAATCAGTCACGAACTGCAGTGTTGCTCTCGCGCATCATCATTAGAGTTTAATGTGATCTCATGTTACGTTAAATGAGATCAAACGAATATTCGACTAATCGTTTCAGCCCTACAATACAGGAATTGATTTGTCCTGTATTTAAGCTGGTCAGATGGTGTCACGGTGAACCATCAAGACTAGCAAGTACACCCCCCACCCCCCGCTTCACAATACAACAACAATTAACACTTATGTGTACAAATTTTAAGGAGAGCTTATGACCTACTAGCTAAGTCTTGCCTTAAGAACAGGTGGTGCACTGACCAAATTAAGCACTGACTTGGTTACAAACTAACTAGTAGTTACAAAGCCCTTAGAGTGAACTTTATGTCCCAACTTACATGAGACCTTATGCACAGCTGGTGCAACCCTACCCAGGGGAATATACAGAGTGAGAAATAGCTGCCTCAGTCGTCTAAAACAAGAGACATTTTACTCCCTGAACAGCTCTGCATCTGTTAGTTCCATCTCAAAGAGGTCCAGACAGGTAAATGCAACCTTGTCTCCAGTGAGGAAAGCACATTGTCTGAAAGAAAAGGTTATTTCATTCTTTTCTTTGTTAGCCTTAAATTGGTTAATGGAACGCTTGAGACAGGGATGAAGTATGCCATTGAGGTAACCTCAAACCATGGATCTATTCTGTTTGGCTGTTGGCATTACAGCTGAGAAGTAGACGCTGCATATGTGTTTGTTGACTGAGTTACACATAGTTTATGTACACTTCACAATCAGCTGATTGCTGAGTGGCGTAAGAGCAACATTCCTTTTAGATGACGGGAAAAGTGATCCACGCATGGCAACTCCTGTCACAGGAAAACCAGTCATGAACGGAAAGTACAACAGAGGGGTCCCTCTTGTCACCTGGGGGAGGAGCAGATCAGAAAGGAAACTTACAGCCTCACTTCTTTACAGAGAAAGTAAAGGACTTGTGTTCATATCAATTGAACATTTTGTCACGAAGAAGCGCTAGAAGAAGATGCAATCGCCTCTAAACATCAGGAGATAAAGGTAAAAACAACAACTTGGTGTGCAAGTCAAGAGCGTGTGTGTGAGAAGGTTTTGGAGATATACTTCCATTTTGACACGAATGCTCAGTGTCTGCGTACATTTGAACGCGAGCCTGTCAAAGTATACTCCATATAACTGTGCGAATACACAGGCGTATGCCGCATGCACGCTACATCTGCTACGAGACACCGGAATTTCTCTTCAGGAGTTTAGACCTATAAAGATGTCTTTATATTCCTTCAGACTAGCTATACAAATGCAGGTATCTCCACATCTCACACATGCGCCTTTGAAGTGCACCTCCACTGCTGTTGTTTTTACCTTCATCTCTTCTGATATTTAGCGGCAATTACATCTTCTTCTAGTGCTTCCTCGTGACAGCAAAGTCTCAAAATGTAAGTGTTGCCACCCTGTGGACCCACTAATTAGTGAAAATAACTCTAGGCGCATGCGCATTCTGCGCACTCAAAGATGCGCGGTTAGAAATATTGGCCTGCGTGCGTTCAGTGCTGGCGCACTCTGCTGACCGAAGTATACTTTGGGTTTTACAATAGAAGTGAATGGGGCCAATCGGTTAAAATAATCACTGTTTCAAAAGTACAGCCACAAGAAGTTAACAATATGTGTGTTAACATAATTTAAAGTGATAAAATCACTTACTAACCTTTCTGTGTAAAGTTAGATCCAATTTTACAACTTCGTTGCCATGACGACATAATGCTCTAATCCCTAAAAACCTAAAAACGGACGCAAAAAATTATGATTTAAACAACTTTACAGCTCAAGTAGTACACAAGTTAACAGAAGAATGAATGTAAGTGCTTTTATAAAATAATAAACTTAACATTTCTGCCTTTAAACCCTCCAAAAACTGGCCCCATTCACTTTCAATGTAAGAACATCGATTTTTGCTTTTTTAAGGAAAAGGAGGGACGAGTTTAAATAGTTTTTTGTGGTAATCAACATTTTGCCACGAATGCTGTCGACTGAGCTTAACTTGAATTAAACCCGGAATTTTCCTTTAAAGTGGTCATGAACTGCCTTTTTTTTTTATTTTGTACTGTTCTCTGAGGTCCACTTATAATGTTATCAAAAAACATCATAATTTAGAAGTAATAGGCTATTTTCTTTCCTGTTTTGACCCCCCTCATCCTAACACACCGTTTGAATAGGCGTGGCGGATTGTAGACTCGGAAGTAAACGCCCACTGGTATGATTGGCTAACAGTTTTGCATATTTAAAAATCCTACATCCTTCATAGATGGACGCTGCTGTGATTTAGGTTAAAAACACATATATACTCAGTACGTATCAAACGATCTGTAATAACAGACAAAGCAATAGTGACCACGTTATAAAAACAGTTACTCACACTTGTGTGGTGCGACATTACCGTCAGATCCAATATAGTCGGCATTGTCTTTTAGTTTCAATCTTTCTGAAAATCCTGTGTCGAATTGTGCCTTGTTTGTAAACAAATCCGTGGTAAAATTAAGTGAACAAAGGACCAAGTTCTTACTGACGCGGTATGGAACTTCATTAAAAATAAAGTTCTTTCTGTGTCCTTTCCTAATGTTGGGATCAGAAGGAAGGCAATACAAATACTGTGTTTTTCCACAACTTGGCAATGCACAGCATCTTGTTGTCTTCGGAGCCATCTTTATTGTTTGGTTTCTGCTTAGACCTGCGTTTGCCTCTCTCGTTATTTACTTACTACATGCGTGAATTGGTGGGCGGGGCTAAACAGGCAGTGATGTAGAAGCAGGCGTTGATCTTCTTCTGCGGAGGCGGTGTTTAGCCACACTATTACATAATAAAGTAGCACATTCCACATCCTGTCGTTTTGGCAGATTGGCTTCAATATAAGCTGTTTTTAGACTAATGAGAAAGTTTTGAGTTCTGAAACCTACAGGAAGTTTTTATAGTACAATGACCTCTTATATGTCAAAAGATCAAGGGAATTTTGATTTCTCAGTTCATGACCGCTTTAACTGTAAGTTCCAAATGCCTGATGTACTGTAAACAAGATATCGAATATCACTGAAAAATGACATTGAAAAGAATAAATGTATGAAAATTGTTACTTCAGGAATAAGTAATTAAAAGAATCTAATTTTGTCATATTCCAAGCCAGTTTTCAGGCAAGAGCCAGAGAAGCTTCTTGTTCACTTTTCTCTCCTGTCTTTAAGAGACATCTGTGGCATTTGTGAGATGACAACCTGCTGGGCGGGTTTTTGTGGGGTCATTAAAATTCCTGTTCTCTCCTCTGCTACTAAAAGCTACATGTTGGCTCAGGTCCATCTCCTGTCTTTGATGCTGGAAAAATGTGCCCATTTGCACCGATCTGAGACTTTTGCTCTTTTGCTTACTAAAATTTGGATAGGAATGTTGGTAGCAGAAACTGTTCTTAGATCAGGACAAAACAACCCTTAGCCAATGAGGTAAAAGCCCTGAAGGGAGGTGAAACTCATTCAAGGGAGAAACAGATACATGACGTTGGCTCTGAAGATGTTTCAGGTGACCTTTACCCTCAATTTCCTACATCCATGGTGGCCCCAACAAGAGGCTACCAGAGTGAATTCTGGGCTTTGATCAGCACATTGTGAGTGCACACTGGGTGACCTGGTCATGTGCAGATGAGAGAAGAGGGCAGAGAGAGGGAGGGAAAGCAGAAACTCAAGAACAGGGTATTGTTCCCTCCTTCCTGTCCGCCTGGGGCTAAATTGCAACAGAAGCTTTTTTTTTCTTTTTTTTCTTTTTTTATCAGCTCTGCCACCACCACCTGCCTTTCAATCTCCTCCTGTTTTCATATACCCCCCACTGCAATCCCAGCAACTCACAGGCCTAAAGAATATCCCTCTGTAGAATACCCTCAAGCACTCATTCATTTTCCTATAGACACAAGGATGAGGTCACAAGGTCAAACTCCCAGACATCCTTAAAGCAGACATAGGTAGTGTTTATAAAGTCTTGAGTGAGGATGACCAACTTGACAGAAAACACTAGTGTCCAAATGTAGAGTGAAAATGTCTTTATTTTGCATGTTCCTTATTTCAATACAAATTATATTACAACTATTATTATAATCAGCAATTTGAAAGAAAACTAAACTGAACTGAACAAATTAACATGAATTTCAGAATTTCAAACAATAATAGAAAGAAATCTAACCTTTTGTACAAAGGAGCTAAAGCTGCAGTGTTCAGATTTTATTAAATGTTAAAATACTTTCTCCTATCCCAGCTTGTTATGCAGAGACCACTATAAGTAAGCCATTCATAGGTTGATTTCCTCAAAAACTGTAAACACTGTGTCTCTTTGGACGATAAAAACTGCTCTGTTTGTTTTGATTAGCCCATCCAGCCTGACACAGCAACTTTGGTTTGACCACTGGCGTGAGTTAGGGCAGGACTATCTGTCTGTTCGATTAACAACAGACGGGATGTTTGAAAACATTAGGCTCATTTGAGATGCCAAACGCCTCGCCTTGAAAGTAGTCTTAAGTGCTGTCAAGTCGGACAATGCTCACATCGCGTCGTGGATCAGACAACTGCGAGATCAAAGGCAGATATCACAGGATTCAAGTTCATGCGCTGTTGCTGATAAAGTGGATATAATTTAAATTCTGTTGCTTTAAAATGAAAATAAATATGATGAAAAAGACACTCAATGTACCTGTTATTTAATTTTGCCAATAAGACGTGTCTTTCCATCCATTTTTAGTTTAATAAAGACATGTATTTTAGTAGGGTGACCAGATTCCTGCTTGTTGAAAACGGGACAGCCCCCTCCCAGCAAAAACAAAATTGACATATCCTTACCTAGGTGCAGATCAATGCAAAGTAGAGGGTGCATCGACATCTGTAACTGTTGTCACCATGTACTTTTCGCTGGCAGCTATTTTTCTCAGTGTGTGCTTGTCTTTCAAGAGTTTATCGTAAATGCAGAGCAGTCCAGTCCAAAATTAAGAAGTACAAAAAGCATTGCCTTCATGACTTTTACACTGAGTCGAGATTTATCCGGTGTCCATGCTGCGTTCATTAATGAGAACACAGCTCCACAGATGCAGATGTCCCAGGCAGGCATAAAACAAACTCCACAACCTTAGCTAAGACTCTGAAGTTGATGGTCTTGTTCTCCAGCTCATGAAAAACGTCTGGCCATCTCTCAGATACAGCCGTCTTGTTCATGTTCCACTCAGTGATGCGAAAAGTGACAATGTTTTTCATGCAAGCCCACTCATCAAAGAGCATGGTTTCTTCAATCAAACTGATTGATTCTGGAGTAGAAGTGTTCGAGGCTGCTCTGAATGTCTTTCCACTCTGGGATGTCTCTCAGTAGGGCCCACTCAAGTTTGTCTGTGTTCTACAATGAGCAGCTCCAATTTTGGAGGTAATCCACAGATGCTGAATAAAAGTTTATCTCTGCACAAAAGAAATCATCCACTCACATATCACCAGCTTTAACCAGGGCATCCAACTGCTTTTTAATGTCAGAGGGTATGAATGATTCCTCCAGCCTGGTCTGCAAGACTTTTTTCAGGTCATGAATGTGCAAAGCCACTTCTGTGGCTGATTTGTGGTCTTGCTCTACTATCTCCACTGCATGGTTAAAAGTAGCTGTTTGCTTGAGTGCAAAGCCAATCCAAAGTTTAGTGCAAGGATTGCTGAAAATGTCTCTTAGAAACTTTGGGCATTTTTCTTGAGAAAGAAAGTATGCACTCAGACCAATGAAAATGTGTAGTATTCTTTCAAGAGCTGGACCAAGAGAGAGGAAACGTGTGTTGCCATGCTGCTGTAATTTCTGATAGTCTAGCTGAACAAAAGTGAGTACGTTGCATATGACAGCTTCAGATTTGGTGCGGGCAGAATAAAATTTCGGATCATACAGTTTCTTGATCAATTTCGCAGTGCAGTCAGCTGACCGAAAACTATGGCCATGCGCAACAGAATGATAAGCAAAAAGTCCTTCACTTGCATGCACCTTGTCAGATTTGGAACTTTGCTTCACAAAAAAAAAAAAAATAATAAAATAAAATAATCGCTAACACTTGTTGTGGCACACTTACTTTTAGCAGCATCCACATGTTTTTTTGTATGAATCGGTGCGGCCTCTATGGGCGATGGAAAAGCGAGCTCCACAAATCTCACACCTCACTTTACTAGACTCTGTCTGTGAAATTATAAATTTAAACTCTTTTTGAAGATCCTCATTAAATGTGCATGCACACTTCCTTGACATTTTTCCAGCCACAATTTCATCTGTATGCTGTTTCAAACTGACTCTTCAATCAGTTCACTAACTGGATGTCTATTGATAGGGGATTGTGATTGGATAGTTTAATCCAATCATGTAACACGGTTTGCACTAATAACACGGTGTGATTTTATTGGTTTTACAGACCGTATCCTTGGCTACCTTTGATTACAATACTCAAGTGACTCAGAAAGCTGCTTAGGCGATCGAGAAATTTTAGGAGAGGGGAAATACAGGACAAAACACGATTTTTTCAGAATAAGTTGGGACACTAAAAAAAAAGTGCTTAAATACAGGACTGTCCCAGGAAAAACTGGATGTCTGGCCACCCTAATTTTAGATATTTCAGAAAAATTAGAAATATTCCATAAAGAGATCGCACTGTCAGTGTTGGGAATATTCACATATAATTTATACACATTAAACATGATATTAGAGATAAAAAAAATTAAACATTTTAGAAGAGATGAAACATCATATCACGGTTGTTTTTTTGTTTTGTTTTTTTCAATGCCATACGAACAAGAGGTATTTATACATAGTCACCATAATAATATAAGTTACACTGCCACAATATTTTACATACATTTTAGTTCTTTTAAAACTTTACATGTTTTCAGTGCTTTTTTGTTATTTGTTTTTCATCATGGATGTTTAATCCATCAATCAATCCATCAATGACGTAAACGCAATGGCGCGTTCACGCGAGACGTCGGAAGTGCGCGCTTTGTTTACTAGTGAGGAACGAACATCACGCGAGAGTTAGGTAATTTCAAACAGCAACAGGAAGCAATGAATTAAAGTTAAAAACCTTTTAATTATCGATTTGTTTTTTAACTCTAAATGAGAGGATTTTCATTTTTGGGTGAACTAACCCTTTAAATTTAACCCAGAATATTCCTTTAAGTACCAGTCCCATCCATTATGTGCAGTAGTGTAGTAATAACGTACAATTAGCTAAATCAACAGTTAGTTAAAGGTGCAATATGTAATATATTTACTGTACTAAAGCATAAAATTATCATAATATGTTATCAAAGATTTAGGAAACATGCTAAGTTGAAATACTGGCTTCTCCGAAAACAATGCTACAGCCAGTATATTCTACTTTAAAATGTCCGATCTGGGCCGGAATTTCTGTTTGTGTTTTGGCCTGTGTGATCCCGCCCATTGCCCATTTCCCAATAGTATTTCGACACCCCGGGTTGCAAGATTTGAAACAAGTTATCGGGCAAACACAGCGCGCTGCAGCCATGGAAGCCAGCAATACATCTAGCTAACATTGACAGAGATACATAAAATCCACATGAGCTGGTTTACAATTTTCAAACAATAAAAACAGTGCAAACGTATACATTAGCTGATCAACTTACAGTGTAAAGCTTGTCGCTTGCCATTGTCAGTTTGCTCGTTCCTGTTGCGAGTACTCAACCTGGCAACCCGCGTGAGCTTTGCGTCTGCGATGAGGGGGCGGGGGAGACAACTCTTCAATATTTTAAAATTGGATTGCAGTACCCATTTTAAACACTTGATGTCAATGGCTGTGTCACGTTTGGAAGGCCGCATACGTCATCGAGGCTGTCTCGTTTCAGAAAAGCGAGTAGGACACTTCGAATGCAGCCTTCTTTCACAGGAATTCGGAGGATGCATGAGGTGTATCCTTCATGGTCACTCACAACCCACAATTCTTTGCTCAATGGAAATGTCTAAAAAAAAAATGACGCCAATTTGCCCGTAAATATGATGTTGAAACGCAAGGAATGTTAATTCCCAAGTTGAAGTACCTCAGTAGATGGGTGCAGAGTATATAATATGTATAATTATATTAATATATAATTAAAATAAAGTATTAGACTAAAAGTACACCTGTAAAATCTATTTTCTTTTCTCTTTACATCATTATAACTCTCCTAAAATGTACCTCAAGCATTCCCTTCCAGAGGGACTTTGTTCCCTTCTCACTCACAGCGCTTGTGCTTGTTAAAGAGTGCCGTGCTGTCATAGCAACCATGTTACATTCCGTTTCCGTTTGTCCTGCGAAGGCCGTCTCGTTTAAACGAGACTTGTTTAAAGGAGGACGCTCGGTATACCGCAGCCTTCAAAGGACGCGTCCTACCTAGCATGCAGCCTTCGAATCAAGACACAGCCAATGTTACATATTGCTCCTTTAAATCAACAATTAGATAGGCGCTTGACGATGTAGGCCTTTTTTTAATTATATTATTATAAAACGTATTGTTCTCATGAGAGTATTTTTGTTGTGTGGTAATAATTTTGATGTCGTTAGCTTTTTTTAATGTCAGGTTAGCAGCTTTTAAAACCCAAAAGGGAAAGTGATCATCATCAACACTAAAGAGCAGAGCTGCTTCTAGTGTTTATCTTCCTGCAGTCCTCAGGGGCAGAGCCATGGGAACGCGCTGACGTCACTCTATTTCACTGTAGATTCCGCTGTGAGGGAGGGCTCGTACCGACATGTCTATACACAAGATACAGAACGTGTTTTGGGCGAGGTACAATGTGAACTTGGCCACAGAGGCGTAGCCACGCAATTATACATGCGTGTCTGTTTTACTCCCTTGAATGGCATATATGAGTTTACATTGAAGGGCATATTTGTGTAAATGGAATGACGACATCTTCTGTCGGTCTGAGAAAGCTTACAATAATGCCATGGTCAGGTGTATGTTTACTCACTGTCCTAAATTGCGTGTGGTAATCATTTCAGCATTCATTTGCAGTTTGTGTGAGTGAGCGTGTGAAGCTACCTGTCATTTGCAGCAGAGAATAACCTTTCACCTCATTTCAGTCACACACGTCACAGTACGATGATCTATAGTTCGCTCTTAAACGCACCAATAATTCACATCCCTGTTTATTCTCGTAAACTGATACTGAATGACTAAAGTTCATGTTCCTAGCACTCACTCACTCACTCACATTCCATTATAACTGCCCTACAGATACCCAGTTTCGTTGGATATTTATGGGTCTAGTCCTCTTTTTAGCTGTTTTCATTTTCTCTACTAAAATGTGAGATAGAATTTGAATACGCAAAAAAACACAAATAATTAAATTACAACACCTGATAAATTCTGGCATTGGCAAGCTAGTGGGGTGAGTCAAAACACATGCACGCATTGGACAACTTCCTGATGTATTTTTTTTTTTCTCTGCTCTCAAAGCAGAAACCAAACTCCGCCCCTTCAGCGCTTCTCGCCTAGTGATTGGACGAGCGAGTCATATCGCGCTTGTGCTCTGCAACAGCTGCGAGCCGTTCAGACTCGACGGGAGACGGACGGGGTAGCTTGACTCTGTGGACGAGCGCTTTGTTAACGCAAAGCCCTGTCCTGTGTGAGCGAGGAGTGCGGATTTCCCGGGACGGGCTACAATAGCATAAAAAGAGTCGGGAAGTTTTACAGGTATATTTGGAAATACAGGAGCCTGAAGTACGAATACGCAGGATTGAACTGAACCCAATCTACGCTTTAAAGGAGCATTGTTTATGCATCGCGTGCGGGGGAAAAGGGCTGATATTGGGCTATCTGTTCTAACATTTAATTCTCACACTTGCTAGCCCGATCTATATGTAGGCTAGTGGTAGATTTGACCGATACGTAAGTGTGCTTCTGTATTTGTAGCAGAATGGGGGTCAGGCGCCGCAGTGGGCAGACGCGCTCGCGATGGGATCGCTTTAAACACAGGCAGTACGTGCGAACTCGAACGAGCGGCTATTGGCAACTGGCACGTACGCTCCCAACTCGATGTATCTAGATCAAGCCATCAAAATACTCCCAAGAGATCGGACGGCTTGCGTTTGGCTGGTTGATTCGCAAGGAAACGATGCATCTCGGATAAATCGAGATGACAGAAGGCATTTTGTTTATAATCATGGATGTATTTGAATCGTCATTGCGATGCTTTTTGTGGTGGGTCTTTAAAGAAACTTTCTGTTTCTCTAATGCCACCTCCTCCCTCCTCTCTTCTCAAGAAAGGAAAGGTTTCAGCTTACGCCCTGATGAATGTATTGATTAGTCACCTAATAATGCTCGCCTAGGAGTAAACTGATAGGGCAAACTGTCTAATGCTCGTTTTAAACACTCATCACGTCTCTCTGTTTTTGACTAGGTGTCGGAGGAGAAGTTTTGTACCATGCAGGAGGCAGCAGACACCGCTGAGCCAGCATTAGCGCTGCCCATGGGAACCGGAGAGTTCACCGAGCAGCAGATGGGACTCGCCGACAAGATCCCGCTAGTGAAGCCCTATTTCAAAAAGAAACACGCGCAGAGAAAACTGGACGCCAAATGCCTGCGCGCGTTACAGGATCCTATTTTGAGCACGTTATTAAGCTCGGACGCTCTCGTATCAGGGGACGGGGTGTTTGTTCCGCGAAACCCGCCTCGACCCCAGCGGAATATATGCACCCCCGCCGTGGAGAAGCAGTCGAGGATTAGTCAGGTGTGCCTGAAGGAGGACGACGGGGCAGAGGAGGACAGCGCCGTGTCCGGGCTAATGGCCGTGGACGCGGACGCTGAAGTGACCGTGAGCGAGCTCGCGGTGGAACAGAAGGTTACGGATATTCAGCGCGTGACAATAGACGCTAATGAGCGACGCTTCCAGCCCCAGGAACCCGACGTGGCGGCGCCCTCCTCCGACGTGTCGGGCTCGAAGTTAAATGACATCTACACCGCTGAGACCTTGCAGGGTGCAAATTGCCTCGCCATCAAAGAGGACTCGCTGAAAGGCGAGATCTTTCAGGATAAAAGCGAAGAGGCCTCTTTGGATCTAGTGTTTGAACTTCTGACCCAGCTCCAGTATCACACGCATCAAGGAGACGCGGTATCGATCTGTGTGGATTTCCTCCAGGGCGTCTGCGTCTATGGCAGTGACTGTGCGCAGCATCACACTGTGTTACCTTACCACTGGCAAATCCGCAGAGCAGACACACAGATCTGGCAGAGTATATCAGATGACTCTCAAGAACAACTGGAAAGGCTTTATTGCAATCCGGACAACGAACATGTCAGACTTAAGTTTCTGTAAGTGCTACTGGTAATGCCTTAGGGGCTGACACCACCTTTCATTGAAATCTTTTGAGCTACTTATTGAATCATGAATGCTTTATCCGATAAGGAAAAGGAAATCTAGCCAAGCTTGTGGCCCATGTCTTGATCAGTTAGAAAATAGCAGAGAATTGGGCTGGTATAATCAGTGAGGGTGTATTGAGGGAGACCAAGGCTGCAGGGGCCCGTGGCTGCAAGGGGCCCCCCAACTCTGGCAGGGCCCCGCAATACCTTAATCAGGCCCTGTGGGAGGCACCTAGTCAAAGTGAGATAAAAAAGTGAAGTATGTGACAGAAAGTTGCCTGTATGCTTATGTGCGTGTTGTGAACAAGGTATATGTGACTAGATTGCTTCTCACTTCTGTTGGCTGGACTGACATGTGGAAGTGTACTGACAGCTGTAAGCTGTGAACTTGCATGACTCGCCTCTTCTTGGCTCAGTCAAACACACACACATACGCACGCAGGCTCCCACTCACTGTGGCTTGCGCACAGGCAGTCACACGCACGCCTTGCACAGACAGAGAGGCTCACACGCAGACTCGCTTGCAGACATGCAAAGAAATGGCCTCAGACGCACACACAAACACAATTATACACATGCTCACCCACCCACATGCACGCAGACGTGAACTTACATTCATGCACGCACACACTCTGCAAGCTTATGCCAATTTTGTTTAGCTTTTAAAGGCATACACATTTCTGTCTTCTTTATTTGATTGTGTACACACACAAATACACACTAGCTTCCTGAGACACTGATCCACTTACTGACCGTACACTCCATTGCCACTTTTTTTTTTTTTTTTTTTTTTTTTCTGGGTCAAAGCGGAAGTCGTGGAGGTTATGGCCTAGCAGGATTTTTTGCCTAACCAAAAAAGGGCCCTTTTGTTTGTGAGAGTCTAGTTTAGGTCCAAAGCCTGATCTGTATGCAAAAGTGATTTCCAAAAGGAAGTGCACTTGGTCATGACAAAGCAAAAGAGACCCGGCAGTGATTTTTTTTTAATGCTCACCATGACATTGCTCCTGACTGCTTCCTCCTTCAAGATAGTATAGCTGATTTGTCATGGAAATGTTCCTGTATGACAGCTGACTATTTATGGGATCTTTGTCTGTAGTGTTTAATAGAATAAATGTCCAGTTAAGTGTCACTGCTGGCCCATTTGGCTTATGTACAAAAGGCAGCTATAGCAACTGTGGCTCACAGAAACCTCTTTAATGTTAATAGCTTAAGACAACCATTAACCTCCTGCTGTGCTGACTATGGTAGTTTAGGGGTAATGTGGGACCCACAGAGCGCTTGTAAACCACACCCCTATCTCCCAACCCCACATCTTTTTTTTGTTTGTTAGGGTTTTTAGAGTATCTTTCTTTCTACTGGTGTGCAGAAACTACATAGAATGCATGTGTGCAATGTTACAGAATGTTTAGGGACAGAAATGAGTGTGTCCATATGACAGATGGCCAAGCCACAGTTAAAAGTGTATGAATGTCATTGTAGTAGATAAAATATCAAACTAAGTGGCATTTATTTTAAAGAAAAATAGCACAAGCACACTCTTCTAGGAAAACTTTTTTTTACAAAAAGAAGTTTGTTAGGTTTTAAATGATAAAACAATAGATATGCTTTTTAAAATTAAGACAAAATGTATTTGAACACTCTGGTTGCCAGACATAGTTAATGTAATTTAGCTAAGTCGCCTGTGTTATACAACTGAAGTTATACAACTGAAATTACCTTGGGACTGTTTGGTTAAAAGTAATCGCAAAAAATGGCTAAGAAAAGTCCAGTTAGTAGGCATGCCATAACATATTGATTACTGATCGGCACGTTATATTATGTATATATTTTTGAGGCATCGGTATATTAACATTATCCGACAGTTAAATTAGAAGCCTAATTTGCGTGCTTTCCAATTCACTCAGTTGGGCTTCTGTTTAATGTCTGGTGTAATAGCTTTGGGAGACCACAAGGGGGTTATATAACATTTACTTTGAAAGACAAAGACTATTGTGCAACGGATACCCCATTTAGATCGGAAAAAATCCCGATATATAATTGGTAAAAAATTCGGATTATCAATGCATGAAAAAGGGAGTTCTGAGGGAAAAAACAAACATCTAGCATCCTTTACTTGCAGATGCCACTTGGTTTGATATTTTATTATCTATTGTAGTTACATTCATACAGTTTTAAATGTGTGTTAACTGTCCTAATATTTCTGTTATAAAACCATGATAGCAAATGATCATCTGTCAGGCTGTTGCTGTTTATGTTGGCTTTCAGTAATGTATGAGAGTAGAAGCTTTGTTCATTGTTGTAGATACTCTTGACAAATAGATGAGTGGGAATCGTTTTTCATTCTTGAGTCATTGTGCAGCAGTGTGTGAGAACTGTGACCCTTGATCCTGAAGGTTTGGTCTCCATGGGAGCAGCTGAGAGCGAGATGATTGTGTTTGTCACACAATCACGCTGAGCACCAAGGGCACGGTGACCTGAAACCAAGGTGTTTGCGTGTGTGTGAGAGAGAATGGAGATAACGCCTTAGACAGCCCATGAAATTATTCTCATGGGTGAGGTCTCTTTGACTTTTATTACTCTCTAACTCATTCGTTTTTCTCCTCCATTTTTTTAACTTAAAAAAGTACCATGGTATTACCAGGGTTTTTGATGTGGTACCATGGTAATATTATGGGGCATATACTATGGTAATACCATAATAATAATACCTTCTAAAATTGTCAATACCATTGTATATGAATATGGTAATCATTCAATACCATGGTATATATCAAAGTACCATGGAATTACTCTGTTAGGGTATTTTTTTCTCTTTCCCTACATATATTCAATTGTATGTTGTCATTGAAGTGGATTTGATCAATAAGATCTCTGATAATAGTCTCTCTCTCTCTCTCTCTTTCTCTCTCTCTCTCTGTCAGATCTCTCTAACAAACAAAATCTGCAAAAAGTATGTTTATGAGTTCCTCTCTTGCTGAGAGAGACAAAGAGAAAAGGCAAAATAGAGGCAGGATAGTCTGAACAAACAGTTCCCTCATAGTCCCGCATGGTGCAACATTAGCACACGTCCTGTCAGTTCCTGGCCTCTAGAACATCCTGAGACTTTTTGGAGACTTTTTCTTCTCGTGCAGAGAGCAGGAGGGAAGCGAGAGCATTTACTGCCCTTAGCTCTTCTGAGCGCTTCCACCCAGAATGGAAACAAAAAACGGGAAGTCAAGAGTGTTGATTGAGGTAGATTTATTACCTTAAACCACTTGAAAAGGAAGAATGGAAAGCCCTTTACACTTCATTATCAACTGTCAATCAGAGACGTTATTGCTTTCAGTGTCATCAGATGACTTCATTACAGCAGAGTTTCCGTGTAGCTATCATGATATTACAGAATGATAGCGCTTACTCTTTGGATCAGTGTCTTGAAAACATGCAGGTCTTTACTCAACTTGCTGGCATTGAATCAATTTATGTCAAAAATGTCAACTCACACCTGATTTTTTTTTAGTTTGATAAAATGTACACCCTACAAAGTCTACAATGCAATAAAACTAGTCACTAGCCACACTTAAAAATATATGTATGTCATTGCATTATATAACAACATTACAAACCAAATGGCATTTATTATTAAAGGTGCACTAAGTAACTATTGTCTTTGTGTCATCTTGGACTTACACTGACACCTAGTGGCTTGGATGTAGCATCATTTAAAATCAATAGTTTTCAGTTTCAGATGCCATTGTAGAAATTTAGTATTCACAGTCAGCCATGATTACTTTAATCAATGAGGGAAAGTGTCAAACAACAGGACAGTTACTGAGATTAAGCGAGTAATATTTGGCTGGTCATGTGATTCTAACATGGCAGCCCCCATGTGCGGACCCTCTACATGTAGAATAAAACCACATTTATAAGGTTACTGATATGACTGGAGTCTTCATTTTAATCCGAGTAATCATGATTTCCTACATATATTGAAAAATTACAATAGGAGTTAAACTTTTTTCATAAAAAAAAGTAAAATAAAAAAAAAAACTACATTTGTAAGATTTTACATTTTAAAACAATTGCTATACTGTTCAAAATTAAGACAATTAAGTCATCCATTGACTTCATACAGCCACTAAAATTATCTTAGGACCTGCTGTTTAAAAGTAATTGCAAAAACAGCTAATAAAAGCATTATTTGTTTGCAGATGCCACTTGGTTTAATATTGTTATCTTATGGAATGAAATTCTATTACATGCCTAAACACTTTTTGGGGCCACTGTATAACTATATATTATATAACCCTAAACAGTGTTCGCATGTTACTGGTACAACTTCTGCATCTGCCCTCTGTGTCATTGTGTGTGTGTGTGTGTAAGTATCTGTTTGCTGAGTGTCTCATTGCCGAGTTTAGTCAGCTGACAGCCTTATCTCACGGTTGGTAGTGTGTGATCAGGTGCATGCATTCAAATGTGTGTGTTTGTTTAATTCTTCTCAGACTGTGACGCTTGCGTATGGTGCGAATAATACTGGCATTTGGGCTGCTTAAGCTGAGCACATAGAAGTGAGTTTTGTGTGTGTGTGTGTGTGTGTGTGTTAATGGGTGCGTGTTTGTGATTAAGGAAGTAAGAAGATCATGCTGTATTTTGGTGTTTTGGAATGAGGGGTAGTAGAGCATAGACATACGAAATATCTCGCTTTCTGTCTCTTCTATCCACTTTCTTTGCCTCCTTTATCCAGTAATTGCTCCAGCCACAGTGGACTCTCTGAGACCACAAACCACAGCTGACCCAGAGGTGCCTGTTTACTGGCTTTTGGAGCATGTACGAATGTGCAAGGGGGCACGGTTTAGGGGTTTAAAGGCTAATCATGAGAGCTTGTCTTTTAGACGTAGTTTTATGTGGAACATGACAGTCCCAGCACAGGCCTTTGGCTTGGGCATGCTCAGTGACACTCAAGGTTTTTATGGGCTGCTAATCCTTCACACTTCATGTGTGTGATCCCTTCTCTCTCCCTCTCTCTCTTTCAGCTAACCCCCTTTCATTGACCCTTTTACAGCTGTTCTCTCTCTTTAGTGCCCTGTGTGTTTAAGCTGGTGAAATCAGAAGATCAGTGATTTAGCTTTTAGAAAAGCGAAACTGTATATTATTTAAGTCTGCCAGCTGGGCTCAAGTTTTCCCGTTTGGCAGAAGCGCTGGATATATCTCAGCACAGTTTTGGTACAGAGAATGCCTTAAACCAGTCAGGCAAATCAAACTAGAATGAGCTTTAATTCCAAGTATGCTTACACACACAAGGAATTTGTCATGGTAACAGAAGCTTCCAGTGCAAAGAGAATGCAACCATATATACGTACATACATACAAACATATACATTTAAACATATATATATATATATATATATATATATAATGACATAAAAAAATAAAATAAAATAAGATATAACAGATAAATAAAAAGAGAAATATACAATAGAGCAGAGGTTCTCAACTGGTTTTGCTTCGGGACCCAGATTTTACATTAGAAGTCAAGTGGCGACCCACTATAGTAAAAACGTAACCTGTATTTAATGTGTCCTGGGTCGCATTTCTTTTTATCTTGCATAGTTTTGATCAAGGTTTTCAATTATAAGGGCATGCATCAAGTGGCATTATTTTTGTTGTTGATGCAAACAACAAAAGCTACAGGAATATTTCTCTCCCCCCCTTTTAAAAATTGAAGAGCATATTTATTTATAGGCTATGAGCCCATTATTATCCCATTTGTTTCCTAATTTAAACAACATTCAAACAGAACATGCATATTACACAGGAGGAAAAGCTCCTCATTACCATGGTTAGGTCAATGTAGCTAGTCTTAAATAATAGTAGTAATAATAATAATAATAAAATATAGTATTGATGGAAAAAAATAAATAAACCGAAACACATTTTGAAACTTTAACTACAACAGCAAATGTTGATATAAAAATGAGGTCTAATAGGTTCTACCTATAGATTGTTTCATAAGAAAATATAAATATTTTTAAAAATAGAACAGTTACTTTTACTCATGTAAAATCGTGAAACTTTTTAAAGGAGATGTTATGTAATAAATTTTTTTCCCTTTTTTTTTTCTTTTTTTGCGCATAGCACAGTGTTGCTCTTTCCTCCTCAGTGCTGATTGGCATGTCAGGGCTGTCTGTTTGATAGGTTTGACTTGACTTTCTCCGTAACGCTTTAAACTAGAAAAGTCTCACTAGAATTCAAATGGGTCACATCAGTTTTGAGGTCTGTGGGCCGCAGTATTGAGGGAAGCTCGGTTGTTGAGCAAGTGCATCAGAGAGCAGAGCAGATCATTAACACGAGCTGGTACCGTTACACTTGTGCGAAAGCTTTAATCGCACCGCGAAAATATCGCTGTGCAGATGAGAAGCCTTTAACTGAATGCAAGATTATCATTAAATCTCTTCATTAAACATTGTATTATCATTAAATAATCTCTATCACTTGGGCAGCCGCTGAAACATCTTCAGTGGGAGAACCATGGCATTGTTCTTTCACCGCTGTCCACGACCCAATGCGAATAGACCTACGACCCACTTTTGGGTCGCAACCCACCAGTTGAGAACACTGCAATAGAGCAGTAATGTTGTTTGAATATTTTATATACAGATATACGGTTGTATGTGCAGGTGATATAATGTATTGAAGAAGAGGTAGGATATGTTAAATATAAATGAAATATACACTGTGCACAATTATTAGGTAAATTGTATTCCTCAGGATTAATTTTATTGTTGAACAAACACAATGCTCTCAGTCAATTCAAAATGTTATTGAACCTCAAACCACAATGTTTAACAAAGTAAAAGTGAGTTTTGTCTTTCTCAGGGGGATATATACAGTCATGTGAAAAAGATAGGGCACCCCATGAAAACCTTTGTCTTTTTCAACATATGGACATTAGATCTTCATTTTAATAATATTGAGAGATGGAGGTAATATAAATAAACTAATAAAACTGAAGAAATGTCTTTTTAAAATTATTTGTAAAATGTACTTAATAGAAATGCAATTTTTGGTGAGGAAAAAGATAGGACACCCCCAAATTTATTTACTACTTAAAATGCATAAAATTAGAATCAGGTGCACCACATCAGGTGCAAAGTTTAGAACATCGTTAGAGAGGATTGTGGAGGAGTCTTATTTAAACCTCAGGCATTTAGTTTGGTTTGCTCTTGATTGTTGAAGTGAGTGAAATCACCATGGTGAGATCAAAAGAGCTCTCTGAGGCCTTCAGAAAGAAGGTTGTAGATGCATATGAGTCTGGGAAGGGATTTAAAAAAATCTCCAAACAATTCGAAATCAGCCATTCCACTGTCCGGAAAATAATTTAGAAGTGGAGAACATTTAAAACAACTGCCAACATGGCCAGGTCAGGCCGTCCTAGCAAGTTCAGCCCAAGAGCAGACCGCATGATGCTTAAAGAAGTCTCCAACAATCCTAAAATGTCATCTCGGCACCTACAGGTAGCTCTTGTCACAGTTGATGTCAAAGTACATGCATCTACCATAAGAAAGAGACTGCAAAAGTTTGATTTGCATGGGAGGTGTGCAAGGAGGAAACACTTGCTGTCAAAAAAAAAAAAAACATCAGGGCAAGACTCAAGTTTGCCAGAGAACACCTAGACAAAGACCAGGACTTCTGGAACAATGTGCTTTGGACAGATGAATCCAAAGTTGAATTGTTTGGGCACAGTAACAGAAGACACGTGTGGCACAAACCAAAGACAGCATTTGAACACAAGAACCTCATACCAACTGTGAAGCATGGGGGTGGAAATGTCATAGTTTGGGGCTGCTTTGCTGCAGCAGGGCCTGGCCGGCTCACTATCATAGAATCCACTATGAATTCTTCATTGTATCAGAGGGTGCTTGAGGAAAATGTAAGACCATCTGTCTGAAAATTGAAGCTGAAGCGGATGTGGACTATGCAACATGACAATGACCCAAAACATTCCAGTAAATCCACCAAGGAATGGCTCAAAAGAAAGAAATGGAGAGTTCTGGAATGGCCAAGTCAAAGCCCGGATCTTAATCCTATTGAGATGCTGTGGGGTGATTTGAAACAGGCTGTGCATGCAAGAAACCCCTCAAACATCACACAGCTGAAAAAATTCTGCATGGAGGAGTGGGAAAAACTTTCTCCCAGTCAATGTCAGAGACTGGTAGACAGTTATAGGAAACGTCTTATTGAGGTTATTTCAGCCAAAGGGGGCAATACCAACAATTAGGGCATAGGGTGTCCAAACTTTTTCCTCAGTAGGAATTGGCATCTTTGTAAATTTTTTTGTTAAATAAATGATATCATGGTTATAATTTCATTGTTTTTGGTTCAATTACATCACCTTTATCTATAGATATTGTTTAAAAGAAGATCAAATATTGATATGTCCATATTTCTTAAAAAAGAACAAAAATGTCATGGGGTGTCCTAATTTTTTCACATGACTGTAAGTGTGCACAATTATTAGGCAACTGTTAGTGTGCACAATTATTAGGCAACTAAATTACAAAAATAATTTCTCCCAACTCAATTGTTTATTCTAAATTTTTAGAGTAAGTGCAACAAATAAGTATCACAAAATGACAATTGAATACAAATTTTTGGCCTTTCAGAAATATTCAGTGACCAATATAGCCACCCTTCTTTTCAGTAACTGCCATGAGCCTTCCATGGAGTCTGTCAGTTTCTTGATCTGTTCATGATCAACTTTCGCTGAAGCAGCAACCACAGCCTCCCAAATGCTGTTCAAAGAGGTGTATGATCTTCCCTCACTGTAAATCTCACATTTAAGAAGGGCCCACAAGTTCTCAGTAGGATTTAAGTCAGGTGAGGAAGGGGCCAAGACATTATTTGGGCATATTTGAGGCCCTTGCTGGCTAGCCAAGCAGTGGAGTACTTGGATGCATGTGATGTAGCATTGTCCTGCATAAAGATCATGGCCTTGAATGCTAAGGATTCTTCCTGTACCACTGCTTGAAGAAAGTACTTTCCAGAAACTGGCAGTAGGTTTGGGAGTTGAGTTTCTGTCCATCTTCAACTCGAAAAGGTCTAACTACCTCATCCTTAATGATAGCAGGCCTTACCAGTACCCCTGCTCCACTTTGCTGGTGCCTGACACGAAGTGGTGCCCTGTGTCCATTAGTGATCCAACCATGGGCCCATCCATCTGGTCCATCAAGAGTCACTCTCATTTCATCTGTCCATAAAACCTTTAAAAAATCTGTCTTCAGATATTTCTTTGCCCAATCTTGATGCTTCAGCTTATGAATCTTATTCAGTGGTGGTTGTGTTTCAGCCTTGTTGACCTTGGCCATGTCTTTGAGCACTTGACACCTTGTACTTCTGGACTCTCCAGGTAGGTTGCAGTTCTGGAATATGGTGGCACTGGAGGATAATGGGTTTCTGGTAGCTTCACGTTTAATTCTCCTCGAGTCTTTTGCAGTTAATTTGCGTCTTTTCTTCTCCATGCGTTTTTTTGCGCTGGATTGACAGGCAGAAAGCATCAGAGCAAACATTTTTGTTTGCTGTTTACAGAGTCTAGAGCTGTCACAGAGACAGGTGAGATATCTCAGGACACTTATTTCATTAATATCTTTCAGGGAGTAGCACAATTTTGTGCATACCTTTCCATGAAAAAATCACTTACAGCACCTTTAAGATCCAAAACTTGCGCTACGCAAGTTCGCTATCATAAACGGTAACATAAACGCTTTAAGCTAAGCAAGAACTATTTTATCTGTTGTTGCGTTAAAAATGAAATGTGTTAGAATGTATTTTAAGTATGCACTGCATTCACAGTAATGACCGTGTTTACATGCACACTCTTACGCCGATTATGCTTAATAAGCCGACAAATCAAACAGTGTTTCTTTATCGGGCTAAGTTTCATAAACAGTTAAAGAATGCAAAACTCAAATGACACAGGTAGATTTTTGCCCATTACCCCAGTTTTGTGTTACATGTAAACAGCATTACCGGCATTCTTACCTGTTTATCCAGTATGCGCAAGTGTGCACATGCCAATTTACGTTTTGACGTCAAATGCAGAGAATAATCGGATGATTTCAAGTCTCACGCAAGCACGGTTTTCTTGCATTGTCCGGTTTATTGAATGAACTGATTAGCATATCGGTGTGCATGTTAACATGTTCATTGTTGCAAGGGTGGCTGTTGTAAGCATTTGCGTAATTTGTCTTTTATGATCAGTTTTCTTTTTCAAGTCATCTGCTGTTATGACATAGCAAGAGTTTAACAATATGAAAAACTGTACTGTTAGTATATTTATAGTTAGAGAACTGCATAACAACACATCCAATATAATGGCACAGATATTTGATGGTAATTGTCGAATGTTAGGCCTAAGTTTGTGCAAGGTTCAAACATTTGTGTTTGTGTACTTGTGTAGAATATGTTTCTGGTTTTAGTCATTGATTAGACTGAATCTTTTACCATTAAAATGCCTGTTTCAGTTGCCTTTCATGTATCTTGGATTTTCAGGGTAATATAATGTTGTTGAACATTGAAGCGTACGCTCAATCCTTTTCAATCTTACTGAGTTGAGTCAAATGTGTGCATGTGCGCATTAGCTGATCTCAGCGCCTGATACCACTGAGTCATCAGGCAGTTACAGGTCATGGTCACCGCTGCCTCATGATTGGGTCAGGGGGACATCAAAGAGACACAGTGCTCGAGCAGGGCTTACAGGAAGAGCAGAACAGGTTATTCACTCGTGACTTCACCTCACAGGTAGGGAGGGAGATAAAGAGAGGTTAAACTGGCTTATCAACCGCTCCTTTCTCTCTCTTGTTTTCCTTAACACATTTTATTGGCTTTAATTATGGCCTCTCCATCATCTCCCCTAGTAATTGTCTGCCTATACACCTATTTTTCTCTCTCTATCGCTCTTATCAAGGTTTGTGTCCATTCAAACTCATTATCTCTAAATCGTCTTTGCAGTTAAGACAGTTGATTATGAAGCTGTGTAGGCTCAATTTTCACATCCCAAGTGTGGAGTAGAAAGTAGCTTGTGCTGATGAGCAAAGAGAATCTTTGCACTTGATTTAATGTCTGGAATATTATTTTTAGAGCTGAAGAGGAGAAGGGAGAAGAGAGGAGTCAAGCAGTCTTGGGGTTATTGGTATGGGGTGACCAAGCTTTTTTTCTGAGGTAGGGTAAGGGGGCACTTGGACTTCTATTTTTATCACTGCGCTATTACTTGGTCCGTCAGGCGCCCTCTCAGTTAATGATCACCATGGTTACTGGGAGCACAGGTGGCGACTTTTGCTCTGAGTGCCAGGCTTGAAATAGAAGTAAGTACTTTTGCAGAAATGAAAAGTGTGTGTCAGTGAGCTACTGTGAAACCTAGTCTGTCAGGAATGCTGGTGTAAATGTGTGTGCCTGTATCACATACCTCGCATGTGTGTGTGCACATCCAAAAGAAAAATGTAACATAAGCTCAGCACTATACAAATGTGCATGTGTATGTGTTAAAAAGTACTGTGTGTGAAATTGAAGCTGTTGCTTCCAAGTGCAGTTTTCCAGGTTCCTTCAGATAATCAGCATCGGAGAAAAGACGTCATGTATGACAGTGCAGGTTTTGTCAGAATAGAGAGATAAAGAGAGCTCTAGTTGTACTGAGGCATTTTTAAATTAGTTTATTTTTTTCATTTTTTATTTTATGTTGTCTTAGCGTTTTATGTCCTTGTGTAGACACGTCTATAACCACCCATTCCTCCTTAATCTCAGAATGCCCTGTTCTTTCCTCATTGTACTGGATTATAGGCAGAGAGTGTTCTGGCCAAAGAATGAGCATTGCAGAGAGAAAGAACAGAAAGAAACAGACTGCATTCTACAGTTTCTCTTTATAAAGTCTAAAAATTATGTGTTGAATTTTTTCAGCCTTTTGATGATATTCAATATAAATCACAATATTTAAATATTTTCTCTGAAAATCTCTTTAAAGGGTGGTTTACTTTTTCCATTCAAGAAACCATAATTTCGCCATTCTGGCAAAGTACAAACAAAGAATAATGATATTTAATCATTTTTATTTATATGCACCAGTATAACAATATACAGCATTTACTGTATTTACCTACATATCATTTTTGCTAAAACAATTTAAAGGAATGTTCCCAGGTTCAGTATAAATTAAAGGAACAGTTGACCCAAAAATGGTAATTCTCTCATCATTTACTTACACTTGTGCCTACTCAAACTTGTATTAACATTACATTTTAATGAAGATAATATGTTTGTTTGTCCAAAGAATGCAAATGAATGGTGACAACATTTTCAAACTCAAAAAAGGAAATAAAGGCAGCATAAAGGTAATCCATAAGACTCCAGTGGTTTAATCCATGTTTTCTGAAGCTATCCAATCAGTTTTTGGTGAGAACAGACCAAAATGTAACTCTTTTTTCACTATAAATCTTGACATCAGCAGTCTCCTTGGCAATCATTCAATCGCTAGGAAGTGTAATCGAGCTTGAAATCATGATCGTGCCTAGAGTCTGCAATGGCTAGATGTACAGTGGGAAAAGGAGTTACATGTTTGGGTGAACGATTCCTTTAACCTTAATCAACAGCATTTGTGGCACAATGTTGATTGTTACCACAAAAAATTATTCTGTCCCTTGTTTAATAAAAAAACAACATCAAAAAAAGGCTATTACAGTAAGGCACGTACAATGGTTAATGGAGCCAGTCCATAAAAGTTATAATGCACACTATTTTGTTATTGAGTGATGACGGAATCAGAGTGATGTATCATTTAATTGAAATGGACAGTTTTGTTCAATGGACAAAATTGATTCACAGAAACACATCAGACTTACCAATTCTAACGGGGCCGTTTACACGACAACGTTTTCAACTAAAAACGGAAAACTTTTTATGCATTTTGGCTGTTCATTTACACGACATCTGCGTTTTGGGGCCTGAAAACGCAAACTTTTGAAAACGGGTTTCAAAGTGCAAATTTTTGTAAACGATCCCGTTATCGTCTCCGTGTAAACATACAAAAACGCGAATTCGTGAAAACGATGACGTCATGTGCACACGTATTACGTGTTCAGTCTATAGGCATGCGCGCGAGTACTTCCAAACAACGCGCAAGACATTCAAAACTGCAATGGCGGACTACAGGACTGTGTTTGTGCTGCTCAAGATCGAGTTTATTGACGCTTCTTCAGCAAAGGGTAGATTTACTACATCACTACTACGACCAGTGATCGCCATCTTCATTGTTTGTATTCACCGCTCTGTGGAAGATTGCTTATGTGAGCAGGCGCGTAGTGTTTGTTTACAAAGTGACATCGCCAACTACTGGCCTGGCATGCATAATACAGCCTTTTTAGTCGTTTTCGCAGATCCGTGTGAACGGGGATCTTTTTGACAACGTTGTCGTCTGTACGCGAAACTTTTCAAAAACGCAAAGGAAAAACGTTTCCGTTTTTAGTACATCGTTGTGGTGTAAACGTACCCTAAATGATAGAAGCTATTAAGTATTTGTCAAGTCAAATGAGACAGTCTTTAGGCAATATAATGGCCAAATAAAAAGTGCATTAAAAAAATTATTGCAATATTAGCAATGTTGCTAATTTTATATCGCCAAGATAGTCATCGTGAATACATCGTGAATTATACCATTGCTAGTTTTTGCTCATCTGATTTGTTTCTTTTCATTCTCCTCTTTGGTTCTCTTTGTGTTTTCACTCTTCACACTGGAAGTGATAGCCATCTTTCTCAATAATGGCCTTTGTCTACACCTGCTTTAGATGCAAAGGGCATGTGGAACGAAAGAGTGCGGCATCCACTGGTGTTTTCGGTCACCGAGCCCCAGAGAGATTCTGGCACCGTCGAGTGTGTCTCTGCTGCTGTATTGAGTGCAGATGACTTAGCATGAGTCAGCAACACCCTGGAGCGAAACTAGCGACTGAGCAATTCCTGCAGAAGAATATTTGGGTTGTGAAACCAAAGGCTGCATTTCAGTAAAGAAACTCCGGCCCCAGCCCCATTTTGAGTTTTGCATATGTGGATTTCTTAATATTTGTTGTGCATATTAAAGCGTTTTTATTGCTGGGATGTGTTGGAGAAGGAACTGCACATACCGTACATGAATTCCAGTGCAACTGACAACTGCAGTGTGTCGTGTCATTTGTTTAAATGCACTGGAACATTTGATATCGCTTTTCAATTCTAGCTCAGCTCTTGTGCATTCCAGAGGAGGATTTGTAGAATTCATTCAGAGATTTAGCACTTCACGTTGAAAAGAAAAATTACAAATGAGATCTCTTTATCTCAGTTGTTACTCTTAGACATTAAATGGAGACTTTTAGTAGTAGAGACCCAGAAATCTCACTTGTCTTCTCTTAAGTCTTAGATCTCAACAATGTCTCAGATGTTCTCAGAATTGCCAAAATGCCAATGTCAGAGGTTTCAAAATGAACTCAAACATTTCTCATCCAATTTTTCAGAACTATGCTTTCCACATTCATTTTATAGCTCAATACATTTATTGTATGTTCACAGTCTCATTTGTGTCTCTATAATCTAACGATTATTAGAACGATTATTCGACTATTCGGGTGATTTTTGCAACAATTACTCATTAGCTCTTAACCGACAATTCAGCTTGTGCCCCGAATTAAAAGGTTGTATTAAACAGGCTTACTAACAATAAAGAGGACAAAATTATCTTTTAAAAATACCTTTAAATGACATCACTGAATTAAAGGATAAAAAAGACTTTTTATTAAGTTTAATTCAATACAAAATTAACTGCAAAAAAATCCTCTTGTTTTCCATTTAAAATTGTCTAAATCTTTAAAACAATATACATTTACTTGAGAAGCAACATCTAAGATATTCAGACTTGCTTTAAGAGAAATCTTAATCTTAAATATAAGTGTATTTTGTATATACGTGTATTTGTTTCACTTGGTTATACTTCTGCGAGTGCAGTAAAGACAAAATATACTTATATTCATGATCTTTTCTCTAAAAGCAAGTCTAAATATCTTATATGCTGCTTCTCAGGTGAATGCATCTTTTTTTATATATATATTTAAAAATATTTGTATTTTTAATATTATATTCAACATTCTCAGATAACAATTCTTTCTTCTGCAGTATAGCTGCTAAAGTAAATGTACGTTGTTTTAAAGGAGTTTTAGATATTTATATTGGAAAACAAGCCAAAACAAACAAATCAAAACATATTGTGTTGCAGTGTATAATGGGGCGAACCTTTTTGTTCACTTTTATCCATCTTTAACTCAAACAAAAAACAAACTCTCTCTTATTAATAAAGCTGCGTATTGCCAATTTTCTTCACCATAAGAAATGCACAGTGACACACATATTGATTCAATAAGTCGCGAGCCATCACGTTATAATCTAGCTGCAGCAAGCGTGCGCGCTCGAGGGATGAGCATCCCCGTGACAGAGTGTGCATCAGCCGGGTGCAGTTTCAATCTCTCCCCCTTAGATTGGGACACAGCCCTATGAGCAATCTATGAGCAATAACATTTTCAGGTGCATTCCCTCTCTATAAATGTTCTGTGTTTCCATCATGCGGGACAAAATAGGGTTCATTTCTGAGTTTTCCAGAACTGTCAATTTGATCCTCCCCATGTTTGCTTGTCCCGCTGGGATAATGAATCTTTTCCAGGCACCGCAACATTACACAAATAATCAAAATGTCGTCGTCTTGCAACTGGGTGTGTGCGTTAATCTGTATTTAGTGTTCTGAAGAACATTAACATTTCGCAGTTTTTAAGTTTGGCTTCTAGACTGGTATTATCTGGTGCTTTGTATTTGATGGCTTGTTCTGGTCTCTGTTGGGCTTTTATTGGCTGAGCCCGAGGCTGCTTGGGCAGAATGTGTGTTTGTGTTCCGGGAACTGTCTGTGAAAGACAGGGTGTCCTGAACGCACTGCTTTAGAGAGATTCTGGGTGTGTATGAGTGTAAGCCCATGGTGTTCCAGTGGAGAGGACACAATGCGTGTCTTTTGCTATGAAAGAGAGAACGAGGGGTGTTCAGGTAGACGCTGAAGGATTTGGGAGGATTTCAGGGAAGCGCCTACAAGTTTACATCTGTTTACACACTGGACTTAATCTTGGAAAGGACTGCTGGGAAACCCTCTCAGACATCATGTGTGTGTGTGTTACTCACAGGGATCACGTTTGCTTTGGGTATAAGCTGGTTCATGCATACATGTGTTTTGATCCGCTGACTCTATTCAGTAGGTCAGTTAACACAGCAATGATAAGCATCTCTCTCTCTCTCTCTCTCTCTTGCACAGATGTGAAGTCTGGGCCTGGTTTTGTTTGTCATGCATTTTGTTTAGATCAGATTTGGTGTTTCTTGGCATGATTTCAAAGCCAGAAAGACATTGTGACTGCTTTCGGTCTGTGTCTCACTTCTGTCTCTCGTGCCCGTTTAGGCAGCTCATGTGTTGCATTTTGCTATCTGTGTACAGCGACCATCTGCTTTTACCTGCAGTCTGCATCAGTTTCCTATCGTCACACTTGCTAAATGGGTACATTTCATAAAGAAACATCCAGTTCATATTGCTTCATAGAAAACAAAAACAAGAAATTATATTTTAGGACAACTGAGGTTTTTTTTTGTATCGTGACATTATTGTCATGGCAATCAAGTGCTTTTCCCCCAATTCCCATTAGTCTAATTAGAAAAAATGTATTTCTCATTACTGTAAAACTGTAATGAAAGCCATCCTGTCCAGACACGTTTTTTAATCTGCATGAATTACATTTTGTGCAGCAAATACAAGCATACATACTTACAACTGTACACTACAATTTAAATAATATCTAATTATTTTGTCACAACACAGCAATGCTAATGAGAGAGAAATGTTTGCATTACAACATTGAGATTTTTCACTTTACAGATGAGAGTGAAATTTTTTCACATTGCGGTGGTGAGAATTAAAAAAGAAATTCACATTACAGCAATGAGAATCAGATTTAATTTGATATTATAGTTATAATAATAAAACAATTTCGCATTGCAGAAATGAGAGAGATTTTTTTCACATTACAGATGGCTACTGAGAATTGGGGTAGGGGTTGGAAATGTGCTTAAATGTCATAAAAATAATGTCACAATGCAAAAAAATCTTAGTGGTTTAAAAAACAAACTTAATTGCTTTTTATATGGAGAATGTAATTTCTTATATTTTAGGGCCCAGACATTTCTGGACAGTTTTCATGAGATTCACCCAAAAATACTGTTAGATGTCGACTGTCCTGTCTCAGGTTTTAAAGAGAGTTAAAACAATGTCTATAAAAAGCACTGAAATCATGGCAGTGTGATGTGTTGATTCTTTTTTTATTTTTTATTTTTTTTATTTATTGCAGCATGAATTGTTTTGAGTGCGCTCTTGTGTTTAGTCTACTATTGTCATGTTTTGGGGGCTTGTTAAAGCTCACAAGTGCCGTTTATTGTATTTAGGTTGTATGTATTTGTGAGGTTGCTGAGATCATCCTTGGTGTGCGCTTAACTCAATCAGTGTTTAGTCTACAACCCGTCTGTCTGCCACGTTCGCTTGTGTGTGTTTCTCTCAGGCCTCAGTCCACCCATCCTGTCAGGGCTCTCCGTCCCTACAGTGTTCTTCTGAGATTAGCTCTCTGAACTCTCCGGTGTGTTACAAAGTGCTGATTTTAAGTGCGTCGGGCAGTTTTGGTCTAGTGCATTCAGCTGTTGTCTGACCTCACTGAGTCTCTTGCCATCACAGGTACTGTATGTCTGATGGAGAGAGAGGTTATTGTTTGTATGTTTCATGTTCCATATACGTCAGTGGTCTATTCGCACTGACTGACGAGAACTGGCTGTTTTAACATCTGACCGGCTGCCCTTCTAGCAGTTCTCATATTGCTTTCTGCTTTGTTATCTGTTCCTGTGTTCTAGGCGTATTTGTTATTTGTGCCCAGTCTTGTATTTGACCCCCTCAAGGTCCCATATGGGCATTAATAATGGATGGATTATGATGTAAGTGTCCGTAGCTTTGCGTAGAAATAGGCTAATGTGTGTGTGGATGTGTGTGCAGGCTCTTTAGGAATCAGATGGATTACTTAACCAATTAAAAATGGCCAACAGAGACCTATTATTTTTCCACTGATAACAGATGTTTTCAGGTATTAGAAACTTTGTTCTTAGAAGACACATCTACTTTATGATACAATACGATAT
The DNA here is from genome assembly GCF_019703515.2 of Myxocyprinus asiaticus. Classification (NCBI taxonomy): domain Eukaryota; kingdom Metazoa; phylum Chordata; class Actinopteri; order Cypriniformes; family Catostomidae; genus Myxocyprinus; species Myxocyprinus asiaticus. Next base: position 16,983,302 of record NC_059361.1, read on the forward strand.
ACTTTTATTAATCCCCACAGGAGAAATTCAATCCGACACAGTAGCACATAATAGTAATACATATACATAATAAATAAATATCCATAAATATACATTAACACACACTTTAAACACAGTTAAAAAACCACACACATACATAACAACATAAAATGTAAAACTTAAAATGTAAAATGTTTAACACTTAATCAATAGAGTGTGACATGCTGTGAACAGTGGCATTGAATAATCTAATAGCAGATGGCACAAAAGACCCTCCTAAACGTTTTGAAGCACGGGGTTGAATATATCTCTGACTAAACCTACTCTTCAGTTTCCTTAGATCCTTATAAAGAGGATGTGAAGGGTTTCCCATAATGTCTTCCAGCTAACCCCTCATCCTCACCTCAGTTACTCTTTCCACATTATCCAATTTTATTCCCACCACTGAGCTTGCTTTCCTCACTAGTTTGTTTATCTTATTTGCCCCAGTTGTCCCAATGCCTCCCCCAGCACAAAACAGCAAAATAAAGTACACTGGCCACCATAGATTGATAAAACATCTGCAACAGCTTTGTACTCACATTAAAAAAACGTAACTTCCTAAGGAAGAACAACCTATTTTGCACTTTCTTATAGACTGCCTCTGTATTATCTGACCAATCCAGTTTGTTATTGAGGTGCACCCCTAGGAATTTATAACTGTCGACAATTTCAACTCCTTCCCCCCTGATTGTGACAGGAGTAGGTGGCTGCCTACTTCACCTAAAATCAACCACCAACTCCCTAGTTTTCTTTGCATTTAACAGAAGATGGTTTCTGTCACAGCAGTTTACAAAGTTCCCTATAAGATCTCTATATTCTCCATCCATGTCCTCTGTAATACATCCGACAATGGATGAGTCATCTGAGCAAATGCTCCAGAGTTATATTGAAAGTCAGAAGTGTATACAATGAACAAAAAAGGTGACAGAACAGTCCCCTGCGGTGCACCAGTACTACTCAGTACCAGCTCCGATGAGCATCCCTGCAGTCTAACAAACTGTGGCCTATCTGTGAGATAGTCTACAATCCATGACACCATACTCTGATCCACCTTCATCGTAGATAACTTCTCCGTCATCCTCAATGGCTGTATAGTGTCAAATGCACTTGAAAATTAAAAAAACATAATCCTCACAGTTGCTCGTGATTTCTCAAGATGTGTGTAAGCGCTATGGAGCATATAAATTATTGCGTCTTCCACTCCTATCCTTGAAGATTATCTTGTGCCTGTTCAGCCCTCCTTTAGAGTTTATGTGGATCTGCTTGTTTCCCTCATATGTGAACTAGCGTTAGTCGATATAAGCAAAAAAATGATATCTTGATATTCTTCAGCCTTTTGAAAGTATTCAGGATAAGTCTCAATATTTTGCTCTGAATAAATATGAAATACCTACTGACATAAAACTCTACTGACAGTAAAAGTCTAGTTAATATTAATCGATGTTTTCAACACTAAATGTAGTTAATGGTGGCACAACCAAATTATTGAATTAGTTTTGAATCGATTCATTGAAATGGACAGTTTGAACTGATTTTCAAGAAATTCATAGAACTTATCAATTTAAATGCCATTTAAATCAGAGATCCAGTTAAACATCTCTTAAAACGCTCTTATACTTGCGAGTCACTAAACAGTGAGGGACCGAAAACCAGTTAAATGTCACTTTAGGAAACAAATGCATTAAAAGAATCATGATTTTCTCAATATTTATTCATTTATATTGACAGCGAAATCATTGTGAATATATTGTGAATATTTGATATATTGCCCAGTCCTAATGTTAACCACCCAGTAGATTGGCCATTATTACACCATCCTGCCCAGATGTTTCACCTTTGACCCCAAATCCTCTTTATGTTAGAGAATAAGTGTGATCGATGAGGCCATTATTAGTAAGCTGTCCGCCCCTGGAGAGTGACCTAAAAAGCCAGGGTTTGCACACAGGGGGCATTTAGGGGGTCAGCGTTCCATCCCCCCTCTGTCTGGTGGACAATCTCACACCTCATTGGGTTTTTCCAGGATTTGTTGAACGTCAAGGCACTGTCAGGCCACAAGATCAACCAAGACCATGGGAGGGTTTTCTAATAAGCCCAAGGAATTCTGTGGAAATTAAATTAGGCAGAAGTAGTTTTTTCTTATTCAAAGGGCTTGGAAATTTATTGATGTTATGACTCAAGAACAGATTGGCTTATTATTAAGCTGTCTGGAACTGAACCAACCATTTTTTATTCTGCACAAGTGACTGTTGTGTGCATGTGTTTGGGAGTCTATGTTGTTTATATTTGTTTTTTGTTTCACGCACAGGGGTCGAGTGTTTACATTGGACTTCAGTGCCATGCGAGTTTGTGACCTGGAATTTGACCTCGTAAGACGTCTGTCCACGCCCTCCAGCTCCACAGCCACACCCACAAATACAAACCCCACCCCCAACTGCTTGACTGTGTGGAAGTACTACTGTAGAGATAACTTTGGCTGGAGGGAATACTCAGAGGTGAGGCACACCAATCTGATTCATTCTTTCCATTCCTTCCCAATTAAACAAAACTTTGTAATAAAGAATTAGGAGAGATTCAGGACTACAAGCTGCACAATAATGTTAATCTCACAAAAACATGTCAAGGTTACATTTCACTCCAACATCAAAAGAAAATGAAGCTTATTGTTAAGACCATTAAGCTTTTCTGCATTGTGAAATAATTTTCATGATGCAAATTTTTTAATTCTCATTACTGGAATGCACTCTACCTTTTAACTACAAGGTTTTTATTTAGTTCCTTTACTCCCATTGGTGATCCTCATTACTGTAATGAAATAATAATAATAATAAAAAAAATCAATCACATTACTACAGTTATATTCATTTTATTGAATCAGCTCAGTGGTGTAGTGGACTAAAGCACTGAACTGGTAAGTGGAACGTTGTTGGTTCAATCCCCACAGCCACCACCATTGTGTCCTTGAGCAAGGCACTTAACTCCAGATTGCTCCAGGGGAAATGTCCCTGTAATAAGGGCACTGTAAGTTGCTTTGGATAAAAGCGTCAGCCAAATGCATAAATGTAAATAATATACCTTTTCTTCTCTCATTACAGTAATGAGAATTACATTGTTTTTGTTGCAAGGTAATGAGAGGGGTGGCTAAATTATCTTGCAAATAATTTCATGGTGCCAAACAAATCGTAATAGACCTAGAATAGACTTCATTTTCTTTAAGCAAAATATATATTTTTTATTTCTATCTTTAAATGTTGGGGTGTAATATGACCTAGACATGTTCTTGACAGGTTCTTTGTGTGATTGACCATATCACCCCAAGTATTTTTAAATAACTCTCAGATTTCACACTTAAGTAGCTTTGTGCTGCATTGGATAATGCTGTTTGTGGTTGATATTCAGGTATTGGAGTTAGAGTGCTGTGTGTTTTTGTCTTAGTGAATATACATGTTATTGTTTTGTGAGTGCAGTCTGAGCTAAAACTGGCTTATGCACACCAGAGAAGATGTCCTGTCCTGCTCACAAGCGCATGAGATCAGAACATTGCACAAGCTTTCCTTTGAAAACAAAGCTTCTTATTTCCTCTGAAAATCTCCTATGATGGATACTTTCTGACCAGTGCTCCAGATAAATTGAGTGGGAGTCAGAGCACATTTAAATGTGCTGTTTTTCTCTCTTTCTCTGTCTAACTCATTTCCTCTCTCTTTTTCCATCTCATAGCCGGTGGTTCGGTTGATTGAGGAGGCTAGTGGCCGAGGTCTGAAGGAGGTCCGTTTCATCACACTGCAGAACCAGTACATATTAAACATTCACGAGGGCTTCCAACAAAATGCCGTTTTCGGTTTCCGACGACAAATCAAGAAACGGCCGCTGTTCAGGTCCTCCATTATGCTCACGCCTTACCTCCAGTGAGTATCTTTCAAAAACAACCCATCTATTGTCTACCAACCAAATCTTTCGTCAGACACCCCAGCTTTCTCATTAAATATCCCACACAGTGCTCAACAATAAGTTTTTTTTTTTCTGCTGGTCCATTTGGACTAGTAGTTCAGATTTGTTCTTGCCCTGCCAACATTTTCAGACTCCATTTAAAAAAAAAAAAAAAAAAAAACTTTACAACATTAAGTTTGTACAAATATTATGTTTTTAAATTGCAATAATAACTGGAAATTATACTGCTATAACGTAAAACTTCATGACAGCTATAAATTCATACACAAAGTTTTGCTTGGAAAACAGTGGTATACTCTAAAACACATGAATGATTTGTTTCTAATTATCAACCCATTCTAACTGATGCTTATCTAGCCAGCTACATACCTTGCCTTTGGGAACATATTCAGATCAGTAGAATTCACAACAATTATACATCACACAAAACCAAATGTTAATGTTGCCATAAACACGATCAACGAACACAAGATGTAGTGACAGTGCAGCACTGGCCCAATTGGAGAAATTGGAGAAGTTCTCTTTATTGTTGAGCCTTGCATAACAAACTTGTTCCTGATCGCAACCATTCTTGTTAAAGGCAGGGTTCTTCCTCAAAACGCCTTCAGTTGTAAAAACATGAAAAGAGTCATATACAAAGCCTTGTTTCCACTGGACATTTTCCGAAACCACAAGATAACTCACAAAAGAAATTAAATTCTCACCAAGAACATATTGGACTCTGTACTATTCATATCAGTGAAGGTTTTAAAGAGTGTATCTCTTTTTAGTTGACTAAAGTACTGCTTGTGCCTCCAAAATACTTTTCTGAAACATATTATTCCTACTCATCTTAAGATAGAACATGGACTCCTGCCTGTAAAACCGAAAGTGGCAGACTAGTCTATCATAATTCTCAAAAGGAGAGAAAGCTCTGTTACATCGATCATCTGTTGTCCAATGGAATATGAAAAGATTTTAAAAGGTAGAGGAAAAAGGAGGAGGGTAAATTGGTTCCAGACCTGTTAAGCTATGTGAAAGATTGTAAAACGTGACCATTTGGAAGTCAGATTTCAATACCAGATTTCAGTATCCAGATTTTCCTGTCCTGCCTTTTATCTTATATGTGGATGGGTCACAATGGTAGACAAGTTTATCTAGATTTATTTCTTACATTTCTTTTTAGTTTTTATACTTTTAGCTGTGATGCTTTAAAAAGAGTGCTAACAACATGCTGTACTTTAGCCGTTTACTCTGGGGAAAGTTGTCTTTAAATTTGTTGCCTTTAAAGCAACAACTACAGCCATAAGCATTCAGAAGGACGTCTTTTACATTGCTTTACATCCCACCACAAACGATGTGTTTTTAAAATGTTGTGTCAAGTTAATAGAAAAATAAATAAAAGTTATTTAGAAAAAATCATTTTACCCCTGCATTTAGTTTCATTCAGTTGCACTCCAGCTAGCTGTTGTTGAACACAAGTACACGTCTTATGTAAATACCCCTTAAATAATCAGTCTGAATGCAGAATGTAGGCTACATTTTTTTAACTGAACAGCAGTTTTGAATCTCTTCCGCCCTGTTTTCATTTTTCCCTTTCAATTGGGTCATTGTGTCCAGCCGTAGACCCCACCTCTCCAGCATTTAATGGGTTGGAATCTATCCCATCCCCATCATTTGGCTCCCCTTATCAGGTAGAGGCCACTGCAACACTGGTCCACCCATCTAAAGGCTCCTGCAGCGTCAGGAACACATTGTCCTGAACGCCGAGGTGGAACTCATTAGCACGATTGACAATTTGGTCGAACTGTTGCCTGCACCAGCTGAGTTAATGCTCAGCAAGCAGAATAAATCACCCTCTAATACACACACACTAACACTCCCAAACAAACAAACCCTTAACAGTTGGTTTCCCAAGAGTGTTTGCTTATCTAGCCATCTTGCTATCTCTTCTGAACTCTTTTGCTCTGTCCTTTTTTGTCACTTTTCCTCATTCTTGCTCAGTGACTCTCAGAAACATATGGGCAATAAATTGCTGCAATTCCAAGCAAGGACAGGGAATTAGTCATGCTGACTGATCACGTCTACCTGCTAGGAATCAAATGAGATGTTCAGTCACAAGACTGAGGCCTGAACCTCCATTTTGCAATGACTGCCAGGCCAATCAGGCTGTCATAAACAATACTCAAAGTTTAAACTTAACTTTCTCACAGGACAGTTTACCTTTAATAGGACAATATAGCACTCTTTGCATTTGAATACAATGCAATTTCTGCATAATAGTTGTCACAATACCAACGTGTTCTGTTGTCGGCCAGTAAAATTTCAAAATTTTCAGTGCAAATTTCGAAACCACAGCAAAAGGGAAAAATAAATAAACATATTACAAACAATAGACCACATAAAAACAATAGAACAAAGATACAGATATTTAAAAGTATTCAAGTTAGCATTCAGAAATTGAAAAGCAAAAACTAAAATCTGTCAAATGTGTAACTACTTACATTTTTGTTTTAGATTAGAAAAAATACAAAAAAATCACAACATAGGACATTCACACTTGTTTATGGCCATTGTAAAGTCTAACAATGTAATTTGTTTGTGACTGTCGTTGTTGAAACTCTATTGCCTACATACTAATAATAAACAGCATGTGGTAAAAAATAATGACTTATGTTTTAGACTAAGGTGAAAGACTGGTACTGGTTACATTTTTTACATTTTAGTATTGATTTGGTACAGAAGTAACAGTACATTTGATATTCCACGACATTATCTATGAATTAAACAAAGGAAAACAAAATCTAATGTTGGCTGTAGATACAGTAATTCTAATTATTCATAGTATTAAAGCTTAAAACTAAACTTTGAGACAAGCATTTTTGTAAAGGAAATGTGGTTACAAACAGAAATAAGTTTCATCAAAAACATCCTTAGTTCCTGAAATGAACATAAACAAAACCAAAATGTTACTCTTTGTCTTTTTGGCCACTCCTTATATCACATTTAGCACCTTTATTTAATCCTCAGTCTTGTTACACTGTAGCAACCTCAGACTGGATTTTCCTCTGCTACAGTCAGTCCACAAAGATATGAATGCATACTATTCAGTGTCTTTCAAATTTCTCTGTAAATTACACATTCTTAATTCCACAAATTGACATTCATGTTGTCTGGTGATATTTTGTAATTTAATTTCCACATATTTTATCAAATAGTCATCTCTTAATGACACCATTTGCTCTCTTCTCTAGGACTCTCGGTGGCCTTTCCTCAGCATTTCTCTCCTCCTTGGAAAGTTCTGGAAGCCAGCCTCTCTCTCCTACATCAAGCACTCCCTCCAAAGTGTACCCTGAGACCTGGTTACCCATGAATGGCAGTCAGGACTTCCTGCAGGTGCCTGTCTCCCGGGATGACCGCAGTTACCGGACCGTCTATAGCCTCTTTCACAAGACCGTTTCCGAGACCAAATTCCGCATACTTAAGATCCTCCGTGTCCAGAACCCGTTCCTCTGGGAGAAGTACAAAAGGTGTGGTAGAACATTTTCAATACATCTAAAAATGTTGTTCTGTTCAAAGTTGTTTAGACTATTTATTTGGAGCCAAAACAGTATTTAGTAAACACCTGAGATTACGAACTGGATGAATAAAAAAATAAAAGGTTATCAGGAACAAGATGTAAACATCTGTAAAATGAAGATTTGACCGCACCCATGCACTGAAAGTTTGGGCTATAAGTGCAAGCAAGACTAAGAAGCTTTGATGTTGTTTGTCTTGCTGCTGCTAGGTGTCAACCACTTTAACGGTTCTTAACAAGTTTTTGTTGGTCGGAAACAGATGTTTTTGCGGTGAGTGCGTGAGGTGAACTTCTCAGCGTGTGAAATGCATGTAGAGGAAGTGTGTGCGGGAGGAAGAGGTGCTAGGGCCATGTCGTGGGTGTTTTTTAATAAGCTATTGTCATGGAAACAAGATTTATTTCTCAGCTACGGGCAATAGGTCACAGAAATGGGTAGGATGGGGAAAGAGTTGCTGCTTACTCATTGAGGTGTGTTTGTGTGTGCGTGCCTCTTCAGTGCTATCTTAAGCATGAAGTTGATTAGCCAATCCTTGAATATCTTGGAGTTAAATTTGTCTAATAATGCATTGCAGGAGTGATTCCTGTCTGTAAATGCGCAGTAGACATGTTTGGAAATGTAGAAATGTGGCATGTTTGGAAATCTATTTTTTGAGTTTTTGTAGTGTAGCATGGACAGACTTTTGACTATCAGCATATCAGTCCACATTTCATATGGTAGCTTATTCTGGCCAAGTATAACCCACTTAGACAAGAAAGGTCTGTCTGATCAGCATGTAAAACGACAACAACAGTATGCTTTTTTGCTTGACGTTTGGAAATCACACATAACTCTTAGAGCAAAGCTGAATGTAAAAGTATGTTCAATGATATCTTGTTTAAATGCTACTAAGACTTTGTTCACACTGCAGGAATAATCTGATTTTTTCTCAAATCTGATTTTTTTAGACTGAATGTTCAAACTGCAGGTTATATGTGGGCAGATCAGATTTTTTTCTGTTCAGACTGCAGTCGTTTTTGTTAGCATGTCCACACTAGTTGCACATGCAAACTTGCATATGTTTACCATGCGTGAGAGTTTAGCAATGGATGTTTTTCCTGAGGACAGTATCCAAATATGAACACATTCATCATAGACAATGGCTTAAAAAACGAGAGGGGTGGCATATGCAATGTTTGTTGCAGCTAGGATTTTCAACTGTCCCGTTTTAGCCGGGACGTCCCATATTTTGCCACACAGGATACCTATTGTCCTGTATTTTTGAGGGCAGCGAAACGTCCTGTATTGAAGCATAAAAAGGTCGGAGAGCGAGACTCTTGAAGAGGACCTCCGTCCTGTTTTAAAGCGCTCAAAATGCTCAAGCATCCCTGATTTGCACTAGACATTTAATACCTTATCGCACTGAGGTGGCTCGCACCCGGTTCGTGTTTCCGCACCTTAGCGTATCTCTTTGGGTGAGTAAAGCCAATGTCTGTATTATATTAAAAGAGGTTTGCACTGCTTTGGATGCCCTGTAACATATACTTGACATATGGGTGCATTCCATTCAGAAGTGATCATCCCTACACCCTATTACCATCATAGACTTTATCTTCCACTGTCGGAGGGCTGAAAGGTGTAAGAAAACGGTCATTCTGAACTCACATCAAGCAAATTAAAACAACTAAGGAGATTGCTTAAATCACTGGAATTGGGTTAAGAACTGTCCAACGCATTATTAAAACCTGGAAGGATATTGGTGAACCGTCAGCTTCGAGGACAAAATGGGGTCGGAAAAAATCTTGAATGATCATGATAGGAGATCACTAAAACACTTGGTGAAGTCACATCATAAAAAATCAACAGTAGAACTCACGGCTATGTTTAATAGTGAAAGTAAGAGTATTTCCACACGCACAATGCGACGAGAACTTACAGGATTGGGACTAAACAGCTGTGTGGCCACAAGAATGCCACTTATTAGTGAGGCTAATCGGAAAAACAACTTCAATTTGCTAGGGAGCATAAAGATTGGACTGTGGAGCAATAGAAAAAGGTCATGTGGTCTGATGAGTCCAGATTTGATTGACCAAACTGATGGACGCGTCAGGGTAAGAAGGGAAGCGCATGAAGTGATGCACCCATCATGCATAGTGCCCACCATACAAGCATCTGGAGTCAGTGTTATGATCTGAGGTTGCTTCACTTGGTCAGGTCTAGGCTCAGCAACATTATGCGGCAATAAAATGAAGTCAGCTGACTACCTGAATGTACTGAATGACCAGGTTATCCCATCAATGGATTTTTTCTTCCCTGATGGCACAGGCATATTCCAGGATGACAATGCCAAGATTCATTGGGCTCAAATTGTGAAAGAGTGGTTTAGGGAGCATGAGGAATCATTTTCACACATGAATTGGCCACCACAGAGTCCTGACCTTAACCCAATTGAAAGTTTTCGGATGTGCTGGAGAGGACTTTATGGAGTGGTTCGACTCTCCCATCATCAATACAAGATCTTGGCCAAAAATTAATGCAACTCTGGACGGAAATAAATGTTGTGACGTTGCATAAGGTTGTCGAAACAATGTCACAAAGAATGCGTGCCATAATCAAAGCTAAAGGTGGTCCAATGAAATATTAGAGTATGCAAATTCTTTGCCAAGGTAGTGTAGAAAAACAATTGAAAAACTGCATGGACAAATGCAAAAAACATTCAGTGTTGAGGGCCCCTTTACTAGCTAGACTTCCTTGGTCAACCAGCTTTACCAGAAGGACCATGCTGGTTGACCAGCCATTTTTTCTGGTGAACAGCACCAAACCAGCCTGAACCAGCATGGATAAACTCATGCTGATGTTAGCTGGTCTTCTCAGCAGGGTAGCCTGGGAAAGAGAGATGATCTGATATATAATATGCTGCAGGTGAAGGTTTTATTTACAATAGTTCTGAGTGTTTCAAGGGTGTTGGCCAACAAGCTAGTGAGGGAGATTGAGAGAATGTCATTGGGAAAGCATGAAAGAGTATTTGTTTACATCGGTAAAAGAAAGAACAAAACAGACTGAGTGAACTGATGAAAAAGAGCTTAGTGAGAGATGAAAGGAGAAGCTGAAAAAACATGAGTAGAGACGACAACACTGATGCATATGGAGTCACTGCTTCTAGGCAATGTGGGTTTGAGCATGTATGTGTGAGGGATAAGGCGGTGGCTGTGACGACAGGGCCTGGTCTGTGGCCGTTATGTCAGTGGAGGTCAGTAGGGATCAGGCAGTGTCACGGTGAGGACACGACTGATCAGAGAGTTCCTTTCAGACAGGCTGACCTCTCATCTCCTCTACCCACAACAATAGAGGCACAGACTCAGGCCAATGGAGCCCTGTTGCTGACTGGGTTCACTCAGGTCCCTGGCGCTTATGTGTTCACTCACACTTTCTGTACTCTCTCACTTCTGTTTCCACTTGACCAGATGACAGTCTGAGCGCTCTGAAGTTTGGCCTGTTGTCTTGCTTTTTTGAGGGCAGCTGGCTCTGACAAAAGCAAGAAAGTTGTTTTTAGACGTAGTTTTCATGCTGCAGTTGTCGCCAAGGTCCATTGAGAAAACATTACATAAAAAAAAAAAAAATTGCATTAGATATTTGTCCCTATCACAAAGAATCATTTAGCTGTCTTTTCCTCTCATTAGCTGTGTTTCCACTATCGGGCCAGTACGAGCCAGGCCTATCAACTGGTCAGACCTCAAGCCGTGAGACCAAAATCGATCTGCATTCCCACCATCAGGGCAATAGCCCCGCAGCGTTGCCCTAAAACCCGCCCTTAATACGCCACCCTTGTGCCAACGTGACACACCCTGCCCATTTCACAAGCAAGAGGGAAGCCTCCCTCTTCAGTTGATCCCCAGTTGGCCTTTTTTTTCTTTTTTGGCCAAAGGTAATCGACCAGCTAAAGGTGCTTGGCCGTTGGCCCTGAGGAATCCCAGAGGAGGCATGATGAAACCCCGGAAGTGACAGTGGGAACGCAACTGGCCCTGGCACGCATTTGTACACCCTCATTTGGCCCGACAGTGGAAACGCGGTTATTGTGTCACTCGCAGCATCATATACAAGTCTTCATCTTTCTGTGAAACTGTACCTGTCACAAAAACATTAAGAAGACCCATAGTGATTTTGTTCCCCATATTTTCATTTTGTTGGCTTAATGCGAAGAGTATTCCACATTTGTGTCATCAAATAGCATTATAGATAAACTTCTGATTGTTTCCTGGTAGGAAAAATTTAGAGGACGCGCAGATAACACTTTATTAAAGGTTCTATTTGTTAATATTTAGCAAATTATGAAATAACAATGAACAATATATTTTTACAGCATTTATTAATGTCGGTTAATGTTTATTTATAAAGATACAATTGTTCATTGTTCATAATGCATTAACTAATATTAACATACAACTTTTAATGCTAAAAATGTATTAGTATTTACAGAAATTAACACTAACCAAGATTAATAAGTGCTGTAAAAGTGTTGCTCATTGTTAGTTCATGTTAACTAATGTAGTAACTTATTTCAAGGAATACAGTCTTATTGTATTGTGTTACCGATGCACAAGTCACGACAGATGTGTTATTTAGTAGAAAAAGTTCTTACAATTCAATGTAAACCATGTACTATGTTGCGGTTCACAATGAAGTTTCCAGCCAACTGTTTTATTTATGTCAATTTAAGACCCTAGCTGTCATGCACATGTTCCCAGATTCAGACTTCTGTCTTTGCTTTTGTCTGATTAACTCAGTTGCTCTTGGTTTTTGATGAGCATGTTTTATTGAAATGTCGTTTCTCTCTTTTTTCTCCCAACAGGAAGAAGGAGTACATGTCACGGCACATGTCAGAGATGGACCGCATGCTGAATGAGCGGCACCTCTTCCACGGCACGTCTCAAGATGTGGTGGAGGGCATCTGCAAGCACAACTTCGACCCTCGTGTCTGCGGCAAACACGCTACCATGTTCGGCCAGGGAAGCTACTTCGCACGCAAGGCCATCTACTCCCACAACTTCTCTAAGCGCTCGCCCCGTGGCGTGCACTACATGTTCCTGGCCAAAGTCTTGACGGGCAAGTTCACGCTGGGCAACCCTTCCATGCGCCGACCACCCCCTCTGAATCCAAGAGACCCCTCCAGCGACCTCTTCGACTCTTGTGTAGACAACTGGATGGACCCGCAGATTTTTGTTATCTTTAACGATGATCAGAGTTTTCCTTACTTCATCATTCAGTATGAAGAAGTAGGCAATACAGTGGCTATTTGAAGAGCGTGGTACGTGTGGATAGCTGTACACGAGATCTATGGGCCTGATCATCCAGTTAGAAAAGGGAGAGGAGTGGCTGTGCGCCTGCACTCTGAATGGAACTCATGGACCATATGGAATACGTTGGGATATTGAGAGCGTGGGATTACCAAACAGTTTCCCGCCCTCAGTCCTGCTGTGTGTGAGGGTTTATGTGTGACCATTTAGTGCCCATCTTCTCATGCCCCTGGTGAATACAAATGGGGATTGTGATCATCCCTATTCTGTGCTGGACAGTTTAGTGTGTAAATCATGTGTGCGGACGAATCTCTGCTGTGGGTCATGGATAGGAATCCGTGTTTTAAAGAAGCCTGTAGATGGCTTGCCACTTGAACTTGAGGCTGTTGTTGCAGCTTTACATTAATTTTTTTTTTCCCAAAAGACTCATTGCTGCCATTACCGTTCTATACTTAATTTGTGCGAAGTTGTAAATACGTTCTCCTTGTTTATATTTGAACTGTGTGCCTTTTGTTCATAAATAAATTGTTTATTTATGTTAGTCAATGTAACAATGAGTAAATAAAAACAATTTAAAGAAAACTTTAATGTGAAGTGGTGGTTGTTTATATGGCATAAAGGCTAGGGAATACTTTGTTTTTCCACGTGTCGTTACGTCCCGTGCAGTCAAGCACTCTAGCTTTTCAAAGTGTACTCTCTTGACCGTGAACCCTTGACTGATATGTGATGCTTTTACAGTCAACAGCAGGCGCATGTGCAGACGACGTGCACAGGTTGTCCGCCTGTCTTGAAAAACTGGGCATGTGGACAGTCTGTGCGAACTGTGCTGATGACGAAATTTGTGTCACATGCAATGTGCAGAGATGTACCAGTACGTTGAAAACAGAAGTATAATTTTTCCTTACGTTTTTATTGTGCTCAGGTCAAGCTCAAAGTTCAACAGTTCATACAATTTCAATGTTGACTCAGTTTGCCTCTGATAATTTGAAGAGCACCCAATGATTAACAAACAATTTGCATGACATGTAAATACATGGGCGGTGCCAAAACGAAAATCAACACAAGATGGAAGAGAGACTGATCCAGATACATTGAGTTGTACTACACAATGTCAAAGGCATATCATGATATTCAGAGAAACAGCAATGCATGGTATAAAATCAGTATCGAGATGCGACATCCTTGTAAAAACGCCTTTTCTTGTTGAGGTCAATGAGGCACATGACACTTCTTGAGAGGTGGTTTAAGCCCTGACGTGAGTCATGTGAAAGGAATTTAACAAGTGAAACACTACTAGTATGTTTGGTGATATTTCAGGCAGCTAATTTACTTGTTACAGATGGAACAGTTCACTCTTATTGGCCGACCCTGGAATAAGATTTGCTTACATTTCTCTTCAAGCTTGTTCTCTAAAAGTCCCCTCTCAACTATATCTCTCTCTCTTTCTCTCTTAACTGACACCATTCTCGGCCTCTTTCCCTGGCTCCCCAGGAGGCTCTGGGTTCCTAAGCTCCATGCTTAATGAATCCCAGAGCACCAGAGAGAGAAAGGAGGCAGCACAGGAACACCCACCCTGGATCCGACCACTTTAGGAAACAACAGCAGGCACAAATCCCTCGAAGTCTCTGCTGATATCCCTGAAAATGCCCTCCCCAACCCCCAGTCCAACCTTTATCTGTTTTTTCGTTCTGGACTATACCAGTCTTTGCCCTTCTGTTGTGATATGTCATTCTCAGTATTACAGAATGATCCAGGTGACTGATCTGTGTTGGGTCAGTCTATGGTATTACTGTCAGATGGCGAGGGTCTGACAGATATCCAGTGCTGTAGATGAATGTAAAGGCACATTTTTATGGAATATTAATTATTTTTATGGAGGTTTTTTGCTGTCACTTCTCTTCACAAACATCTCTGGAACCCATACAAAAGCCAGGTGCCGTTTGTCTGCCTCACTGCCCTTGTGGAATTATCTCTGGCATACAGTCCTTATCGTTTGGTGTCCTGGGGGCTGGAACAACCAAGGCAGGGGGAAAAATGGAAAGAACAGTCAGCGGAGGGAAAGCAAGTACGATACCCCCTTGAGGAAAGTCACTGATTACAACCTGCTGGGATGTGACCCTGCAGACAGGAACTTAAGAAATTGTCGATTAGGTCCATTGCCGTTCCTCTCTCCAAGTACTCTTTAATAGTCACTACAAGAAATACTAGTTTTTTCCTAAAAAAAAAAAAAAACTTTGTCTAGTAAGTAAATAAACCTCAACCAATCAGTTGAAATTAATTTTGTTCTATGTAAAACTGTGAGGATGCTTTTTAGCTTCTGCACTTGTGTGATGAAGTTCAAAAGACCCCCAAAGACAAAAAGTTGTCCTGCTTAATGACAGTGCAGGTGAGGATTTAACTATCATGGGCCAAATTAGAAAATTAGATCTGAAATAAGCAAATCAGAATACGGGTTCACAGTGATTTTACACCTTTAAACTGCTACCAAAGTGTAGACTTCCAATGGATCCTTTTCATTGCCTTGATGATGCATTTTCGCCTTATTAAAGGGATATTCAGGGTTTAATACAAGTTAAGCTCAATTGATAGCATTTGTGGCATAATGTTGATTACAACTAAAATGAATTAGACTTGTCCCTCCTTTTCCTTAAAAAAAAAAAAAAAAAAAAAGGCAAAAATCGAGGTTTTAGTGAGGCACTTACAATGGATGTTAATGGGGCCAATATTTGGAGGGTTTAAAGGCAGAAATGTGAAGCTTATCATTTTTGAAAAGCACATTAAGACATTAATAAATTAACTCTGTTCAAACTCGCATATTTTTTTGTGCTGTAAATTTGTTTTGGGAGATTTTGTTTCAAATCGTAATTTTATGGGTTGCGTCAGAGGTTTTACACAGAAAGGTTGGTAAGTGTTTTTTTTTTCACACTAAAATCAATTAAACAAGCATATTGTTTGTCTTGTGGCTATACTTCTGAAACAGTGAGTATTTTAACATTTATGGACTTGCCCCCATTCACTTCCATTGTAAGTGCCACTCTGTAACCCAGATTTTCGCTTTTATTTTTATTTTTTTAATAAAGATAAGGGGGTACGAGTCGAAATGAATTTTTGTGTTAATCAGCATTTTGCCACAAATGATGTCGATTGAGCTTAACTAGTATTGAACCCGGAATTTTACTTTAAGCACCATAAATCTAGCAAACTTTTTTATATTTTTAATTGTTTATTCATTTTGTGTACATTTATTACAGTATTTTGTTATGTTACACTGGCATTAATTAGATAAAATATTCTCCACTGCTGTTGGAATCTTTCTGTTTTCTTACTGCTGTAATCCATCTCTCGCTTATTCTTCCTTGTTTGTAAAGTTGTGGAAACGTAATAGTGGATTTTTGTTATTATTATTATTATTTGCTGTTGGAGCAAATGGAAATGCAAAAATAATATTTGTGTTCTGCCATTTACTGCTATAGATTTTTACCCAACTGTAGTTTACTTCCGCATTCCAAACCTTTAAATAATAAAAAAATAAAAAATAAATAAAAAAAGGGACCCTTGGTTGAGAAAACTGTCAAACAGTTAAAGCCATGGAGATCTGCTGTGAAAATGTGAGCCCTTAAGCACAAGTTTGAAGAATTTGACAGGCCTCCCACCGGATGACATGACTTCAAATTCCTAACAATACTTTATATTCACCAAATTGCCTAATGATTGCTAAATCTCTTAGGTTGTAAAGAAAGGTTTGTTTTTAAGGTGTGTCTAGAAGAGACAGACAAAGAATGTATGTGATTTCAGATATTTGACTACTTGTGTTGATTTCAATTATTTGACTTCTTGTTTGCCTTTTCGAACCAGCACACAGAGAGCTCATGATGTTTGAATCCCTATACTTCCTGCTCAACCCAGTTCCATATTGCTCCAATGACGCCCAGCTGCAACCAATGAACATTCCAGCTCACTTTTTCCATCATTTCAAATTTCTGCCATAAGCCCTTAAGAGCAACAGGGGCGGACCAAATATGGGCAGGAGATTGTGTCGTGAACTTAGTATGACCTTAAAAGCTGCCTAGTCCACATGACCTCTGATTTCTGCCCTGAAGAAGCTTTAACAGGCAGTTTTCCATGCATGGTCAAGCTCAGGATTTTCTTCCTGGATTTGCTGCCTTGCACGCATTAATTTAATCTTACCATCTTGCTTGCTTTTACCTAGTGCCCTTTTCTCTTTTTTATCTCTTTTCTTCTTTTCTTGGGGGGGGGACAGTGACAGTATTCTGGATTTCTTTAAGGTCTGGAGGTTTCACAGCAATCTAGCCCTTCTTTCACTTCGCCCATCTACCTGTCATTGTCTGTTTCTCTAATTGGATTTCAGAGTAGGTCAGTCAGTGGGTAGAGGGAACAAGGAGCTTTCAGCAGCCAAGGATATTCAGGAATGGACTTGTTTGAAAGGCAGAAACTTGATAGGAGTCTGAACTGGATGGATGAATATGGAGCTCTACCCAGAGGCCAACAGGTTATCAAGTTCCTCTAAGACCTGAGTTCTGCTTCCATTTACCTGCTTTATGTTGATTGCTCTCTCAACACCCCCCAAGACTTACCTTTCTAACCAAGCAGTGTAATTGCTTGGGTCAAATGTTTAACCTCTGTTAATCCCTGTCCAGTGTAGCCAGCTTTTGCCTTGATAAATGTTTTTCACAACAGTCTTAAAGGAGTTCCCATATGCTGAGCACTTGTTGGCTGATTTTCCTTTTTAAATATAAATGTTGGTTTTTATAAAAAAAATAATACAAAGGCAATTTATGTTTTATATTTCACGTACTACAGTTTAAAGAAAAAAAGAATACTTTTACACTGATACATTTCTCCAGAGCCTTTTGTTACTTTTGTGGCTGAACACAGCAAAAACCATAACACTTCTACAAAAGTAAACTGCATGAGGCTTATGCTGCGTTCCTCTTCACTTTAAACATACACTCGCTAACTTACCTAAGCACTTCCCCTCGAGGTAATCCCCACCACTATTTTGGAAGTCCGTTCCACTTTGTTAAGTGGGCGAGGGAACCTTAAACAATTTACTTAAATCCATTTACTTGTACTTTTGATACTTAAGTACATTTAATATCAATTACTTTAATTCTCCTACTTTATTATTTTTCTCATGATCAACTTTAACTTTTACTTGAGTCAATTTCCATAAAGGTATCTTTACTTTTTACTTAAGTATGGCGATTGTGTACTGTGAAAGACCTCTTGCTCGCCTGGGAAGGAGGACGTGAGAGCTGGGTGAACATCCAAACGTAAGACATTTATTCACATTTTTCAGTGTACAAACATGATAGGATTTTCATCCCGACAAATAAACTCCCATACACATCAGCACTGCTTTGCAGCCACTGACACACACACAGCACTGCTTTTCAGCCTGCTGTCACCGACACACACACACATTCGGCTTTGTGCGTCTCTCTCTCCCGTCCGCCACTGTGTCCTCTCCTTAAATACTCCCGCTGCTCCTCACTGGAATGCAAGACCAGTGTGGCATACAGGTGGAACTGGTCCACCTTTTATCTCCCCGGCCTCGCTCTGCCCTGCCCTGCTCGCCATAGCGCCCTCATCCAACATAACCTACATGTTATAACCGAATATTTAAATCATCCACAGAATTATCACTTCCACTGTGTGCAGTCTCCTGAGTTAAAATAACATCACTGTGAATTATTTAGTAAACAAAGAATTACTCAGCTTAATGGCAAAATTCTGTATAAATATAAATAAAGAGTACATTATAAAATGTATCTATATGTTTTGCCTCTCTATATGTTATGATGTTATTTTAAAGTAATGATTTGTCAAAAAGTAATTTAATACATTCAGCATGAAATAAAACATTGCAGGAGTATAGGAAGAAGTAAACTCCCATCTCGTACGTCTTCCCGCGATGGAAATGTACACTCGAAATTAGAGTGCATTGTGGGTAAGAATGAGTGAACAAAAGTAGGGAACAAGTGGCTCACTCAGAATTCAGACACTCCTACAAAATGGCTTACACCCGATATAGTGAACTATATAGTGGGTAGGAGGCAGTTTCAGATGCAGCGAGTGTTCCATGACTGGGGTTGAAATGTTTCCAAACCTCTCTTCTTATTGACAAATTCATCCAGATCTAACAAGAGCCCTTAAAGGGATAGTTCCCCAAAAAGGCAAATTCTCTCATCATTTACTCACCCTTGTGCCATTCCAGATGTGTATGACTTTCTTTCATCTGCTGAACACAAATGCTCTTTTGGTCCATACAGTGCAAGACAATGGGTGCCAAAAAAGTCACATAAGGCAGCATAAAGTAATCCATAAGAGTCCAGTGGTTTAATCAATATCTTCAGAAGCAATGTGATAGGTATGGATGAGAAACAGATCACTTTCACATTCTTCTTCTTTTGTTTTTGGTGATTCACATTCTTCTCTGCGTATCGCCCCTTGCTGGGCAGTGAAAAGAATGTCTAGCAAAAAATGACAAATATTGATCTGTTTCTCACCCACACCTATCATATCACTTCTGAAGATATTGATTTAACTACTGGAGTCTTATGGATTACTTTTATGATTCCTTTATTTACTTTTTGGAGCATCAACATTTTGCCACCCATTCACTTGCACCTACAGAGGTGAAATTTTCTTCTAAAAATCATAATTTTTGTTCTGCAGAAGAAAGGAAGTAATGCATTTCTGGGATGGCATGAGGGTGAGTAAATGATGAGATACTTTTCTTTTTTGGGTGAATTATCCCTTTAAAGGGATAGCTCAGCAATAACTTAATATTCTGTCATAATTTCCCAACCCTCATATTGTTCCAAACCCATGTTACCTTCTGTATTCTGTGGAACACAAAAGATGTTAGACAGAATGTTAGAGACTGACAGTCTTGGTCACTATTCACTTTCAAAATATGGAGAAAAAAACACTAACATTGTGTTGCATGGAAGAAAGAAAGTCATATGGGTTTGGAACAACATGATGGTGAATGATGACAGAATTTCCATTAATAATAATTCTGTAATACATGTTCAATGTGTATTATGTAATGGGATATAGGGGGGTTAATGTCCATTATGTCATTTGTGAAAGTAATGAGTTACTCACTACTTGAGTACTCTTTTAATTGGATACTTTCTTACTCTTACTCAAGTCATTATTTATGTCAATACTTCTACTTGAGTAAATATTTTTTTAAAGTAATTGTACTTTTACTTGAGTACAGTTTTTGGCTAATCTACCCACCTCTGATTGTGACTAAGGTTATCATTCTGCCTAACATTTCCTTTTGTGTTCCATGGAAGAAAGAAAGTCATACCATTTTGGAACAACATGAGGGTGAGTAAATAATAAAAATTTTCCTTTTTGGATGAATAATCCCTTTAAACCAGGAGGCAAGAAACAATAAAGAAAACTTCAACCCTTGAGCATATAAAAAATTATCTCCACCTGAACAATGCTGCAGTAGTACACATGCTTATGGACACACACATTCGAGTCTTGCCTGTGTCATGAAAGAAGGCCAAATGGAATAAATGTAAAAAGTGAGGGGGGAAATCTCACAAAACTCCCACATCCAGGAAACCAGTGCTGCCTGTGCATCGTCATGAACACTTGGTTCATGGTTGGCAGGGTTGGGAGGGTTACTTTTGAATTGTATTCCACTACAGATTACAGAATACATGCTGTAAAATATAATTTGTAATGTATTTAGTTAGATTACTCAAGGTCAGTAACGTATTCTAAATACTCTGGATTACTTCTTCAGCACTGGTAGATTTTTTCACTTGTTTTGATTATAAAAACTCTGTCAGTACAGTAAGACAAAATACACATGTTAAAAATACCTTCTCTGAAAAACCTAAATATCTTATGCTGTGTTGTTTCTAAAACAAGATCAATCTAACTGATCTTGTTTTAAGGATTTTTAGATATTTTTAAAGGAAAACAATAAACAAATTATTATCAAGAATACGATTTTTGCCCTAATATCAAAGGTCTTAATAGAAGAAAAAAAAAATTATGATCCAACGTGAATTTTCTTGATAAAAAAATATGATCGTGCCTGGTAACGTGCATGTAAAATGGCTAGAAATAGCATTTTAACTTAGCGTAAAGCTGACAATTTACACAAGGTTTATTTCTATTTCTTCTGCTCCAAACTTACTTCAAACTTACTTCTCTGTCTGCTCATATGAATGTAACACATCATAAGAAAGTGTTTCACCGCTGTTCAAATGCACTTTGGATCACATCATTTATATGTATAAATGTTTTCCATCTGAAAGGACTAAATATTAAATGAAATAAAGGACAATAAAATGCAAAGTAATCTCTTCAGTAATCAAAATACTTTTTGAATGTAACTGTATTCTAAATACCAATGATTTAAATTGTAACTGTAGTGGAATACAGTTTTAAATACATATTCCTGTTACATGTATTTTGTTACTCCCCAACCCTAATGGTTGGGGAGGGTTGTTGGTTGTGACAAGTCTTTTGGTACCCATTTCCTGAGTGGAGAAATGGGAGGTGCTGAAATACGCTGGCTGCCTGGAGGAAGGGTGGAAAGAGACTGGTGCTGGAGGTGGAGACAAAGGAACAGAATGCTGAGCCCTGCAGGAATGCATACGCCCCGGCAGTATGTGCATAACACTCATCCCTCCCGCCCCTGCACACTCTGGATAGAGGAAAAGATAGACCGTGAGAAAGAAAAGAGGGACACTGAGAGGGCAGGGTCAGGGAGGAAGAGCATTATGGTATAAGAACTTTATGGTGTAAGCATCTCTCATAAAAAGAAGTGATATCTTCTAAAAAATAAATTGCAGGGTAGAGTTGGCAGTGACAAAATCTATCTATAACAATATGTACCCGATTAACATAAACTGTGAATCAAAGGGCCACACCAAAATGTACATATCCAAAATGACACACTGAGTACACATTTGGAAGAATGCTCATCTCAGACCTCTGGCTTAAGGCTATGTCAGAATGCACATACTCTTTAGGCCCATTCCAAACTGTTGCCTACACACCCACACATGTGCAGTAACAGTACCAGTCAAAAGTTTGAGCACTAATTCTTTTATTATTACTCATTTCCATATTTTAGAATAATAAAGTCATTTAAACTATGAAATAACACAAATAAAAGTATGAGAATCATGCAGTAACAATTTTTTTTTAAATAAATCAAAACTATTTTCTATTTTTTATTTTCTAGATTCTTCAAAGTAGCCACCTTTTTGCCTTGATAACAGCTTGGCACACACTCTTGGCATTCTTTCATCCAACTACATGAGGTAGCCACCTGGGATGCCTTTCCAACAGTCTTGAAAGGGTACCCATACATGCTAGCCACTTGTTGGCTGCTTTTCCTACACTCTCCAGTCCAACTCATCCATGTAGTCAAACAATTCTTAATGCTTCTGTTTTGTGAGAAAATTCCCAAAAAATTGTTCTGTTCCGGTCAAAAAAGACCTGGTAGACAGTGGAGTAGATATACAACACAGCTCCCTTTTAATTATAAACATGAACATTGACATAGTCTTATTTTTCATCCCAAACATAAGTTTACATATTAACATTTCATCTGGAAGGAGCGCCACCTATATGTCAAAGGTGGTACTATTCTTTTACAGTAGATATACTTTATGGGATTAGCGAAAAATCCCATAGACTTCCATTGAAAGGGTCCCACACATACTGTATATCTAGGGATTAGGATGTTGGGGATGGCATTTTTGGACTCGGGCCAGTAAGCAACAATCAATCAACTATTTATTAATACTGTAGCAACCACTTTGCAAAACCCTAGCAACACCCTAGTAACCACCCAAAACACCATAACAGTGCATAAATATAAAGAAGTATCATAAAAATGCTATACAATTTTTAAATTATTCATTAATTCATTGTTGTGGAGGCATTTTGACCAAATACAAGATTAAGATTAGATTTTCGTTGTTTTTAACTATTAAACGGGTAAAAATTGACCCAAACATTACAGGAGGGTTTAATGAAAATATTAGTTCTGTGAAAAAGTTTAAACATAGGCGTATATTGGTCTATGAAACTACAGTCATTTAAGTATAAGCCTTTAGATCAAAAGGTCTTTAAGATCATGAGTAAATAAATTCAGTCTGGTATGTTTAAACTTTTGTCAGGTAGTGTATGTTCAGGGTACTCTTTGAACCATCTGCTCCACATTGCTGTCTATTAACAGTCAGTTTGTACAAAAGCCTAAATGCTAAGCTAACTTTCAAAAGCCCAGCTGTTTTCTTTAATGTACAGAATGTATGCTGTGTTAAGTGTAAGCCTGCCTGAGTGTTGCTTCCCATAACCTGAGGGATCTTAGTCCAGTCTGTAACATTGTTAAACATTCCTAATTCTGAATCAGTGTTTAATGTTCACTGGAAGCACACAAACACCCCTTTTTTATAACCTTCAACAATTAGGAACAGTGTGACATGATTTGGACCTTAGCTTATTTTGTCACTCTAGTGTCCCCTTGGTGCTCTTGAATGTGTAATATTTTAAGAAGGAACAGTGCACTAATCCAATCAAGGTTCAAACAAAGTGGCCAAAACCCAAGACCCAGTGTCGCCTGTCTCTAACTGAAATCCCATAATCATATTTCCAAAATATCGCTGAGGTTTTCCTGTCATAGGAGTTAGTTGATAGATGTGGCTGATAAAGAAAATTAGAAAACAGTCTGTTTTTTGTCATTCCTCTCCATAAAGGATCACACATCTGCCTGCTCAGCATGTGCGAAATGATGCATCGGCTTATCAGAAAATGGGGGCATGACAGTGGGATTAGCGAACACTGTAAACCCTAATGCTCAAAATAATTAATTGTTTTGAGCAGGGACATTTTTAATTATACAAATTAGTTCAAATAAATTAAAGATGCACTCATAAATTTTTCCGTCATTCAAAAAATTGTAACTCCTAAAGACATGAATTGTAATTTTACATATGTAGGAAATAATGACCACTCACATTAAAATGAAGACTCCAGTCATATCAGTAACCTTATAAAAGCTGTTTTATTCTACATGTAGAGGATCCACACATGTTAGAATCACATGACCAGCCGAATACTACTCGCATAATCTCAGTAACTGTCCTGTTATTTGACACTTTCACTCATTGATTAAAGTAATCATGGCTGACTGTGAATATTACATTTCTACAATGACAACTGTAACTGAAAACTACTGATTTTAAATGATGCTGCATCCAAGCCGCTAGGTGTCAGTGTATGTAAAAGATGACACAAAGATAAAAGTTACTGAGTGCACCTTTAACCTTGAAGAGTATTTTGAACTTTCTTTCTTTTGAGTTCACGAAACTGAGACCTTTTAAGTAACCTGCATTGTTTTGTTGTTTTGAGTTTAATGAACTTGTCTCTTTAGATTTTGAGCTTAGGTTGAGGACAAGTAAGATTAATGTACAATATATAGCTTTATTCGTAGAGCATTTGCTATGCTAATCAAAGCATAGTATTTAGTAGATGAATGCATTCAGCATGCTAGCATTCACTGTACTAACTAGTTCTAGCCAGTACTAGCAAGTTAGGTTCACTCTACTTTAAGTATTTATGTTGAGTTTACATGGTCATTTTAAGTTTAGCCAAAGAGTTCAATTTAAAGTTAAGTGCCATTAAAATGTATGAGTTAGAATACTCTGTATTTTAAGTTAAGAGAAATTAACATGCATGAGTAGTACAAAATAGAAATCTAAAAGTTCTATTAACTTAATCTTGGGAGTTTATTAACTTAAAAAAATTTGATGTAACTAATTGCCTCAATTGTTTTTAGTTCTGCTAACTTATTAGGGTTTACAGTGAAGAGGTAACAGGTAACATAGAACAAATACCGGTTCCCTCCATGATCGATCCTGCATCAGAGTGCTGCTCATTCCACTCACACGGAACAAGCCCAGGCAAGTTATTACGTCAATAGTGAGGGCACATACCGGTAGTCTCACACTACCTGCGTCAACCGGAATTCCATGTATGTGTGTGTTTGTGCGTATTTGTGAGACTGCTTTTACTGTATGACCACTGAGCAGGTCTTTATGGTGAATTTAGACAGAGGACGCTTCTCATAATCTGAAAAAAAAAGCCTTGGACAGAAATGCTGAAGATCTTAAAATCTCATTCACATCCCTGTGCTGAGTTGTTGTGTTTTACTGCTGTTGGCCAGAATCTTAACCAATGTTTCCAACACTGCTTTAATTACGTATACTGGGCTGTGTCTTAAAACAATGGGTTTATTTCAGAACTATGTGACCCAGCCACTTAATAGAAGGGTAAAGTCTGTTGTTCAGACTGTGTCATATTCCCATTTCCCACAGATGATCTTGAACAGACATAATTTATTCAGTTGTGTAAGCATGTAAGAGCTTTTATGTTCACATGAAGTAGAGGCTTAGGCCTTGAACCAATTGCTAATTAGAATCTGGAGTCCAAATTCAACCATGCACAACAACAACTTAATCATAATCAACAAAAACAGCTTAACCGCTTCATGGGTCACGTGTAAAGCTGACAGAAATGTGCTTGATGTGTGTGTATGTATGTGATGTTCAGTGATGGGTATGTTACTACGCAATTCACTACAAATTATTATTTACTTCTATAAATTTCTGATCAGAATACTTTTATAATTACTTCATGTAAAAGTAATCAAATTACTAATATCTTTACTTTTACTTTCTAAAACACTTTTCACTGAATTACCCCCACCCCCACCCCCACCATGGATTCAAAATAATGGCTATATTTCCTCCTTGTTCATTGTGGCACATCATACACACAGCACCATGCGGTTCTCCCTTCCAATGACTCATTAAAGAATGTACACCCTTCAGATTTAAAAGAAAAATAGATGTACATATGAGAATAGTTCATGTTTTAAATGTATTCAAGATTAATAATATTGTTTTAGAATAATGTGAAACCCAAGTAATGTACTTAAAATGTCAGTAACTGTAATCTGATTACAAGAATTTAAAGCTAAACTATGTAAGATTTTTATTTGTTAGAAATGAACAAAATGTAATCAATGAGCAAGTACACCAACAACCCATCTTCCAAACCATGTTTTTGCCTTTCCCTGATTCACTATAGTAAGCCTATAATAATGATTTATATTTTAGAGCTGTCAGGACGGAATTGGCAGGAAATTGCATACTTCCATAATTCATCCATGCGTGTTTTCGTCATGTCCGTAAAGAAAAGAATATCCGGTTACAACTGCGCATGTATATGTGCGGTGATATGTGTGGTAGTAGTTTGAAGCTGAAAGCTTGTAGCCACAACAAATGAGTGACATTGACCATGGATAATTCAAAAAGACAACCCTCTGGGGAATTACCCATTTTCAAAATAAAGAAACCTCGAACTGAGAAGGGTCTGCAAACGAAAAGGAAAATCGACAGAGCCCATAATAAAACACTAAACAATACTGGATTGGCTTTTCAGAGGTGTTGACAACTTCGAGATCTTAAAGGACTTAAAACTGACCCAGAGATGGAGTTTTTCTTGCTGGACAGGTAAGATATTTTATTGGACCGATAGTTAGCCAGGTAGCTCTCTTAGCACACAAGTTCGTTAGATAGAGTTAGCCACTCTAATGGGGCATTTTATTATGGATTGTGATACTGTAGTGCTTTCAATTTCATTTTCGAGGAAGGAAGGTCAATGAAAATTTTTTTACTTTTATGCTGGTAACCAGGGTTGGGAGGGTTACTTTTAAATGTATTCCACTACAGATTACAGAATACATGCTGTAAAATGTAATTTGTAATGTATTCCATTAGATTACTCAAGGTCAGTAACGTATTCTAAATACTTTGGATCACTTCTTCAGCACTGGTAGATTTTTTCAGGTAGATACTCCCAAACGGGTTACTTTTTGGGAGTAATCCGTTTATTTGTCACCACAACAACTCAAATAATTGCACGGATCAGTGTCTTTGCATTTGCATGTGTGTGTGGTTTTCTATAAAAACAGAAAATGCAGATAAGTATAAACATTGTGATAATAACATGAAACTTACAAAATAGTTATATACAAGACAAATATTAATGAAAGACAGGATAAGTAGGATTAATAATTAAAGGGAAACAAAAACTGGACATATGCATTGCCATAGGTTAAACACTAAACAGCTTTATCAGTGTTACAAAGACTCGCACATGGCTTGACATTGGTGCTCTGTCTGGGCTTGTTCCAATCACGTGCGCATTAAGTTGTTTAAATTAAACTGTTGTCAACTTTTGAACACCTCAAATTAGAACATTTAACAATTAAATTACACCGAAACCCACAAATGTAGGTAAGTAACATCAATATAAACAATAAAGTGTAACAGTAATATACATTAATATCAAACCGTTTTAAAGATACAATAATTATTAGCCTTAATAACCCGAGACACATTGTGAAATGTGAGTATAAGAAAACAGATCAAGCGTATTGCTCATATAATCTGTACAAATATCAAACAATATGCATTTACTTTGCATTTACGCACAACACCCATGAAATTTATAAACTATATTACATGCAATGGCTAAGTTTACATTCGTAACAGCGCCCCGCGAACTCACTCAACACCGAGTGCCGTAGGCGGGATACTCGCCTGCATGTAGATCAGCGGACGCTGATTGGCTGCTGTGCTGGATGCTGTGTGTCGCTCAATCTCAGCAAAAGAGAGAGACAATCAGAAGGCATATTATACTGACAAGTAATGGCCTTTTTAACACATGTGAAAAATACATTCTCTGAAAAACCTAAATATCTTATGCAGTGTTGTTTCTAAAACAAGATAAATCAAATTAATATTGTTTTAAGGATTTTGTTTTGATTTTTTTTTTACAGGAAAACAATACAAAAATTATTATCAAGAATAAGATTTTTGCCCTAAAATCAAATGTCTTACTAGAAAAAAAGAAATAATGATCCAACGTATATGATCGTGCCTGGTAACGTGCATGTAAAATGGCTAGAAATAGCATTTTAGCTTAGCGTAAAGCTGACAATTTACACAAGGTTTATTTCTATTTCTTCTGCTCCAAACTTACTTCAAACTTGCTTCTCTGTCTGCTCGTATGAATGTAACACATCATAAGAAAGTGTTTCACCGCTGTTCAAATGCACTTTGGATCGCATCATTTATATGTATAAATGTTTTCCATCTGAAAGGACTAAATATTAAATGAAACAAATGACAATAAAATGCAAAGTAATCTCTTCAGTAATCAAAATACTTTTTTGAATGTAACTGTATTCTAAATACCAATGATTTAAATTGTAACTGTAGTGGAATACAGTTACTTATATTTTGTATTTTAAATACGTAATCCCGTTACATGTATACCGTTACTCCCCAACACTGGTGGTAACAATGCCAATCTCTAAACCAGTTACTACCATAGTCTGTTTGCCTGTTAGCTAAGTTATAATAGTTTCTACTGTTTTTATCTGATATGACTAGCAATCGTTATGTCTAATGTCATCGTTGCCTAACTTTTGTAATACTATTTATTTTAAAACAACTGCTTTCAATAATCAAAACAACAGCAGAAGATATGCTATTTACCTGCTCATAAGACATATTTTCGGATATCCGTCTTTCACTTCCTTTTGTTATTTATTTATTTTTTGAGGGGAGGGGGTGAGTTTTGTTGTCATTAGTGACATTTGCTCTGATAAGATGATCACCTGTACCCACGGTTACTCTTCAAACCATCAGATTCAAAAGTGGAGGCTCCAAAACCGTTGCTGCGTCCGAATATCCATACTTTCCTAAAATATAGTATGCCAAAAAAAGTATGCCAATGGAGTAGTATGTCTGAATCCACAGTACTTATGAAGCAGTAAGCAAAAAATACCCGGATGACCTACTATTTCCGATGAGATTCTGAAGTGCAGATCAACTGGGCACTTTACGATCCCTGAGGAGGTGAGACGACGTCACGTTCAAAACATTGGATTTAAAAGAACGGCATGAATCGCAAGTCGGACGGCTCTTCTCAACTGTAAGAGTATGCTATATATACCAAGATAATTGTTCCCTGTGCTTAAATGGTGCTTGTTTAACAAAACCTGAGCGGATAGTTTTCGCGGTTGTTGTTCTTGCGTCATATATTCGGGTCACAAGACAATGCCCACGTACCCGGATGAAGTATATCCTAAATCTATTCATACTACTCACATGCATACCTAAAAGAACATATAGTTTTGCCGCAGAAAAGTGCGTCCTTCATCAAATACAGTACATATTGTGACAGTACACGGTTTTGGACTCTGCAAATGTTCCTCGGCAAGTAACCTGCAGTTTTATGCTTCAACCACTAGAGGGCCAATAATTGCATAGCAGCTTTAAAATGCAATGTCTTGCACTACTTTTTTGACTAAAAAGTCATTAGATTACAGTAACTATTTACTTTGTAATCAGATTATACCCAACACTGGTAAGGTTATGCGTTTGCAAAGATTCTGAGCCATGTCTAATGCAAAATGGTTTGATTAACTGCAAATGATCTGCAAAGAACCCTGTCAAATATTAAACTAAATTGTATTAAGGATGCAAATTCTGTACAACTCTAACTCCTTCACATAGTAGGTTCACAAAGATAAACCTGTTCCACAGAAACAATCATGTAAACATACTAATGCATTCTGGGTAAACTTTTACCCGTCGTCGTTGAACCAGGCTTTTCCAAGGGTTTAAAAGTTCTGATATGATCAGTTATGTATATTACTAAAGTGAAAACCAAACCCTGTCTTTTCAGTATGCATCACACACATTTGTCTCACTTAACCTGAAAGATTCTAATCAAACCGACATAAACATACACAAACACACTGCTACTTCCTTACCGCTTCAGTCTCTCCATTTAATTCCCCCTTTTTTACCCTTTTAAATTCTTGATTAGATTCTTTCCACAACAATCCTTCCCACCAGTCTCTCACGGAGCTTAGTAGTAAACATCTACACAACAGCCATTGCAAAGAATGAGCTATTGTCATTGAATGTTTGCCCTCTAACAGAGGATTCACTTTCTTTCAGTGGCAGAGAACTCTTTTTCTTCTTTCCCGCCTTCTTCAGGGGTGGTCTTGTGGAGATAACCCAGCAGAGATGTGCTGATACAGATCAGATTTGGGAGGACTGGCTGGAGAATGGCCCACTAAAGCAGAGTCGTAGTGAGGGTGAGGAAGATGGTGAAAGGTCCACTCTGGAGTTCTTTCAAAAGCCTGATGAATGGTGAAAGCTACTAAAATAAACCATGTAAAATGACCCATTACGTATCATTTGAGATTCACGGTTATGGAGGGGTAGATGATTTATGTGCTGGATAGATATTGAGATGTGGCTTATCTTTCCATAGGTAATCTGCCCCAGGCATATAAGGTTTATCTAAGGTCACTCACTATGTTGAGTCCAGATCAGTTCTTCTTTAATCTTCTTTAATTACACTTCTCAGCATGAGCTGCAGCTCTGATGCAGCACTGATCTGTATTGTCTACTCTATCTACAGGGTCTGTCTGTGTTAGGGGTGAAACGTGTGGGTAATTTATGAGTTTGTGATGTGCTTGCTAACACAATTACATGCCAAATCGTCCTTCAGATGTTTCAACAGCAGATACTTCTAGAGTAGACTTTATTTAATGTATTTGAGATTATCCTATAAAAAGAAAAGAAAAAAAGTCTTTTAAATCTCTTCTTGAAATATATTAAGAGTCTGGCAATACAATCCAGACATTGAATACCATCCAGAATATACAATATAAGTCTATATTGATATAATACATACCCTGATTGCTTTATGTATAATATTATATTATTAATAAATACCATTAAAGGGATAGTTCACCCAAAAAAACAAAACAACAACAAAAAAAAAAAAAAAAAAAACTATCTCATAATTTACTCACCCTCATGCCATCCCAGATGTGCATGACTTTTGTTCTTCTGCTGAACACAAACAAATATTTTTAGAAGAACATCTCAGCTCTGTAAGTTCTCACAATGCAAATGAATGGGTACCAACATTTTGAAGGTCCAAAAAGCACATAAAGGCAGGATAAAAGTAATCCATACAACTCCAGTTGTTAAATCCATGTTTTCAGAAGCAATATGATAGGTGTGGGTGAGAAACAGATCGATATTTAAGTCTTTTATTTTTTTATTTTTACTATGAATCTCCACCATTACTTTCACATTCTTCTTCTTTTGTTTTTGGCAATTTGCATTCTTCGTGCATACCGCCACCTACTGGGCATGGGAGGAATGTATAGTCAGAAGAAAGAAATTCATAAACATCTGAAATGGCATGAGGAGAGTAAATGAGAGAAAATTTCATTTTTGGTGAACAATCCCTTTAATAAATCGTGCTAGGTTCCTAATGTTTGACATTGATAATATTGGATTTTTTTCCCAGTTCAGTAAATAGTTTTAGGATTTTAGTCTATAAATGTAAAACAAAGAAAATGCAAGAAAATGTAAGAAAATCTGTGACATACTGGCATACCATCATTAGGTTTGACCACTGATCTATAATATAACAATAGGCACAAACTTGAGTAGGACATTAAAGCAAATGGAAGACATGAAATACTCAGAAATTCAGATAACGTTTATTTTCAGTAATGTTTTATTACACTATACTCCTTGTATTCATATGTCTATTTATTGTATAAATATAATATTAGTATATTCATATACATAAAACAGCATATATATATATATATATATATATATACAAAGATATGAGTTCTCTGAAAACGTAGCATTAGCAACGAATCTTGCCCACATCTTAAACTTCGAAAGCCAGTCTTATTATTCTTCGTGAGGGGATTGATAGCACAAAGGCTGAGTTTTATTCTGTGACCCAGTAGTGGAGGCCACGCTCCCTGTGCTTGATGCGTGACTGTCTTCAGTAAGTCGCACCGCAGTTATTTGAACTGATCTGGCGGAGGATTGTCACAACATCCGCCGCTCAAGTGTGTAACACAACGCGATGCCGTGAGAGAAGCCGTATCGCCTCTGCGTTTCTCATGCAAATCGATTCACTAGGGCTCTTTTAACTCCCCCTTCCTCCAGTCTTTAAACACAGTGACAGTGACACAAGCACGCACGTACGCGCAATGGACTGGGAGTACAAGTTAAGTTTCTCTTTCAAAAATTCCTATTTGCCTATCACTAGCCGATGACTAAAAGCGTCTTTCTTAAAACTATACTAAATGCAAGCATTCAGCACTGTGACTGCAGTCTAGTAGTTTACTCTTCATGGTTAAATTAATCACGTTGCAGAGTGACTCTATAACGAGAGAGAGAGAGAGAGAGAGAGAGAGAGAGAGAGAGAGAGAGAGAGAGAGAGAGAGAGAGAAATGACAATATTCACTGAAAGTCTTTTTATGAAATGAAGGTTAGCTTGTATGCTTGATATAAGCTAATATTAGGCTACGACTGTATATTCGTTTTTAAAGTGATTATAATGACTGTCAAAAATATCCTCGTTTCATTTTACTCCAAAATCAAAAGAAACAAATTATATAAGAAATTATATTTTGCATAAAGAAAATTAAGTCTATTTAAAGGCCATTATGATTTTTTTACATGGTGACATTATGATGAGGTTACAACAGTTACGCACATTTAACCCCGCCCCCTCATTCCCATTACCACAATGCCAATAAAGATGGTCGTTATGATCATGACCGCAATGTGAAAAAAACAGCAACACTTTATTATTGAAATTATAATTTATTTATACTTCATAGTACTCCCTTGGTACTGCCTTTCATTTTCGCTGATTTAAAAAAAAAAAAAAAAAAAAAAAGATAATAATAATAATAATAATAATTGTAATAATTTTCTTTCTTTTTTATTTTTTTGGTACTTTTACTGTAGGCTAATAATATAAATTACTGATATGGTAATGAGAATTACCTCTAAAATTCTGTAAAACTGTATAACGTCTTACGGTAATGAGGATTGGGGTATAAAATGTGCTTAAGTGTCCTGAATATAATGTCACAAAATCAGCAAAATCTTAATGGTCATAAATGAAGGCTTTATTTTCAAATGTATTTTCTTTATTTTTGTATTGATTTGGTGTTGGTCGTGACAGGTTTCGTGAGAATCACCCTTTTATGAAATTCGGCGTGCATCACACATCAGTTCCCTCCTCAATTCGCTTTTTAATTTGGGGTTATTTCCTGTAACAGGCTTCTTGCACGAGGCTGCCCAACCAATGTCAAGTGTCTTATACTTTATAGCCCTCTCTCACGGAAAAAAGGACGATTTGTGCAAGTCAAGACAGTCACGCCATTACCTTTCATGGTCTGTTATGGGAGGCAACACACTGGCCATCAGCTTTAATTGATTTGTGAGATTGGGTTAACACACGTTTGCGTGCAGACAGCACAAAAAGACCATTTGGAGTTTGGTTTCCCTGGGAGGCACAAATCCCCCAGGACTGAGCGCAAGGCTTAAAAGTTTTATGTGGAAACAAATAACAAATCTCACTAAGCCTATATTGCACAAAGTGGGAAACTACATAGCTGATGGAACAACCAATATAATCAAATGCTATCTGAAAACAGTACACACACATAGAGACACAATGCATATAAAAAAGTATTGATAAGTTTATTTATTATTATTATTATTATTATTATTATTATTATTTTTATATTAATACTGTATTGATTAAAGGGTGGCATGTAGCAATAAACGTAAAATACTTTGCTCACTCGACTACATTTACAAACGAGAAACATTTGTATTATTGGGCGAAGGTGCTTTGATGATAATTCCGTTTTTACTGTTAAACTTCAGACTTAACCAATTCTTTCCTACTCTCACGCGCACAGACGCAATTTACCCCACTGCACGCACAGGGATCGCAGGCAAGCATGCACGCACGCAGGCAGGCACACACACACACACACACACACACACACACACACACACACACACACACACACACACACACACACACACACACACACAAGGTTCCATTTACATTACACACTTCCCCATACACCATAGCGTGCATGCGAGAACTATAAATGCAAGCTTCCTAGTCCCCCGGGCATGTTGCCATTAAACAGCGGTTGCACATCTCTTTGGATTAACACGACATCCAATAAACTGATTAATAAGCAGTATTCAGATACTAATTCATATAGACATTTGGACATGTAGGCTAATGATATTATTATCATTATTACTACTACTCCCTTCCTATTATTGATAAAAATAATAATAGGCAAATAATAATAACATTATTAGTGATATTATTATTCCATTTTATATATGAATTAGCTATAGTCCATTGTTCAATCACAGAGGACATTTAAGTGAGACAAATAATACCTAAACTACTAAATATTTTAACGCCCACTGTCTATTACATGACACAAATCCAAAAATAGCCATTCCGAGCAGAAAGAGCACGAGAGTAGATCCTGACTGCCCGGACGTTGCGTGTTTTCCAGGGTTTAGCGTAGACAGAGGCACATGAGGTCGGGGATTCGAGGATTTTCTCTGACAATCCACTCCTTAAAGCCCACTTGCTTTATTTACATCAGACATATCCTTGCAGTTCTTGATTGCAAATGCGGATAAACCATCACGAAGACAGACAGAGTGGTCACGTAATCTGTATTTATAGACATGATCACTATTAATCGACGGCACGCAACGTAGACCACATTTTCTCAAGGAATTGAATAGATTGACGTGACAGTTTCAAGGGAGGATCCCGGAATAAATACATTTCTCTCAGTTCGCGTGCCATGGAAAGGGTAAAAAGAAGCACATATAAAAAAAAATGAGCTCTGAGAATCCTCAACCAGAATTTGACTAGTAGTCAAAGATCATTCTAGTATTTGCGGTATTTACGTAAAAACCGCGTTGTTGCCATGGTCACTGCGTAACGTATCAGTTTCACTTTTAAAAGGCGTGCTTGACCGATTATCTCAGACGCATTGAATTAAAAAATAAAATAAAAAATGAATGATTAAGCTGAGCCAAAGTTTTTAAAAACAGAGCTAAATAGGGTCAGAGACTATTGAGCAGAGACGGGCCACTTCTGTCAATCAACTCGACTTCGCGCATGCGCATTAGCTATACTAGCCGGGAAAAGTTTGATTTTTAGCGTAATCT
This sequence comes from Myxocyprinus asiaticus, assembly GCF_019703515.2. Classification (NCBI taxonomy): domain Eukaryota; kingdom Metazoa; phylum Chordata; class Actinopteri; order Cypriniformes; family Catostomidae; genus Myxocyprinus; species Myxocyprinus asiaticus. The sequence goes on from NC_059361.1 coordinate 17,018,315, forward strand.
TAGGTAAAGAAGCACAATTTACAAAACAAGTGTTGTCAGAGTTTACTGCTGATTTGAATTATGCTCTTTGATCGTAATCTTGACAAACCGTCTTGGAGATTTCGGTCTTTCCCCATTAAAGTAGATAGGTGCTGCACTTTCATGACTGATAATAGCTTCCCCGGAGCGTTCCAAAGATGGCCGTCAGACTTGCTAGAAAGACTTTGATAGGGTTCAAAACATAACCCAAAATCAAAACAATCCAGTAAAGAGCAAGTATTTGGTGGAAACACTAGTTACCTTGCAAGAGCCACATCTGTTACAGTATATTAGGGATGGATAACGATTAATGTATGAAATGAACTGTTTTGTGTCTTTTCTTATGTCCTTTAGAGGAGATGCCCAGGGAGACGTCTGATAAAGAGGAGATGGAGATACACATCCCCTCATACCCTTTACCAGTGGAAATAGAGCAGGTGAATAACATAAATTTCAGATTTTACACCCCTGCTGTGCATATATAATTGCATAGGTTCTCAGTTTTTTTTGCCATTGTACTCCTTTGTAATTATGGACACTTCACACCTCTGCATGATACAAAGGGAAGTGTAATCATTTGTGATCTGTTGTGTTCAGGGCAGTTGGTGTAAGATATTTCCTAAAGAGGTCATGTTGCACAAGGCCATTCAGTGGTGTTTCATTATCTTAACCTACATATTAAGCAAAACACATTCAAATGTTCTACTTGTGCCTTTTACTGTCTGTCTACTTGTCTCTTGTGAAGAAATGTAGAAATATGCCTACATGTTCAACCAATTTATCATTTAATATCAATGTATGTAATATATTGGTGGAATTGGAAATATTGATCAGTTGGCTTACTTCACATACACTCATTTTTCCATGCAGTCAGTTCTCAGATCACGGAAGCTTTGTGAATGGGACGATAAATCTTCTTCGTTTCTCACCATATCCCCACACAAGCACCCCTTCCCTGCTACAAACTGCAGAACAGGGAGCAATATATTAATGGCTCATTTGGAACAATCGAATGCACTGACTTGCCAGCTGAACTCATTACTTGACAAGTGCGGTTTTCCAATGGATCAGGAAGGCTCCTACTCTGGCCAAGATGAGAGGAGCAAGTGTATCATTTTCCGTTATTTACCCTATTTGTATTGTCTTAAATGCTTCAGATAAACAGGCTAAGGGGCCAGTATTTATAATGCAGTGTAATGTACAGTTTTAAGATGCCTGTCCTTTATTTTGATATGTCAGAACCTCACAGTATGTAATGAAATTTTACAATGTGCAAAAAATGCAAACTCAAAGATTAATGGAATTTTTTTAAAGGAATATTCCAGGTTGCATACAAGTTAAGCTCAATCAACAGCATTTGTGGCACAATGTTGATTAAATAATTTTGACTCGTCTGTTCTTTTTTTTTTTAAAAAAAAGCAAAAATCAAAGTTACAGTGAGGCACTTACAATGGAAGTAAATGGGACCAATTTTTGGAGGGTTTAAAGGCAGAAATGTGAAGCTTATAATTTTATAAAAGCACTTACATTAATTATTCTGTTTAAACATATTATTTGCGCTGTAAAGTTGTTTAAAACATCGTTTTTACGGTCGTTTAAGGATTTATGGCGTTACGTCATCATGGCACCAAAGATGTATCGGATATAACTTTACGCAGAAAAGGTTAGGAAGTGATTTTATCACACTAAAATCATGTTAACACGCATATTGTTTATGTCTTGTTCACTTCCATTGGTGCCTCACTCAAACCCAGATTTTTTTTTTTTTTTTTTTTTTTTAAAGAATATGGATATTATTGCATGTAACACAATATTAAACTTTCCTCATTGTTAATTACAAATGTGAATGTGTTTACACATGTACACGTATTGCCCTAAGATGCCCTCATTTTAGGCAACCTCAGTCTCTAAACAGAGAGGATCCGAAACTCTAGATTTACAGATGAAAACTTTATGGTATGTGTTCTGTGACCCAGATGCATTGAGTGTAAACACACCCTCTAGCTATTCAACTCAGGCTATGAACAATTAATTTTGTTAAATCCAATATGTCTTGAAAAAAGAAATCTTAATCTTACATTTATTAAATAGAAGTGCTTAGAGGAACGTTTTATTGCTCATAAGATGCTTTTTCATGGCTCAGGAACTTAATGATATTCTCGTTTTTTTAAAATTCTTGTATCAACCTTGCTATTTCTAAATTCCATATAGGATACTACAAACAATTGAGACAATTAATGACATACATCAGGGGTTTTCACTTCAAGTTTGCAGATGACAACTTTGAGGCAGTAGGCGGCGACAAATTTGCGTATTTTATGTGTTTTGAGTGAGTCATTGTATCTACTGACTCAACTGAATAAACCGAGATGTCATGACCAAAACAAGGGAAGAAAACAAGAACCATTCATTCACTTAATAGTTTCATTCAAAACATTGATTCATTTATGAATGAAACCTTATGCTGCCTTTACATGCTATCGGAATGATCGTAAATACAAGTTTCATACTCAGAAGTTGCACATGAATGACCCCTAAAGTCGTTATTATGACTGGGAAACTCGAAGATAATTTTGATAGTTTCGGAGTTGGGAGAAGATGTAAACTTGAAACACGGCGGAGGAGAGTACAGTTTCTGTAGAAAACGACAGGTTTTATTAATTTTTCTAAATAAAGCTAATTGTTAGCGCTTGCCATTTCAGTCATATACATTTAAATATATAAGCAACCATGGCAATATTGTACATTTTTACACCAGAAAGTAGCAGGTTTTTGCCCAAAATACCATTATCTAAAATAAGCTAACTGAGTAATATGTATTATGGTGTCAAAATAAAAGTTCCTCAAGAAATATGCATGAACGAACCTGCGTCATACATGTTTCCCGTTCTGTCCAACAACAAAAAACTTGAACGCAACATACTCGTAATTACCACTTCAGAAGTGGGAAGTAGGATAATTCTGACAGAACATGAAGGCAGCATTACTAGAGTTTAGGGAAGATGTGAACAAAAAAGATAGGACAAAACAACAGAAGTATGACAAACAGTATAGGCTACATACAGTACACTGATTCACATGCATCATGCTAAATAACAAACCACATCAACAGTGTGTTGTATGCTCTGAGGTACTTGCAAATGTTAATTTAAAACCTGTGAAACTAATAAGACAAACCAATCACAGATGAACCGGAACTTTCACTGTACAGAGTCAGGGTTGACAAACCAAAAACTAACAATGACCAGCCAAATGATTACTGTTCACGTTTATTGACAGTGGAGGATGATTTACAACTGATTTGAACCACTGTTTGAGAAAATGTGCTCTCAGAAACAGGCTCAGCTGTCATACACCAAATATGGTAAGCAAAGGTCTATCTATTTTTGTATCGGTATGCATAACCTTACTTATAATATTTAAATAGAATGTCAAATAGTATGTCAAAGATGAGGGAGATATATGTCCTGAAAGGTTAAAAACCCCTGACAGACAGTAAGAATATAGAGCTTTAGTATGTGGATAACATAGCTCAGATAAATTGGCCTTGGAGGAATTTGAAGAGTATTTTGATAATTTTCAAATCTCTGACTTTAAATTACAGGCTAGCTTAGTATTTTAATTTGATAAACAAAAACGAGCTCCACATGCAACTGTTTAAGGATTTCCAGATTTTTCCCTCTATTAATTTTTTATGTTAGCGTGGCAAGTGGCTCCACAGTGACAAAGATGGAGATCCTACTGAGTCTCACTATAGTGCTTCTCTCTCCATCTCTGCTGTAAATAATGAATAGGACAAAAAACAGGCACGTGTTGTGTGGCATGATCGTATCCTCAGCTCCCCTCGCTGCTCAGCCTCAATGCACGAACAACCATTCTTCTTGTCTCTCACCTCCACTCTGTTTCAGCTGCAGTCGATACTTCCTGCTAGGCCTCTGAGTAGAACGCAATGTTTGAAACTGTAGCTTGCCAAACTACAAGCCACTTATAATGGAAAAATGTTAAGCAAGAGTCGAGCTACTCTATGTAAAAAAGTAGTTAGCTACTAGAGATAGAGGATAACATTTATATTTTATAGTATTGTGAAATTTTACCTAACAATACTGTACTGATATTCTAATATCAAGAATCAATCATTTTAGTTGCATTTTTCACATAAACATATAGGATCACAATATTGTCATAACACAACCTAACAAAAGGTAGCTTTTGTTAGCAATATTTTTTTAAATATTTAAAAATTAGCTTTTCATTGGAAAACCTACTGTACATTACTATGTAAACGGCTAAAGTACTGTCACACTACTATGTAGTTAAAGTTAGTAGTGGTACTACTTGTAGCTTGTTACTCCCCAAAACTTTTACATGAGAGCACTGGATGAAGCCATCCCATCCCCCCATCACTTCCAGCTTGTTTTTCTCTGTATGCATTGGGCTGAAGATCAACATCCGGTCAAAGGTGATTCTTCCCAGTCACTGCCCTTTTTCTCCCTTCACGCGAGAAAGTGTGTGCGAAGATGGAGGACTGAGGGAATTAGGGGAACTCATCCAGGCATCCAATGCATCCATGACTGCTGAAGGCGATCGTCTGCCCCCTCCCTGCCCCGAGTGCCAGTTTGTCCCTCTCCCTCCCCCATCCCTCTGCCAACGGCCGTCCTGCTCTCATGTAAAGTGTTGGCACTGTTGGTTCAGATGAGAATCTCAGCATTGGCTCATGGTACAGTGAGCACTACGGGGGGTCTTTATCTCCATGAAAATCCACAAAGCTGCAGTCACGAACCGTCCTCTTAATCTCTTACACTCAGACACGCTCTCCAATAACACACACTACTGTACATATGGACAAACACACACCCACACACTAATTTGATTTTTTTTTTAATTTTTTAGGGAAATTAGGTAAAAACAAGAATAAATTCCTTTTCTCTTTGTAAACTGGATCAAGCAAAGCCTGTGACTTTTTCATGGCTAGTATGAGATGGGAAAAAGAGAGAGAAAATTGAAGACAGCAAAATCCAGACACTGGACCAGGATCAGAAATTAACCTGGGCTAAGTGACAAAAATACCCCAGAAATGTCAAATATGGTGGCAAAACAACCCCCCTGTTATAAATGCATTTTTTTTTAAACGTTTTTTTTTTGTTTTTTTTTTTTAACGTTATCTGATATGTTTCTTATTCTGCTCTAGGTCTATCTTGTGAAGGGTTGTGAGGCTCTGCAGACACTATTGTGACTTGTAGCTGTCAGATACTGTATCTGTTTTCACTGTCTAAGAAAGGAGTGTTGTTGTAGGTGTAGCTAATCTGCCGCTGAAGTGGTTTTTGATGGGAAAAAAACCCTCTCTAAAACAGGTATTACATCAAAATGTACTATGTCGGTAGACAATGGAGAGTTGTACAATTAAACATAAGAACCAGCCACTTATTTCAAAAGTATTCTAGCAGAGCAATTATTGTGTTATGATATCTTTTGCACTACTTACAGCTACTTTTGTATCTGATATTGATGAAATTTTATAGGTAACCACCATAAGTTTTAAGGTTGATAATTTTGCAATAAATTGATTATGTTTTTTTACTGGACGACACAGTATTTGAAATTATGTTGGTTGGAAAAATATATGCCTTCACAAAGGTAAAAAAATACAGTTGAATATTCATTCCAGAAGGAAAATATTGCCCCTTAATAAAAAAAAAACATCAACAAAAAAATAGAAAAAAACATATTTGACACCGCACTGGACCCAGTTGTTTTTGTGCTTAATAATATTGCTCAAATAAATTAGGCCATTATAATGTTGCTGATTAAATTATAGAGACAATATAAGTTGGAGTTCTGTAATTCTTTAAACAGCTAAAAACCTTAATTTGTGCCCCCACATCCTGGTAGTAACAGCTCAAACAAGGTTCAAATGCACTGTTGTCAGAGTAAATTCATAACAAGTTGCATTGCGTGCTGGATGGATGGGGGTGTGGTAGTTTGTGGAGGTATTGGGGGTATGTTGCGTGCCTGTAACACTGACCCATTTCTGTCTTGGGATTTGATGGGGGCAGAAGAGAAGAGGGGAGGGATGGGTTGAAAAAAAGATTAGGGGTCTTTTAAGACCATTGCATGGAAACTGCTCTTTCCTCCCAGTGTGCAAGAGACAATAGCCCCAAATGTTTGATGATGGCAGAAAGGTTCCATTTAAGGTGGATCTTTTCAAGGTGGATCTTTCCTTGATAAGACCCCCTCCTGTTATTTTCAGCCCCGTACTATGACTCATATGTTTAGATAATTTCAGGCATTTCAAGGAAGCTTTATCATATCAATTAAAAATACATCAAACAGATGTACTTCGAATTTGATATCATGTACCTTAAAGGTGAAGAATATCTGCACCACAAATGGAATTGCAATCAGTTTGTTGTTTGTATGGCCCAGCTGGTCCAGACAAAACAGCACTGGCTCAAATAATAATGAGAGTTTGAGGTGGAATGATCTGTTTGACAAACAATGAAAGACAGGAAAGTTTGAAAATACTTTCAAATGTGTCACTGTGTAACCATTGAATTGAATTTGACTATTCAAATTTAATCAAAATTTTACTTAATCTGAAAGTGACATTTTGAAGTTTGTAAATTAACTTTTAGATTTTTTCTCTGAAAGGGATGTAGAAGCAAGGCCTAGCCTGTCTTGTAGCATCCATCTTACCCGAGCTAAAACTTGGTACAAGGTATGTGTGTGTGAGAAGTGTATGTGTAAGTGTGTTTCAGCACTAAGTGGATGTGTCAGTGCCAGGGGCCAGGGTCTCCCCAAGGGCCATTACTGTCATGGGAACACATTCCTACTGGTGGCAGACATCCTCCCCTCAGGCCAGCATGTGCATGAATGTGTAAGCCTGTGCATGCGTGCATGTCTTTGAATGTGACTAAATGCGGGAGGGAGAGAGAGGGGGATCAGAGTTTTTAGATTTCGTGCAAATGTCCACATTTCTCCTGGAGGCAGAGGATTGCGTATGTGTGTGTGTTTAGGCAGTTAGGTATGTGGGATCACAGACAGGCTTTAACTTTAAGGTCAAATTCACAGAGTGGAGAGTTTGTGTGCGTGTCTCTCTGTTGCCAATTCCAGCCCTCTTCATCTTTTTGCCGAATATCCAAGACACTGTATGATTGATTAAAGACACAGTGAGAGAGATTGCTGAAAAAAATAAAAAATAAAAAATCAGAATGACTTATTCATGACATGAGCGTGCCTGTGAGTAAATGGCAATGAATAAATGGTTGAAAGCTACTGATAGGAGATGAGATAGTTAAGCAATATCATACAAGCAATTGAGCAATTTCACACAAGCAAGAATGTTGTTGTACTAAATAATAATGCGCCAATGTATCGGCTAATCATTGGTATTGGCCGATCGTTTAAAAACAGCCAATGATCAGCGCAGATTATTTCCTTTCAAACAAAAGTGGGCAGAAAAATTCAACAAATGTAGCCTGCTGTAGCATCACAACAAAGATAAATTCAATACAAGTTTAGCTCAATCAACAGCATTTGTGTTATAATATTGATTACCACAAAAACTAATATGGACTCTTCCGTCCTTTTCTTTAAAAAAAAGCAAAACTCAAAGTTACAGTGAGGCACTTACTATAGCAATGATTGGGGCCAATTTTTGGAGGGTTTAATGGCAGAAATGTTAAGTTTATAATTTTATAAAAGCACTTTTTTTTTTTTTTTTTTTTTTTTTTAAAAGGAGGGGCAAGTCTGTGGTTATTAATATTATGCCACAAATGCTATCAATTGAGCTTAACTTGTATGGAACCCAGAATATTCCTTTAAGGCTGCTGTTGAAGTGTCCCATTATGCTCTTATACTAAATGGAACTCTTGGATCCCTACTTGTCCAGTCAGATTAGAGGACTGGTACTAACTGTTGTATAAATGCAAATAAATCATTCTGGTTCCCCTCTCAAAATCTCACCCATCTCTCTCTCTTTTTTTTTAACAAGCACTAAAATTAAAACATGTGGCAGACTGTAAATCTTTACTGTAAAAGCACACAGCTGCAGGTTTGGCAGTCTTGAGCACATGATCTCTTACAGTAAGTGAAACAGAAACTGAGACCACTAGAATAAAATGAAACTACAGCAGGGCCGGACTGGGACTAAAAAGTGGCCCTGGACTTTCTGGCCCAGAGCAGCCCACCAAACCCTGCCTGCAACACACCACACCATAACACAACGGTTCATTGATTTCATTTCCGGCTCAATTTCAAATTTTTGTGTTGAAAAAAAGGCATTTCTGTCGACTGCTAGTCATGACAACGGGCGCCAAAGTGCAAAAATTGTCATAACTTTAAAACATATAAAACCACTGTAAATGGGATAAGTGGATTATTTTAGAGAAAGCACTAAAATAAGCACTTTATAGCTCAGACAAATAACATGTCTGAAAACTTTTTCCCAACATACAGATGTTGGGTTAAAATGTACATGAAAGTACAAGGGAAAATGTGTATTTTAGGTGTTGTGACAAGTCAGCATTTCTTAAAATTTTTAAAGATCTTAATCACCTTTCAACTTTTTTTTCTAGAAGTGTAAATAAACTATTGTCTTAGTTAATATGAGGTTGTGGAAACAACAGGTATAATAATAATATATATGTATACATAACTATACAAGATCATAAAATGTTGTTTAAAATATTTAGATGAAGAAAGTGAAACACAGCAGGACACTGATGACAATGCTTAAAATTTCATGTCAATTATTCACATAACTATGTGTAAATGTTTATTTTAAAAAAAAGAAAAAGAAAACAAAGTTGGCCAGAAGATGTACATATATAAATATAAACAAATATAAATATATGTTAAACAAAATAAACATACCTCTTAAAGTGTAGAACTTATTTAGCAGATTAACTGCTCATAGTTTCACTCTAAGATAGTTTGTTTTATCTTTATATTTGCAGTGTTTTAATTCCTTCCCCAGATTATTCTTGAGAAAAAGTGAAAAGCCCTATGCTTTGACAAGCACTGTTTCTGCTATCCTTTAAACAAATAGCCACAAAGTAATATATTTCATGACTGTTGTAACTTGAAGTTATTTGTAATTTTGTGATTATTCAGAGCTCATCTTGTACTTAATATGTTGACTTTGGTTGTCACCATTATTATGATTTGTATGTCAAATAATGAAATCCACGCGAGGTACAGTGATCATCTGCATATATGGAAATGTGCACGATGCATAAGTAATTTAAAAATAGAAGTCATTTCAGTTTTTCATAATAAAAGCCATTTCATTGGCTTTACCTTACAGAGTTTCTTTTTTAATTTTCACTCTGTAATGGGGTCCGTGCGGACATGTTGGAGTCCGGGGCAGCTTCCTATATCGCCTTCCTATAGGATGGGCCGGTACTTGCGCAGCACCAGGTAAGTCCAAATTACCCAACGGCCCACTGGGAAAATGCCCGGTGCTCCCGATGGACAGTCCACCCCTGAACTACAGTGTGCCTGATCTCTTCTGCTATTTTCTGCTTGTAGTCACAAATGTAAATGAAAGAGAAATAAATCTGCAGCATTGTGTTGCTAAGATCAAGGTGTAGTGGGCTTTGGTGTGGTATTTTTGCTCTGACAGGCCTCTTTCACTCTGGGGTGGAGTACCCTGGCTTGGTTGTTTGTCATTCTCAGAAGGCCATTATAAAGCTGCCATTGGATTCAGTGAAGTGAGACACAACTGTGTACACATCTGACACATAAGATACCGTAAAGAACTAATCATTGCAATCACTGTATCTACAATAGTCTTCCTGGCAGAGTGTCTGGCAGTTTTGTGTATCTTTGTGTGCTTCTGAGCAGTAGGCTGAGGTAACGGCCAAAATAGACCTAATCTACGCTTCAGTGCTTTCTATACCTTATTTTTAGATTTGTAGAAATGACAATTTTGAGATAGATAGATAGATAGATAGATAGATACTTTACATTGGGGTTGTTCCAACCCCTATGATGTTCTCTCTTCCATGGAGCACATATGGAAAAATTATGGAATAATTGTTTTTCTTCCTTGCATTCGCAGTGAATGGGGACTAAGTCTGTCAAGCTTCAGTAAGGACAAAAAAGAACCATAAAGTATCATAAAAGTGGTCCATGTGACTTTTTCACTTTTTAAGCTATATGATAGCTTTGTGTGAGGAACACTTTAATGATACTTCTAAGGTGCTTTTGCTTCATTTATTGAAGCATGAAAGCATCAGTCCCCATTAATTGTTATCACATGGAACAAATGACCAATACAATTCTACAAAATTTCTCCTGTGTTTCATGGAAGAAAGGAAGTCATTCGGGTTTGGAATGACATGAGAGTGAGTAAATAATGAAAGAATGTCAAACTCCCTTTATTTTGTTTTTTTTTATCCATTTTTAATTGACTCTTGTAAAGAGTGAATTAAAAAACTCAACTAAAGCATGTGTATTTAACCATGTGCGTGCGTGTGTATTTCAGATGGATCACTCCGAGAAGGCCTGTCATTATTGTGGTGTAAGTTATTTGATCCTGCATGAGTTCCAGCGTCTACAGGAGCATCTGCAGGAAGTGGAGAAAGAGCTGAGAGAACAGTGAGAGAGGAGCTCCAGCAATCCAGTTCTCATCTGGAGAAGCTGAAAGCAACTATACTTCAACAAGCGGAAATGTGAGTCTCAGTCGCATTTCCACTCCAGCGCACATCTGATCAGTTTTAAACAGGGTGTATTTGTTTATTTTATAGTCAAAAAGTAATGCAATAATGCATAACATTTTATTTCTTATAATGAGATTACAGTTACTGACTTTCAATTAAAGTAATTACTTTTAAGTACATTACGTGCGCTAAAGTAATCTTTATAATACATTTAAAATATGAATTATATTAGGTCTGTTAACATTTCTGTGACAGCTGAAGGGTGCGCAACAATGAATGAGGAAAGACATTTTGAAATCTTTTTAAACTTTTCAAGGGAAAGTGATTTAGAAAGTAACTTAAAAGTAAAATAATTAGTAATCTGATTACATTTTTTAGAGTGAATAGTAATTTGTGGTGGATTACTTATTTTGAGTATCTTACCCAACATTGATCTTAAAGTAAAATACATCAGAATGCTTAGTTGTATCTCACTCAATCTCAAAGGTTTAGATCAGCGTGAGATTTAAAATGAGGCTTCAGGTTTTTCAGTCAAAGTTTGTCCTGCTTTTTGTTATAAGTTCTGTTTTATTTAATTGTTAGTGCACGCTTGGGCAAACAACTCTATTAAGGCCAAAGTATACTTCGGTTTTCCTTATCTCACACATCTACGTCTCTACGTCACAGTGCATGAGACATAATGACACACAGAAAAACTAAATATAATGTTCTGCTTTTTGCTTTTATTTTTGCTTGGTGGATGATCATCATAAGCAACATGGCAGCGAATCTTGCACAAACACTAAAAATCTAATTTATCTTGTCACCCTGCAGTAAACAATCAAAGAGAGATTTTATGGAAAAGAGAAAGACTACCCCCACTAAAATTTAGTTAAAAACTATATAAAACTATTTTCCATTGGGGTAAAAAAATAAAAATTGTTTTCCATGTAAATTACGTTTATTTTTCGTATCCCTTTGGCAAATCGTTTTTTCTTGTTTTAAGCATAAACCTCACTAAATTTAGTTAGATTTCTCTGAAAACAGTGCTTAATATCTTATGTCATTTAGCTTCTCAAGTAACTGTATCTTGTTTTAAGGATGTTTAAATAAAAAAAATAAATAAAAGGTTTTGCAGTGTGTTTTCCAGAATGCTGTTGAGTAAATATGATTTTGTTGAGTTACAGCTGTGAAGCCAAAATATAAAAATTACCTGTTATAGAAGACCTTACAACCAGTACATAACATACATTAAATTTGCCACTCACTTTACACTTAATAAAGCATCCACCCATCTCTTACCCAGAGTATTTATGGCTGTCTACAATTTGGATCCACTTGTCATCATACCTGGTTAAACTAGTTAGGGAGTCAGGTCATGACAAATGTTATAATATTAACATACCAGTCATTTGGTTCACAAGCATATATGTGAATGCAATCACTAGGTGAGTTTCCATCCAACTATTTTTATGCGCATTTTGAATTGTGCATAAGAAATCCTGATTGGAAACTCTTGATATGCGAATAAACTTTCTAAGATTTTTTTTAGAGTTTCGCATTAGTTAAAATGCACATTAAGGTGATGGAAACGGTTTATTCGCAAAACAATGACGTGTTTTGACCATTCGTGCATGTGTTATGAGTGTGCGATAGCTTGATGTGACTAGCCCACTGAACCCACCTAGGTCCAACCTTTGCACGCAATTCTTTGAACATAGTGCTTGTCATTCGGAAGTGTTTAACCCACAACTGGTCGATAAAGTGGGTCCTCACAATCCGCCAGAACAGTTTTGAGAGTGGGCACTCCCAGGTATGCGGAGACTTGCAGTGTGTGGGCATCGCAACTATTTCAGCCACATTATATCAGATATTACACATATTCTGCAGTGTCTCATGGATGCATTTAATAAAATGAAATACTTGCTCCAATCTTGAAAATAAAACTGTCCCCAAAGCAGGGAGAGGTCATTCAGCTGCTCCATCATGATAATTTGCATTACGTAGTGGATGAAAATGCACAACAATTCGTATTAAGTCAAATTTTTAGAAATGCGCTTAATGCAGAACATTTTAGATGGAAACCCAGCAATTGAGTGTTTTTGATTACATGCATATGTGTGATTGTATTGTGTATATCTGGTTGTGTAGTTGTGATTGTTTCCTCAAACCCTGCAGGCGTTGATCAGATCAGGTCATTGAACTCCTCAGCTCTGGCATCCGCTGTGAGTCACTATAAGAGAGACGTGCATGCGTACGTCCTCTCTACCAGCTGACGTGAATGCCAGGCATAATTATACCACCACAGCAATCAAAAATAAACCTCTCAACACCTACGCCTCCGCAGCTTAACACAGACTGACATTCAGAGAATGAGAAGAGAAATGCAGAGAGAGTGTGTGATTGTGGATCCTATTTCCATGCTCTCGCCTACTGCGGCTGATAATAATAGCAGGTTGTGTTGTCCGTGTAAGCTCACGAGCTAAATGAAACAGCACAGCAGTCGTGCTTCTAGATCGGCCTCCACCGATTAATTCATAGCCAGCACATTCCAGACCTAACACGATGGAACAGCATGCATATATTTGTGTGTTTGGCTTATGTGTTTGTGCACTCGTGAGAAAGACAGATTAAAGCAGGGTGGATATGGCGAGCATAGAGCCTCCATATCACTAGAACAAACTGGAAAAATATTGTGATTTTAATTCTGTGTCTGTGTCCAAAAGCTGAAAAGTGCTGCCTTCGGGCTGTATACGGCGGTAGGAAGGCACCAAGGCACATCCGAATCAAATATTTCACATCCTGTCTTCTGAGGTGCCTTCATCTGGTCAGTTTTTAAAGGAAGCATAGATCCAGCTTTCACTGTCTTTGATATCCCAAAATCCTGCTTGTGCGGTTCGCTGGTTGGTTTAAAGAATAAAAATGGCATCTATTGGAACGGGTAAAAGCATTACTTAGTTTATAAATGTCCAATTTTTCATTTTTGTCAATGTTTGACCCCATTTTTAGCAAGAAATAAACATCGTAGTTTCTAAATATTTGCTTGGTTATGTCTAAAGCGCACTAGAAATAGTTTTAGGTCATTAGACGTGAGGTTATGGTGCCTTGGAAGGTTGTCCAAAACCAGTGTCCTTACGAGGTGCCTTCATATGCAAATCACTGCCTGTGAAACCTTTAGTCGCTTTCACACATTCAGGCTTTTCCAGTAAATTAACTGCAATTTTCAGTTTAGAGGTCATGTGTGTGAACACGACATGTTTGTAAATACTGGTTAATTTAGCTCTGGCTATTTCCCTGAATGAGAAGTTGTAACATTACCTGAAAAGTTCAGTTTTGATGATATGTGTGAACAGAGTCATCAGACTAGCCTAATGGTTTGGGCACGTATGAGGTCAGGATGTGCTGACGTAAGACAGAGATGATTCAGTCACTGTGGAGTCAAAAACAATTTTTTTTTTTTTTAAATGCTCCTCTTCATCCAAGCAGATGAAGAAAATTTGTTGACTGACTAAATAACTAACTGCATCTCAGAGTTTAATGGCATTTTGGTGCTGATGTGTGAAAACAGAAACAGAAAAACAGAAAAAAGACGGAAACTGTTGCATGTGTGAATAGCAGATGTGGTACATTTACCAGTAAAGGCAATCCAACTATTTTACTGCAATTTACCAGGTAAGTCACATGCGTGAAAGTGGCTATTGACTGACTGGGCAATGAGGCGTTAAAGGGGTCATGAAATGGAGAATCTAATTTTCCTTGATATTTAGACATAAGAGGTAACTGTACTATTAAAAAAAAAAAAAAAATTGAGTGCCACTTACATCCAACTCGTGTTGCAGTCACCGTTTTTCCACCCAAGACATTTACCAGTCAACAGCCTTATACTATTTGTAATTATTTTGTATATAAACATGAACTACACAGACTCTTTGACTGCTGCCATGCATCTTGCCACTTTTAAAAGAGATGGGGTCAAGTAACAACTCTGAAAGGGAGAAGCAATGCTTGTAAAACAACGTCAATTTAACGATTTGATCACAGCTACATGCTAAGAAAGAGTTATTTTTCTGTGGCCATGAAAAATATCCTTTCTGAGAGTTGATAGACAATCAATACTGAGTGTTCGCTGGATGAACAGATTAATTTATTGTAATGTTAATTCAGCTACATCAAGTTAATTCTATTAACTGATCCAGTTATTTATAATTGATTATAACGAGTTATGATTAATTATTCATATTCCCCTTTTAAAGATAATTTGACTGTGGTATATTTTGATAAATAATCTCATCCCTGTTTTTAAAAGATTTCGCTTCAAAGCTGTACCTAAATATGTGTAATATTATTTTCAATAAGCCATGAGAATAATATTACTCCAATAAGAGAATGAATCGTAATACCCTTATTAAAGATAATTCCTTACAATAGAAATTGTGAGTGGATACAACGAGACGTTGTATTATGATTTTAATGGTGGCAAATTTTATTCAGACAAATAATCTAGTTATTTGTCATTTATCTTATTTATAATGGTTGTCGAACGCGACTAATTCCATTATAAAATTTCCTTACATAATAATGTAGAATAAGGACAGTTTAATTTAATTCCTAGCTCACACATACTGTTTCCCTACATATAATGGTGGAGGTACGCAGGCACTTTAACTCATCCCGTGTACATTTATACTACCAAATTCGCTACAAATCAGTCTGGCCATTCTACGTTGACCTCTCTCATCAACAAGGCATTTCTGTCCACAGAACTGCCGGTCACTGGATGTTTTTGGCACCATTCTGAGTAAACTCTAGAGACGGTTGTGCATGAAAATACTCAAACCATCCCGTCTGGCACCAACAATAATACCACGGTCGAAATCACTGAGATCAAATTTTTTTCCCCATTCTGATGGTTGATGTGAACATTATCTGAAGCTCCTGACCCAAATCGCATGATTTTATGCATTGCACTGCTGCCACACGATTGACTGATTAGATAATCGCATGAATAAGTAGGTTTACAGGTGGACCTAATAAAGTGGTCAGTGAGTGTATTTATGATTACATTTTTTATGTTTTTTGTAATGTAAAATGTACCATGATTAATCGGGACTGATTGTGATTAATCACAGAAAACTGTAAGATTTATTAGTTGTGTTTGTTTTAATCAATTCACAGCCCTACTCATTACTTGTCCCTATATAGCTAATCCATGTAGGTGTACAGGTGTTCCTAATAAAGTGCTAAGTGAGTGTATAGGCTAATTAATTAGTAGGACGTGACAGTTGTGAAAGTGGCACTTACCTATAGGCTACATGATGAGGGGAACGATCCAAAATGCTTTCTGAGTTTTTAGTATGATATCCATTAATGCTGCATGACTGATTGAATTAAAACTGAAATTGTAATATGGCTTTGTGCAATTAGTAAACTTTTAAAGCCTGTGTTTTAAAATGCAAAAACAGAAGACCTTTTCTTCCCCCCCCATATGAATCATCTGCGTTTTAAACAGCAAAAACAGTGCAAAAATGTTTTAGAACAACAAAATAACTGTTTTCCATATCAGTCATCATGTTATATATATAGTCATTGTTTTTTGTATCTTGTTATCTTGTATGTATCTTTCACTGTGGCTCTCTTTGAAAATTTAGCCTCTCATGTGTTCAACAGATCCAATGTTCAATGGAATTTATTTATTGTTAGAACTGAAAAAAATGTTTTGTACCTCTTTGTAAATTTTGTAAACATTCTTAAGTAAAATAGTCTTGGCCAAAAATTTTCATATCGGTGCATCCCTAATTAAAAAAACAAGCTCTTTGATATGTAAGAAATATATCAACACAGGAAAGAAAAACTGTGCTTGTCAATTGATTTCACAGGGTCTCAAAATCAGGCATCACTGTGAAAAAGAAAAAATGGGTCACATCCTATATGCCAGTGACATATATATATATATTTTTTTAAAACAACAAATGAGCTCCAAGCCTAGTTTAGACTTTTGATATGACTCAGACAGTTTAGCGACCTGCTAGTGAACCCTTTGATGTGACTCAAAGCAAGACAGATCGCTAGAGGAAGAGGCAGATGTGAGATTGCAGAAAATGGGTCATGGGAGAGAGGGCATGTGGGAGATGTAGATAGTTCAGTGGGTAACAACATCCGTGACAGAGGTGTGAGAATGGCACAAACAAAGTGAAGAACGGAAAGATGGCGCTCAGAATTCTAAAGCAGATTTGAGATTTTTTAACTAAACAAAATATTTTTGATACATATTTTATTTTAACCAGACCACTAGCAGCATTAAACAAAATTACAAAAACAATGACTGCCTTTCTGCCATTGGTTAATCAAAAAAGGTAGCCCCAAACTCATGCCATTGGTTGAGAGATGCTATGTTGGGCTGCAGACAGTCATGTGCTTTAAAAGTTTGATTCTAGTCGGAATACCACAATAGTTTGTCATATAAACACTTTAGTCAAACTGAAATTGTACCAGTTCGATTTTTGTATAGTTACACTAACAGGTCTAGATCATGCGACTTCATCCAGCATGTACACGTTAATTGTACCGCAGTTGGCCTCTGTGATGCGGGTGTGCTCTGAAAGACAGGTGACACGTGACATCATGCATATTCATCCTCCCTGCAAATCTTCGATTACTTGTGTCAGGTATACTTGGACAGATAGATGAAGACTAGCTCAACTACACAAAAACCCATTGTAGCTCAATAATAACATGTAAACGTGCATGTAAACTTACTGTGTGGATTACATATGGCTTACTTGTAGTTGTCTCTGCATATGAAGCTGGGAGAGGAGAAAGTCATTTATATATATATATATATATATATATAAAAACCTTGCTATTTATGATGTGTGTTTTGTGTGTGTGTGTGTGTGTGTGTGTATGTGTTTTGCATAAATTTAATGTACATAGCTTTTTGGTTGTTAGGTCTGTTTATGCATACAGTAAGTGACACAGTGAGCCTTTGAGACCAGTATAACATGCACTGAATTTCATGTGTATGCATGCTTTATTTTTTGTGTGTATGTGTGCATGTGTGGCTTTGTCAGTGATATAGATCTATCAGGCTGACTTTACTGTACTGGGTTTGGTGGTTTTTCATTTCTTTATAGTGTATCTCTTAACTGTGGAGAACTTGCTATCTCTCCATTTGCCTTGCACGCATGTTTACCTACATTCTATATAAGTGCTGTGAACGTAGTTATGCCTCTATGCGGTAACATTTGGGTTAATATATATGTTTGTTTGCATGTCTGCATATGATTTCATATGTGTCACCGCCTCTGTAAAATGCAGATGTGCAACATTGAAGCACAAAAACATGCTATTTGCCTGTGGTTGGCACAGGACGTGGGAGAGGACAGTATATAGATGCTCTGTTTTCTCTGCATGCATTCCTGACCCACAAACACACATACAGACAAATACACACATTTACACACTCTCATGAGGATCTGAAATGTAATGAAAACTATAATGTTCAGTGTGTGGATGCACACATGAGAATCAAGTTCTTACTTATTCAAATGCAACTCTCTCCTTGTGATACAAAGGTGTGAACATGCTAAATACAGTCATACATTATTTATATGCTAATGCATGTTTGTGAAGACTATCTATGTATGTGGGGAGAGGGGCTCTTGTTTTTTGTCAAATGATCTCTGACAGCTTCAATTAGTTTGAGATATGAATGTGGAAAGGACTGTGCTATGCTTAGCTTTGTTCTCACCTTGACTAATGGTGATTGACAGGCCAGCTGTGCAGTGTGTTTGTCCTAAAATATGAAGATATGTTAATTTTTTAAAAAAAATTTTTTTTATTATTATCATTTTATTATTACAATCACCAGTGTTTGAAATCAGTCACTGTTTAGAATTCTGTAAGCAGGTTTTAAATGTTTTACACCATAGGTCTGTTACTTGCTGCCTACTGCTTATAGGCAGCAAGGCAGCATTATCCTAACCATCATGGACCCTCATACGTTACTGAATTGGAACGATCTTCTGTACATAGGCAACAACTCCACAAACGTGCAGTTGACTTCAGTAGAGTTTGATGTTAGCATGTTGCTAAGCTAACGATGCAATACTAAAATGAGCATAAAAATACACAAAAGTAAATAAATACTACATAACATTATTAATTTGTAATTGCAAGCTTGCTCATTAAAACTCATGTTATATGTAATTATTATTTTGTCAATAAATGCCCTTTTTAGCTAGTCTGGGAACTTTTACCTTTCTGTGTATTTGTGTCCAGTGGTATGCACAACTCCTCACACAATGCACAAAGCAAATGATAGTAAACCTCTAGCCTTTTTTTCTTTGCTCTCCTTTTTGCGACATGTGATATTTCTTTACTGTTCTAAAAACAGTCCTAAAAAATGGAATATGCGATCATCCTCCATGCCGCACTCGATCCATTGTTTACCTCTCACACGATCAACAATGTATTCGTTACATACATTCAAGCACGACAGTGAAAAAAGAAACCGTAACCTTGCCAACTGGCCCGGATCGGCACGAAACGGCTCAGTTTCGCAACGAGAGCCGTTTGGCCCGATGGTGGAAAAGCGGCTTATCATACCTTAAAATCCTGCCTCTGTAGGCAGCTCACTAGGCTTTGGAACAGAGTGACATGTGAGGGCAGTTTTGTATGTGGTCACTGTGCCAGCAAGTGGTGGAGCAGTTCCTATTTTCTGTCTGCGTGAGTTCAGATGGAGGTCATACAATGGCTTCCTTCATTATTAATGAGTGGTTCCCCAATGCGTCAATGAGTTTGTGTATGTGTGTGTGAGTTTGTGTGATGTGTATGACCCCCTGGATCTCCCAGCAGGTCTTAAATCAGACACCATCAGTGCATCATTATTCTAGCTCTAAACAATGTTAAACCACCCCACCCATGAGTCCATGACATGCCCACAGGGCATCAATTTCCATGTCCTATTCACATGTAACAGGCACGTGATTGACAGGGTCAGAGGGTCAACTGATTCATCACTCTTAAAAATAAAGGTTCCAAAAAGTGTTTTACAGCCATGTCATAGATGTCATAGGGGAACCTTTTTAAGTTACACAAATAACTTTTTATTCTCTAATTCTTTATAAAACTATCTTTGTGTTGGTTCTGTAAAAACCCAGAAACAAACATGCTGATCTGACGGACCTAAAACGTAACATCAAGAATTATTTGAATCTCCAAAGAACCATATAGTAACTCAAGAAAATTATACGATGAAATATGGTTGTTGATAGGGCTGCACTATATGGAGGATATGATATGCAATAAATTGTTGAATAATGCAATATTTAATGCAATAATCCAATGATGATGTCATCGGAGCATGCAGAACATCGGAACCCCCACTGCCCAAATGTACTGTGAAGTTTATTTGAAAAAATGGACTGTATCAGAGATTACAAACATAGTTTTCTTTAGTTCCAAAATGCACATAGACTGCGTATAATATACAGTATACAATGTTACCATTAGCCAAAAAATCTACAAATGTGACACGCTCTATCATTTGAGTCAGAAGAAGTTTGTGGAGAAACATGATTTTAGTGTCAGCTTTCAAATTATTTCAGTTTTATCACAAAATTCAAACAATAAATGTTTTTTTTTTAACTTTTTTATTATCTTTATTTAGCTGCCCATTCAAACAAAGTGAGGCTCAAAGAGGGTATGTTAAAAGATACAGTACAACTTACTGAAATGTTTCATCTTTCATGTAATCCGCCAATCTGTTTAAGTTGAAACGACAATGGAGAAAATTAATGGGGAATATCTTGTGCTTTTGTGCTTGAACGCCCACAGGATCGGCACCTATGCACACTAGTCTATTCTCTGCTATCTGTGGCGCCAAAATGTTATTTTTTAAAGTATTAAAATCATTCCGTTATCGCAGGACCTTGTGATATTTATATTGTGATATCGAGCAGCCCAAGTTGTTGATAAGGTTTTATTCTGCATCTCGGGTGCTGCAAAGAAGAATTATTAAAGAACTATTATTTTAAGAATAAGATGTCCGCACTGATATTAAAGCTCTAAAATTTTAATTGGGGAAAGAAAAAAATATGTTCTTAATATTCATCAGGCAAAACCCTCCACATGAAACAAACCCCAGCTATATAGGGACAGGTAATGACTAGGCCTGTGAATTGATTAAAACATTTTAACTAATTAATCTTTGATTAATTGCAATCAATCACAATTAATCATGGTACATGGTACATTACAAAAAACATAAAAACATATATAATAAATATATTTACTTTATGCTTTGTCTCAAATAACTTGCAAGAAATTGGTTAGTCATCATTTATTTTAATTATTTAAATATGTTAAAATATATATAAAAAATTGTGCATAGAGTTTATTAGACATTTTTACAGGTATAAACCTTTCACACAAGTATATAGTATATATAAACATTAGTGAAGTGAATAAATGGATCCTTCAAGTTTGTCTAGGGCTCTGTGCTGACAGGTTTTAAAAGGGAAGTATGGACAAATGTAAATTAGACACTTTGGACTGTTGTGGCATTGTTCGTGATTTTGAGAAAGAAGGATCTGAATCACTAATAGAGTGATTAGAGATTCAAATCAGACCTGTGTCATGCTCAGTGCCAGCCTCTTTAACACAGCACTGCCCTAAATGTTTTCCTTTGATGGAATATGTTGTAGCCTATAAGCCAAAAATGCAAAACATTTAATTTTAACATTAATTTAGAAATGGAAAACAAGGATAAATATCCTTAGGTGTTTTGTTGTCATTATGAAAATTATAATTGCTATGCTACAGTTATAATGTGAAGGTGAAATCCCTCAAGTAAACTGCAAAAAGACCAGTCTCCACAACACAGTAGACAGAAGGTTTAATGTTTCTATTAAAGAAATGAGAGCCATCCATTGTAAAAATATTTGGGTTGTGGTAGAAAATGATTGGAGTGAGTCACATGGGTCAGACATGTGAATGGTGAGCTCTGCACAATTTGCTATTTTTCAAATTTTTTTGTGTCATAAACCAGTGAGATTCGATTCACTCTGTTTCATAACATTTCTATGAAGACAACATGTCAAAGAATTCAAAATCCTTGGGCTCTGGAGACATTAAAAGACACTTACATGCTCAAGCTGATATCCCAGACAGGGCTGCAGACCAGGGACTCAATTTGGACGGTGCGGTGGGAGAAATTCAGTGGCAACTGTCCAGCATGTCGGTGATGCTGACGAAGGTCGTAGCGGACTTGGTGGATCTTGCTGTAATACATAGATCGATTATGTCCATGGAGTCGAAATTCTCTGAGTTGGTTACAAGAATCGGGGACGTCAAGAAATGGATTGATTATCTGGAGTCATCGGAGAGGGAATTAGCTGCTAACCCGCTAACGACCAAGGCGGATTTGGAATGCGTTTTGGAAAAATTGGAAGATCTTGAGAATCGTAGCCGGCAAAACAATGTCCGAATTGTTGGAATTCCTGAGAACGAAGAAGGTCAAGATATGGTGAAATTCCTAGACGAGCTCTTCCCGAGTCTGCTCGACATAACAGGCCATAAGCTGGAAATCGAGCGAGCTCACAGAGTCCCGGCTCAGAGATGCACTGAGGGAGACAGACCCCGATCAATTCTGGCCAAATTTCTGAGATCATCTGATAAAGAACTTGTGTTACAGGAGGAGTAAAGTAGAAGAACCATAGAATTTTCTTGTTCCCAGACTTTGTGAATTCGACAAGAGAGAAACGTGATCGATTCAAGGAGTGCAAGAAACTCTTACATCAACGGAAGATCGCTTTTGCACTGATGTTCCTGGCCAAACTGAGAATAGATACTACGGATGGCCGCAAAGTATTTACATGTCCCCAGCAAGCATTGTCCTTCATAAAAACATTGGAGTGAGTAAACCATGGTATGATTCTTACATTGCTTCCAAGTGAACTTGACTCACTAATCATTCACTCGACTGTCCGAGGAAGCTGGGCGCCTTTTTTGTTTCTTTTTGTCCACCTAGCGGCTGGAGTTTGTTTTGTGGAATAACATTCCTTCGGGACAGTTGTGGATGAATCTGCTCATTCTTTGTGCTTATGCCTCCTATTGGGTGGAGTTTGTTTTGTGGAATATTTTTTTGCAGGACATCTGTTGCACTTATGAAACAGCCGGCTCACTGAACATTCGTTTGACTGCCCGAGGAAACTGAAAGTTTTTTTTAAATTTTTTATTTTATTTAATTATTTATTTATATATATATAATTTATTTATTTATTTTTGTGTGTGTGTGTTGGTTCCGCTAGAGGCTGGAGCTTGTTTGGGGAGGAACG
The DNA here is from genome assembly GCF_019703515.2 of Myxocyprinus asiaticus. NCBI lineage: Eukaryota > Metazoa > Chordata > Actinopteri > Cypriniformes > Catostomidae > Myxocyprinus > Myxocyprinus asiaticus. Next base: position 17,041,311 of record NC_059361.1, read on the forward strand.
CACCCTTGGGACAGTATGTGGATGAATCTACATGTTCTTTGTGTTTATTCTGCCTATTGGCTGGAGTTTGTTTTATAGATTATTTTCTGTTATATAATTCTGTCTCACAAAATTTGTACAGAAACACAGGACTTGAGCAATCTGATGGCAAAGTTGTCGCGTGGGCTCTCGTAGGCGTACATGGACTTTTTGAGTTTAGAGTGATGGACGCCGGTTGGTGCTGTCGTGCGCGGGGTTAATGCGCACATTTGTCTTTTTTCTGTTTGTTTGGTTCAGGGTTTGACTGTTGCACTAATGTTGGAATGTGGTCTTTACAATCTTATTTTTGACACAATCTATTTTTTCTAATATGTCAAAATGTCAGATGTTAATATGAGTGGACTGTCTCTCTCCACGTGGAATGTGAATGGGTTGGGGCACCCCATAAAAAGAAGGAAGGTTATTTATTTTATTAAACGTAAGAAATATGATACTGTGTTTCTTCAAGAAATGCATCTTTCCCCGCAAGAAGCTGAAAAATTTGGGAAGATATGGGGTGGACATGTTTTCTTTAGGAGTCATTAAATTAATAAGTAAGCATCTACAATTCAAATGTCTTAAACAGATTAAAGATAAATTAGGAAGAGTCATTATTGTTTTAGCAGAAATTCAGGGACAAATGCTGATGTTGGCTAATTCTTAGGGTTCTTAGGAGTCGGATCATACAGTATGCCTCATTCATCAAAAAGTCCAAAGCACGAGAACTTGTGGAGTTGGAAGGGAATATTAGAAGTGCCGAGGCAGAGCTGAAGCGCCGAATGTCGTCTGATGGAATCAGAGAATTGACCCGATTGAAATACAGATATAATTCTATTTTGGCATGAAAGGTGGAGTTTTGGCTATTCAGGGCAAGAGAGTCATACTTTGAGTCAGGGGACAAAGCAGGGAAGCTTTTGGCTAGATATATAAAGCAGAGAGAGTATTTTTCTACCATTCCCTCAGTGGAATCTGCTGGAGGTGAAATTTTTACCTCAGCCATTGATATTAATAATGCTTTTAAAGAATTCTATCTTGCTCTTTATGGTTCCAAGTCTTCGTCTACTGATGAAGATATTAGAAACTTTGTGGAACCATTAGAACTCCCTAAACTGACGACCGAGCAAAATAAATGATCTGATTCTGAGATAACCTTGGAGGAGCTTGGCGAGGTAATTAAGGCCTTGCCTACAGGCAAGTCTCTGGGGCCAGATGGCTTTGCCGCTGAATTTTTTAGATCTTATGCTACAAAATTGGTCCCACTTTTGCTAGACGTTTATATGGAATCATTAAAGAATGGAAAGCTTCCGCCAACAATGACACAAGCACAGATCAGTCTGATACTTAAAAAGGACAAAGGTCCAAGTGAGTGTAGAGTTACCGTCCAATTTTCCTGATCCAGCTAGATGTTAAAATATTGTCAAAAATTCTGGCTAACCGACTGAGTAAAGTTATGACATCCCTTATACATACAGATCAGGTGGGGTTTATTCGGGGCTGATATCACGTGGTCAGTGGCTAATGATCAGACTCCGGTTGCTGCCATCTCACTTGACACCGAAAAGGTGTTTGACATGGTAGTATGGGATTATCTGATTTTGGAAATATATGGGTTCGGGAATACTTTTTTTGGATGGATTATGTTACTTTATAGACACCCGGTAGCAGTGTTACAAACAAATGGATTAATTTCAGATTATTTTACTGTGGATGGGGGCACCCGGCAGAGTTGCCCTCTTTCCCCATTATTGTTCTGTCTTGCCCTGGGATCATTAGCAGCCACGATAAGAAGGGAAGATGATTTTCCGGGGGGTGGCGGGAGGTATGGCGCATAAGCTTTTGCTTTACGCAGATGATATTTTATTATTTGTTTCTGACCCTACTAGATCTATGCCTTGCCTCCACATAATTATTAATTCCTTTTCTAAGTTCTTGGGATACAGAGTTAATTAGTCTGAAACCGAAGCTTTGGCTCTGACAGCGTACTGCCCGGTAACGGCTTTTCAGCCGGGCGCCTTTCAGTGGCCCAAAAATGGCATTAAGTATTTGGGTATTTTATTCCCAGCAAATTTATGTGATTTAGTCAGAGTTAATTTTGACCCTTTAATAATAGATATTTATAGATAAATCTTTTATCTGGAAAGGTAAATGTCCTCAGATGCATTTAAACAAGTTACACAGGCCAGTTGACAAAGGTGGGTTAGGTCTCCCCAAGATTTTGTTTTATTATTATGCTTTTGGTCTCAGACATTGCCGCATTGGTCACTTCCGCCTGAGAGAGCCCCTCCCTGGCTCTTTATTGAACAGGAGGTCCTTGCCCCTATCTTGCCATTGCAAAGTCTTTCTACCAAGCTGTCTGGAGAAGTAAAGACACATCCCGTTATCTCGCACATGCATTTAGTGTGGTCAAAAGTTTCCAAAGTGTTCAATTCGGACATTTACCTGAAAGTTGCCACAAGAATTTGGTTAAACCCTAAATTGTGCATTAACAAGTCCCCTTTCTGCTGGACAGAATGGATTGAGAAGGGAGTTGTACGCTGGATGACCTGTATGAAAATGGAGCGTTGAAATCTTTTGAAAATATTATACAGTGGTTTGGGATTTCCAGATCTCGATTCTTCAGGTACTTACAGCTGCACCATCTACTTTGCACCATCTTTGGGTGTAGTACACAGCCCCCTAAAGCGGCAGACACTCTTGAGATGGTGCTTGCTGCTTTTGGAAAGGGCCACGAGGCTTCAGTGTACTATTCCTGGCTAATTCAGAGTTTAGGGGATGGGGTTTTAACATGTCTTAAGAAGTTATGGGAGAGAGACTTGAATTTAGTACTGGAAGATGGAGAAAGGGGTAAGATTTTAAAAAACCTCAAGTCTGCATCTAGAGATGCAAGGGTGTGCCTCATTCAATTTAAGATTCTGCATAATTGTTAAAAATTGATTCCGTGTATTCTTGTGTTGTTTGTTTAAATTTGTATATGGAATCAATAAAAAATTGTTAATAAAAAAACTTTCTTCAATCCCTTTCTTGTGGGGGCCATATTATCCAAATGAAAACTTGACATGGGCCAAAAAAATTTCTGTATTTATTAGGGGTGTAAATCATTAATTTTTTAAATTTTTATTCATCTATTAATATTTTAATTAAACTAATTAATCGCACAGTTTTCTGTGATTAATTGCAATATCTCTATAATTATGTATTTGCTCTGAAATGGCTCAAAAGTGGTTTCTTTTTTAATCAGAGTCGTCATCATTTTATCCAAATAGCCATTGTAGCCAAGTAGATTTAGTATTTAAAGGCACTAAGTACAAATCTATTGAAAAATAATGAAGGCATGTTTCCCCACAGTTTTTCACTTAAAGAACACAAGGGAGAATTAAATTCAATAATTTATTTAATTATTTACCTTCATATATATTTTTACTAAAACATTTTTTAGAAATGAACAAGGTGTGCAAAAATAACCAGTTATTTTTTTGAACCCAGTTGAATATTGCATAATACTAAATTATTACTGTAGGACCCAGTCAAGTTTATTACAATAACATAATAATTAATTATCATTATTTATTTTTTTAGGATTAGATTTGTTTTATATACATGTTACATATTTCTGTCCTATTTACCTTCACTTGAAACTTTTATTTTGACACTAGAAATTGCTGTTTGTATTTGACAATTTATGTTCCGCATCTGATGAAATGCGTTCATCATCTCCTTTTCTGTTACACTGTGCCGCGTTTGTAGATTTGTATAATAACTTGAAGCAATTACTAATGTTTGGAAATGCGTAGTTGCCTGAACCTGCAGTACTTCTCTTTTGTGCAAAAAACACAAGCACATGAGCCCCGCGTGTGCACAGAATCGCTCTCTAAGAACTTGCGTCTCTCACTTAATTTGAGAATTGCGTCTTTCATTAAAACCGCCACCACTAAAAAATATTAATGTTAGTAGTCGACCCACTAAATAAACCATATTTATTTGTCTTTAATCACGGCCTTTTGCAGTTTAATAATCACAAATGACCATATTGCCATTTTGATGTTTATTTAAACCTAAAAAAAGAGAAATGTTTATTCTTCCTCTTTCTCTATTTTTCTCCCATTCAATGAAGGGAAAACAAGTCTGTCCTTGTCTTGCAAATATTGCACATTTGCACACAGGAACCAGATATTTTTCCAGATAATAATTGGTAAATGGAGAACAAACTTGTTTGATGTTGTTAGGAATTGAGAATGCTGACACACAACTGTAACCAACCACAGTCAGGATAAATGTGTGTATGCAGGTTCAGTGCTTCACGTTATCGCTTTTTAGGAGCACTACAGACCCTGAACAGATGAGACACGGCCATTTAACACATGATTCATGGAGAATAATAGCAAACTTTTCTGTTTTTTTTTTTGTTTTGTTTTTTTTGAAGGTTCGCTTTTCATCATTGATTACTCTTTTGTTTAATAAGAGCTGATACCAGTGTAACAACTGCTGTGAAAATATTTTTACGTCTGTCCACATTTTTCCTGACCAACCACCGGGCGGCGCCATGATGATTCTGGTTCCGGTCTCCGTAAGAAACTACCAATATGAGCATTCCAGACAGAGAACAGCAGCCAATTTAATTGTTAGTTGGAGTAAAAATTAGTTCAGCCTCAACTTGTGCAGTTGTTGGCTGTCATAACAACTCGAAGTAATTATAACAAAGCTCAGTTCATGGCTTCATGTGTTCAGTACTTCACTGTCAAAAGATGGTGAGACAAAGAATTTTGACAATTTTTACAAATGTATTATAATAAACATCATATTATCCGCCAAGAACATACACCGATGTGATTGAAAATACTTAATACCAGAACACAAAAACATAAGCATCTGTTATGAATCCGCATTCAGGAAAAATGCTTTAACTGCGCTCAGCACCACAGCTAAGCAATTTGCAAAAATGCATTTGATTGAATAAGACACAATCAAATGTGCTCACCTAAACTGTTCTGGTTCATGTTTTGATGCCCGCTGAATGCTATTGCATGTGGCGCTGAGTTTTGTGCAGAGAGCACTCTGATGATCAAACTGCGCAGTGATTGTATCAAAATAAGGAGAGCCAGATTAAAATTACTGGAGGGCCGCCAGTTGAATAGCCCTGTTCTAGACTATACTACACTACACTAAAAAAGTACCATGTAAATACAGAATTCTTCATTACTACATTTAAAAAGTAATATGGTGAAACCATGTTTTTTGTACATTTATAATAGCAATATTAATACTTATTGGTAGTAACATGGTATTCTTTGAAGCACCACAGAGGAGTGTGCAAATACCATTGTACATGATTTTAAGTGCCATGGTATATAATGTATCAAAATACCATAGTATTACCATCGATTTGATACGTGTCATATCCTCATCAGCCTCTGCTCCTCCAAACTCCTCTCACTCCCCTGATTACTAATTACTTCCACCTGCTCCCCATCAAACAATCAACCAGAACAGTATAAAGTCTCACCACTTTCCCTCAGTCATTGTCTAGTCTCATTTGGATCTGTTACTAGTGTGTACAGCTTTCCCTTGAATCTTAGTTTTTGTGAGTAATTTACCAGTTAGTCTTTGGTCAGCCTAGTTACTTTATACCCTGATTTAATCTGTGGTTTTCCCTGTTTTCTCTCTGTTTACTCCTGAGTTTGTAATAACTGCATCTGGGTTCAACTCCTTGTCTCAGCTTCGTAACGGAAGACTAGACCTCTAAACATGAACCCAGCAAGAACGACATCAGCCATGGAGCATTTTCTAGAGCTAGAGCAACAATTGATATAACACGAAGAGGCGCTTCATGATATGCAACGTCAACTAGAGAAGCTATCACTTACCCCGACTGCTGCAGCATGTTCTCCTGCCCCAGACTTCGCTTCAACTCCGGTAGCACCAGTCTCTGACTCTCCTCATCTGTTCGTTCTGTTTCCAGGAAACTTCTGCCCTAAGTGTTTCTCTGGCGCCGCGAAAACGTGCAGCGGCTTCCTCCAATGTCCAGCCTGTCCACCTGGGTCAACCTACGTTCCCTCTGCACATCGCATAGCACTCCTTAAGTGGCTCCACTCTTCTCCTGGATCTGGACACCCTGGAATCTCCCATACCCTTGACCAACTCAGGAATAAGTACTGGTGGCCTCATCTAGTCTGGGACCTTACCAATTTCGTTCGCTCCTGCTCTGACTGTGCCATGGCTAAGGCGCCTTGACATCTCCCAGCAGGTAAGCTCGTACCTCTCCCCATTCCACACCGTCCTTGGTCCCACATTGGTGTAGACTTTATTACTGACCTTCCTCCTTCCCAAGGGTTTACTTGTACAGTGTCTTTGTGGCAGTAGACCAGTTTTTTTTTTTTAAATCTTGCCGGCTGGTACCTCTCAAAGGTCTACCTACAGCCATGGAAACCGCTGAGGTACTCTTCCCAACATGTATTCTGGAATTGAGCTGCACGAGGATATAATATTGGACAGGGGACCTCAGTTCATCTCAAGGGTATGGAAGGCCTTTAACCATCTGGGTGTCTCAATTAGTCTCTCCTCAGGTTATCATCCTCAGTCCAATGGTCAGACAGAAAGATCCAGGAGATAGGACAGTTCCTTTGTACCTACTGCCATACCAACCAGCAGAAGTGGAATCGCTACCCGCCCTGGGCGGAATATGCACGGAACTTTCTCAGTCTCACTTCCTTTCAATGTGTCCTTGGCTACCAACCACCCCTGTTTCCCTGGTCAGGAGAACCCTCCGAAGTGCCAGCTGTGGATCACTGGTTCCGCAACAGCGAATGGATCTGGAACACCGCTCGCGTCCACCTTCAGTATGCTGTTCAATGCCAGAAGATCCAAGCGGACACCAGACGCTCTACGATGCCCAAGTACCATCCAGGGCACAAAGTCTGGCTTTCCACCAGGGACATTCGTGGCAAGCTCCTCTGTCGAAAGTTAAGTCCTCGTTTCATCGGCCCATTCACCATCATAAAACAAGTTAATCCTGTCACATACCATCTAGCACTGCTTTCACATTACCGTATCTCATTTTCATGTGTCCCTTCTAAAACCTCACATATGTTCTCCCCATTCTCCCTCCACAGAGCCTGATGAGGGTAACCCACCTCCGCTGCTCCTGAAAGATGGCCCAGCTTACATCGTCAAGGCCATCTTGGACTCTTGGCGTGGACTGGAATACCTCCTCAACTGGGAGGGCTACGGTCCAGAGGAGCGGTCCTGGGTTCCCCGACATGATATCCTGGACCCATCACTTCTTACCCACTTCCATATTCAACATCCTAATCGTCCAGCTCCTCGTGGTTGAGGCCGCACAAGACGTTGAGTGTTCTGGTCCGTGGGGGGTACTGTCATATCCACGTCAGTCTCTGCTCCTCCAAACTCCTCTCACTCCCCTGATTACTAATTATTTCCACCTGCTCCCCATCAAACAATCAACCAGAATAGTATAAAGTCTCACCACTTTCCCTTAGTCATTGTCTAGTCTCGTTTGGACCTGCTACTAGTGTGTACAGCTCTCCCTTGAATCTTAGTTTTCATGACTAATTTACCAGTTAGTCTTTGGTCAGCCTAGTTACTTTATACCCTGATTTAATCTGATTTTCTGTTTACTCCTGAGTTTGTAATAAACTGCATCTGGGTTCAACTCCTTGTCTTGGCTTCGTAACAATACTGTATAGCTTTGGTACAGTACTTTTGTTTTTTCTAAAGGGGCTCTTTATTTCTATTTAGGCTTTAAGCATAATTTATGACATGCGCACACACACACACTCTTTTACTCCTGCATGTATTATTAAAAGCTTAGTTAATTGTTTTGTGTGGCTGGGTAGTGGCGTAGTTGCATAGTTCAGTATGGTGTCATGCATCATATCTGTCGTCATATGTTTTATAGTGACATGAAATATAATTGGACCACAATTAAGGTGGTGACAGATACAGTATATGAGATTGTCTGTTGCTGTGAGTATTTGAGAGCCTGTGTATGTGTTTGAATTAATATCTAAAAATATACAGTATTGTCCAAAAATCTGAGGCCATGCTGAAAGTTTGGAAATAAAGGATTTAGAAAATGTTAAAATGAGTTACCGTAAAATAAAGAGATATTTCTGCATCTTTTTCTAGGTCACTAATCAAATGTAAGCAAATTTATGACATTGACTATTTTAACTCTTTGTTAAAAAGGTACTAAAGATGCTCTGAAACATTCTCAAATCATGCTGGCTAACACAGATCATCAGGTTTAGAACACCTTGTGGAGTCCATCTCAAGTGCATCTTCACTTCACAGACTTTTGGACCCCACTGTAAAATGTACATAAAGCACATGCTATAAAGCAACACAAAAACACATGAGCTGAATTACTAGAAATTCAAAAGAAGAAGCCTTTTGGGGTGATGATTACATTACAATAATTCAGATAATTCATTGTCCTGGTGTTACTGCTAGCAACCAAGCAAACTGAAAGGCTGGCCATTATCCTGTTCTACTGTGGGTCTGAGTCAGCACAAATTATGCAAATTCTGCATTTTGTCCATCTCAGAGGGGATATTCATAAGGGATATATTTTCAAATAAAAGGAACGTCATACAAAGCCAGCGACCTCACTGCCTCTCTGTTTCTGAGCAAATATATGCAAAACACATCTTAGTAGCCTACATCAGGTTTTAATTGCTGTTTTTTCTTCTAAAGACTATCTTGTTTGTTTCGCTTTGCTTTGCTATTCTTTTTTTTCTTTTGTTTTGTTTTTGGGTTGGTTTCTTTCTGTCTGTCTGTCTGTGTCTTTCTGTTTTTATTTCTGTCTGAATGTCTGTCTGTATTTATTTCTTTCTGTCTGTCTTTGTCTTTCTTTTTCTTTCATTCTTTCTGTATTTGTCTTTTTTCTTTTATCTTTCGTTCGTTCTTTCTTTACGTCTTTGTCTTCATTTTTCTTTCCTTTTATCTTTTTTCTTTCTATTTTTTCTTTTTTGTCTTTCTTTCGTCCTTTTTTCGTTGTCTTTCTTCCTGTCTTTCTTTCTTTGTCTTTTTTCTTAATTCCTTTCTGCCTGTCTGTCTTTCTTTGTTTACTTACAAACACACACACGCACACACACACACACACACAGACCGTAGAGATGGAAATGCGGGCTATATTTTCCATCCTTTCTTCCCTCATCTTCTCAAGCTTATCAGCATGCACACACCTCAAACCTCAGGCCAAATATAAAACCTTGCTCACATGTTTGTGTGTCTCTATATGCTTTTTATGTGTCTCACTTGTGTAAGGAATTCTGAAACGTCAGGGAAAATGAGAAGGCCGCTCATTTGGCTTCAGGCGCTGTGGGTAACACATTTACTCAACGGTTATGATGACAACAGCAGCACGAACAAAGCATTAAACGGCAAAAAAAAGCCAGCGCTGCCGAGAGAAAACCTGCTCGAAGGCCTCTCTTTGTGGCTTTGAAGGAAAGGAGAGTGTCATGATAGTGCATAGGATTTTTATATTTCAGATAGACCCAAGCACATGTCGGTGAGCCTCTGAAATAACATCAAAGAGTCATATACCCTGAGTGAGTGAGTGAGAGAGAGAGAGAGAGAGAGAGAGAGAGAGAGAGAGAGAGAGAGAGAGAGAGACAGAGTGGCTTTGTGTGTCACCTCTGTGTTTGTATTCATCTTATCATGTTTTTGTTTTATAATGTTTGGTTACCATGACTGATGTCATAGTGATGATTATAATCAAGGAAATACTTAAGAGTGAGGACAAGCTCTCTTTCTTTTTTTACACAGACATGCACAGTTCTGTCTTTTTTGGACATCAGTACTCTGATATTTGCGTGCTACTTCTACTCTTGTTTTCACATTACCACTTAATTTGCTCATTAGCTACAAGTAATAAAATAAGATGGACTGAACATTTTAGTGTAGTTAATCAGGATTATGTTTTTGTTTATCAAACTAAGGTCTATGCAATCATTAAAGCAACACTGCTTTATATATCAAAAGGTTGGAAAAGCAACCCAGAATAGTCTCCATAGCTGTAAAGCTCCTTTGGTTCTCAGTAGCCTGCTTCTTTCATTAAGACGGTAATTTAGAATCCGGCTCTTTGAGCTTCTCGACTGATCGGGAATGTGGCTGTGAGTCACGTCTCTGTTCTTTCTTCATTATTCTAATGCTCCCCAGCTTCACACTGCTGATCAAAACCTCACATTGAAAATTCACTGCTGTTCAACAGACGGGTAAGAAGCCTATAGGGCTGCCATCAAGCTGGAAGAAGCGGTCACAGCGCACTCTGATGGCTTGATGTTGTCTTGTGGTTGTTAATCATTGCAATTAGTTAGTGTAATGTTACTTCTGTTAAGTCCATTTACATGCACAGCACTGCGCTGATAACTACCAAAAATCTGTTTATAAAAAAAAAACGTAAACGTAAAGAGGCATGCACGCAAGCGGCGTAACACATGTGCACATGGATAAGCCAGTAAGAACGCTGACAAAGGTGTTTTACATGCAATGTGAAATAGGGATAATGGTGCTGGGCTGCATTTCCCAAAAGCATTGAAAGCCTAGGTAGATAGCACCAATGGCACCAATGGCCTCTACGATCAACTTAAGCTTACGATGCTTTTGGAAATGCAACCCTGGTCGGTTTATGCTTAAACGATTAAACCATACACAGCTTATTAACAGTGTTGGGTAAGTTACTTTAAAAAAGTAGTTTACTAACTACTAATTACATCTTCTACAGTGTAATTAGATTACTGTACTAATTACTCTATTTGAAAAGTAATTGCATTACTTATTACTGATTACTTTCTAAAACCCTTATCAACCTCTACCAGATGAAAAATACAAGGATAGACATGAAACTGTTCTTTTAATTCTTTCAAATAAATAATATAAAATCAAATAAATTATTCATGAACTGGCCAAAGAATTTAAGGGAGCTGCATTAAATTAGAAAACATATATTTTAACATTAGACGTTAAATTTCGATTTTAAATTCACTATTGTTTTATATAGAATTGTTCTATAGTCTATACAGTATTTCACGCAATTACATCAGAAGTAACTGTAATTAGATTACTGAAAAATTAAGAGTAATCCCTTACTTTACGTTTTTCAATGAAAAAGTAATTTAATTACAGTAATTAATTACTTAGTAATGCATTACACCCAACACTGCTTTTTAAACATAAGTGGTGTAACTTCATGTACTGTATGTAAACACTTAATGGCTGACAAAAAATTTGTTGATGGAACAGGCAAACATTTGTCAGATGCTATCTTATTTGACTGGTATTTATCTTAAATTACATCTTTGTTTGTTAAACTATGACTCTTCAAATCTTTCTTAATGTTACAAATGTATGGCATTTTCTGGCTGTACTAATGCTGAACAAGCTATTATTAAACATTGACTGTTGTCCAAGACCGATTTCCTAGAGCTGTGCAGGTTTCACTATACGTGTTCTCTTTCTTCAACTCAAATCAATACTTCATGTCATTTGTTTATGTATTTTTTGGAAAGTAGTCATGTAATGAGTGTAATAATGTATAATCAGATGGTATTCATCACAAAATAAACCCTTTCAAGGTAATACAAGTCTTGCCTGACTAATTAGAATTAAATTGACATTAAGATATCCTAACATTTACATTCTTTGACAATGTAATGACCTGCCCCAAATATTGTGTTTGTGTTGTATCTCCAGTCATATTCTGTCATTGTGTTTGTAGTATTACACATCACATTAAATATTTTGTCAATTTTGATGCTTTCCTTTTCAAATGTGTAGAATTTATTTTCAGTCATGTATTTTTTTTAATTTTTTTTACATTGACACTTTTATCCAAAGCGACTTACATTGTAATGTAAGTTCTGTTCTGTTCTGTACATTGTAATGTAAGTTCTGTTCTGTTCTGTACATTGTAATGTAAATTCTGTTCTGTTCTGTACATTGTAATGTAAATTCTGTTCTGTACATTGTAATGTAAGTTCAGTTCTGTGCTTTAGCCCACTATGCCACCACCACTCCTAGTATACTCTAGTATTTAAATAAATTCAGAATTACTTGACACTTGAGTTTTGATCAAATCTAGACAGGCCCCATATGAACTCACACCTAAAGGAATAGTTCACCCAAAAATGAAAATTCTCTCATCATTTACTCACACTTATGCCATTCCAGATATGTATGACTTTCTTTCTTCAGCAGAACACAAATAAAGATTTTTAAAAGAATATCTCAGCTATATTGGTCTATACAATGCAAGTGAATGGGTGCCAAAACTTTGAAGTTCCAAAAATCACACAAGTCAGCATAAAAGTAATCCATATGACCAGTGACGTGCACATACTTAGCAGGGACAGGGGCAGAAGGATAAAAAAGAGAACTGTTTTTATTTATTTTTTATTTTTTAATAAGTATTAATGATAAATATTTAACAAATGTATATGATTTTGAGTATTTAACCATATTTTTGTGTGTGTGTGTGTATATATATATATATATATATATATATATATATATATATATATATATATATATATACTGTATATAATTCTTTCAAATTTTCCTTTATCACAAATAATAGCCTATTCTGTTATATTTCTCACAAAAAGCACCATGGTAATAAACTTGTTTATTTATTTATTTTCAGACATGGTCTGTGATAACCCCATATTTATGACATGTGTCATAGTAAAATCATGATATTTTTGGAAGTACTTTGGAGTACCATGACAGTATCATGAAATATGAAGATTATCAATTATTCAGTACCATGGCATTACCCTGGTAACGTGGTGCATGGTGCAATGTCACGATGAGAAAGTTCGAGCACGAGGCGATCGACTGTGTTCCGCAAATGCTAACGGGTCCTTGAATAACGTATAACATGCGAGTAAGGGCAGCCGGTGGAGTTTCTGGTGCCCCCCTAGGATATGATGGTGCCCCCCTAGGGAGTTGTTGCCCTACACAGACTGCGTAATATGCGTTTAGGGAGCTGCGGTACTGTGGTAGCTTAGTGGTATTTTTCTGAAAGTGATTAGTCTAATGGCTGATTAGTTTCATCGAAACGAAACAGGCTTTGGCTGAACCTGACAGCTCCTTCAGTTTATGTCAATATTCTATAAAAGACGAACTGAGTTTATATCACTGAAAGCGACGCAACCACTATTTAATAAATCTATCTTCACTAGTGGTACACGATGTCGGAAATGCGGTATCAATGGAGTATTTTTCTTTTGATGAACTTACAACACAAAACATGGAGTGGACTTTTTATCTAACCTGTTACTCGTCTGAGGTAACGACACTGATGTTCCAGGGCAAATTCAAAACTGCATTTTTTGCTTCCTTGAAGGGCACTGCTGTGGGAGGGGATGCCACCTGAAAGCTCATTCAAAATGAAAGTGAGAAAATTAATCTTTTCTGGGAGGGCCCTTCCACAAGACTGTTTGCGAAGGGTACATTCATACAGTAATGCCATGTTTCCTTAAGAGTACCCACTTCAAGGGCTCTGCACTTCAGAGTGAGTAGGGCATAGGGAGGATCACTTGCTATTGGAATCCTCCCCTAATCTGCTGTAGCACGTGCTCTTAAAGTCACCTCCGCTTAATTTTCTTTAATACGCCCGTGATTTACAAAGAATTCTCATAATAACACACTATTACTGTTATTGTGAGATTATGACGAGATTTTAATTTTGTTTTATTTAATTATTTTAATGTAATTTTATTTATTTTTTATTTTTTTCTGGACAACCAAAAGCGCACCTTTAGATTTGTGAACGAAAGGGGCAGGGGCTTGCGCCTCTGCTGTCCCCAATCTGTGCACATCAGTGGTTAAATCCAGTGGTTAAATCAATGTCTTCAGAAGCGATGTGATAGGTGTGGTTGAGAAAAAGATCAATATTTAAGTAAATATTACCTATAAATCTCCACTTTAACTTTCACTGTCACATTCTTCTTTTGTTTTTGGTGATTCACATTCTTCATGCTTATGCCCCCTTCTGGGCAGGGAGAAGAATTTCTAGCAAAAATGGACTTAAATTTTGATCTGTTTCTCACCTATCATATCATTTCTGAAAATATGGATTTAACCACTGGAGTCATATGGATTACTTTTATGCTGCCTTTATGTGCTTTTTGGAGTGTTAAAATTCTGCAGAAGAAACAAAGTCATACACATCTGGGGTGGCATGAGGGTGAGTAAATTATGAGAATTTTCATTTTTGGGTGAACTATTCCTTTAATGCAGTAGTTACTAATTTCGCACAGCATCACTAATGATTTTAGATACTGACAGTGTTTGGGCAGCGCTGAGTGTCTAACCTTGTCTACAGGGAGACATACCTGCTGTTGACTCTCATCCTGCTCTCTTGTGTAAAGTGTGCCATGTTTAAAGTTTTCTTCTGAGACCTTAATTTTCCTCACAGTGTGAGACTCCTGTCGCACGACGCCACACAATCCTGTTACACCAAACAGAGGAATTATCTTTACGTGTGGGTTTCATGATGAAGATAATGATTATGACTTAATATGAATCTAATGATATATTGGAGGATGAAATTATGATGTAGATCATTGTTGTGTTTGTTAGGATGCTACTCATCAACAACACTCACTCTTACAGTTGAGTTTTCTCTCATAAAGTATCAACTTCTTCAAAACAATCACTCCCAAACACACATATGTTCCCTCTCTCACACATATCCCAGGCTTTTCTTTGTTATCTAGCTTTGTGACCAATGGGGACAGATGGGTGAGGAATAGAGGTCTGGGCAGCAGACGTATACTTGCTCACAAACATTCACATGCATATCATGAGGAATAAAATGTTCCTTGATCTTTTGATATAACATAGTTCATTATACTTTAAAAACATATTGTAATTTTCTAAACTCAAAATTGTATGTCTAGTCTTAAAATGTCTAATTAAAAAATAAAAAAATAAAATAAACTAAGCTAGAAAAATGGCTGAATTGGCACCTCTGCAACTTTCAGATAAAGAATGCAGGCAAAGTCAATTATAAATATACTTACAATTAATTCCATACCAGAAAGTATTGATAATTTTTTTTTTCAAACTAATTAAAAATGACTATTTTGCCCAGTGTTTTTGTGTGCCATGTAATTTAATGCTTATTAATGTATCACGTCATTATCTATGTGATTCATTTGAGGAGTGCTATTTGTATGATGAATGGAGTTGCAGCCTATGTAGATCATTCCAAATCTGTCACTTCCATAGTAGTTAGGATGCTGACTTGAGTCTAGTATATACTTCGCTTTTCACATGCCATTACCTCTAGCGCACAGTCAAGTGCTCTAGCCTTTAAAAGTATAATCTTTTGACCTCAAACCTTTGACGCAAACATACTACAACTGCTTTGCGATACTCTTTAGTACAGCCATCACCAGTTGCACGTGCAGACGATGCACACAAATGCGGACTGTCCACATGTCTAGAAAAACTGTGCTGCATGGGAGCAGTACGTACGTACTGTGCTGATAACTAACTTTGTGTAACATGCACTTATTACATGATACGTAGCAGCATACGAAAAACTAAAGTATACTTTGGCCATTAGAAGACAACTACCTACTCTATGGGCAGTAAAGAGCAAGGCAGCTCAATAGGTTTTGGAACAGAGCTGCTGACACACTATGTCTATAGTTAAGTATATTCATTCATTCCATATCTCTAAAGTATTGCTAAAAATAGTTTAATCTAACTGAAAATGGAGGGTGGGGAGATGGAATGTTAGGGTTCCCTCTTCCCAAAAATGTCAATTTAAAAGGATAGTTCACCCAAAAATGAAAATTCTCTCATCATTTACTAACCCTCATGCCATCCCAGATGTGTATGACTTTCTTTATTTTGCTGAACACAAAGGAAGGTTTTTGAGAAGAATATCTCAGCTCTGTAGGTCCAAACAATGCAAGTGAATGGTGGCTGGAACTTTGAAGGTTCTAATAGCATATAAAAGCAGCATAAAAGTAATCCATTTGACTCCAGTGGTTAAATCTAAGTCTTCAGAAGTGATATGATAGGTTTGTGTGACAAACAGATCAATATTTCAGTCCTTTTTTACTATATTCTCCTCCCTGCCCATATGCACACTGAATGCGACTTGCCAAAATCAAAAGAAGAAGAATGTGGAAGTGAAAGTGAACTCAAAAACAATCACAAAGACAAAGTTAAGCTTCATTTAATGAACCATATAGATTTCAACTGTGTTTGATAGAATGGCAAGTGATTTTCTAGTACCAAATTAGCAATTTAGCATGATTACTTAAGGATAAGGTGTTGGAGTGATGGCTGCTGGAAATGGGGCCTGTCTAGATTTGATCAAAAATGACTTTTTTCAAATAGTGATGGTGCTGTTTTTTTACATCAGTAATGTCCTGACTATACTTTGTGATCAGTTGAATGTCACTTTGATGAATTAAAGTACCATTTTCCTTCCGAAACAGCAAAATCTGTATTTTATTCCAAACTTTTGGTTGCCAGTGTATATACAGTACATATACACACATATACACATGCATGTTAAAAATATAAAATTAAAGAATGGAGTCAAATAAAATAAACATACAATAAATATATACAATATATCAATATTTAAATAGTGTGATCTAAAATATTGAATTGTGCAAATGTGCAATAAGTCTGGATTTCAATTACCCTGAGACAGTGAAACACTGCAAGACAATATACAATCAGATGTGCCATTAAATGTATATTTTGGGTAAAGCTGTAAGAATGTGTCATAGAGCTGTATTGTCTGAGTGAGAGTAACCTTGAGTAGTGTAATGCATGAGCATGAGTCTTTCCAACTTAAGTAGACTGTAGGTAGGCAAATGGTTGGGGAACCATTACTATTATATTACTCTTAATACTTCGATACCGCCTACCAGATGACAGAAGCATAAAGACACCATACATGGGGTGGGGGGGGCTCCTTGATGATGCCATGAGCTCGCCTACCAACTCTTTGATGGAACAACTCTTCAGTAGTTGGAGGTGTAGAACCGATGATTTTCTCTGCACTCCTTATGACTCTTTGCAGCGACTTATGGTCCTGTGTAGTGCTGTTTCCGTACCACACTGACAAGCTGTTTGTTAACACGCTTTCAATGGTACACTTATAAAAGTTCATATGGATATTTGATGGCATACTGAACTTCCTCAGTATTCTAAGGAAGTATAATTGCTATTGTGCTTTTTTAACTATTTGTATGGTGTTAAATGCCCATGACAAATTCTTGCTGATGTAGACCCCAAGGAATTTAAAGGAACTCACACACTCCACCTCTGACCCATCTATTTCAAGCGGCATGTGCTGCTGTCCTTTGCTGGATCTTCTCAGGTCCACAAATATCTCCTTATTTTTACTGATGTTTAAAGACAAGTTGTTTCTGCACCATGTCAGCAGGCCTGCCACCTCACTCCTGTACTTTGTCTCGTCATCACCACTAATGAGGAGTATGATGGTGGTGTCATTTGCAAATTTAATGATGGAATTACTCTTATAGGTGGCAATACAGTCATGGGTAAAAAGTGAAAACAATAATGGGCTCAGCACACAGCCTTGAGGGCATCCAGTATTTATGATTAGAGGCTTAGAAGAAACATTCCCAGTACTGACAGATTGTGGTCTGCCAGTAAGGAAGTCCATAATGCAGTTTTATTTAAGTAATTTTTCTGAGTATTGATGGGATAATGGTGTTAAAGGCAGAACTATAATCTATAAACAACATTCTAACTTAGGAATCTTCTCAAGATGGGAGAATGCAATATGGGTTGCTGTGGAAATTGCATCGTCTGTTGATCTGTTACGTCTGTTCTGATCCAATGTGGATGGAATGTTATGTTGAATGTAGGACTTGATGATTTTCTCAAAGCATTTGGTGATGATTGGAGTGAGTGCTATTGGCCTATACTCATTTAGGCAGGGCACAGGACTCTTCTTTGATATCGGAATAATGGTGGATGTCTTGAAACAAGTTGGTACAGTAGCCATGGAGAGGGATAGATTAAAGTTGTCAGTGAAGACACCTGATAGTGCAGTAGCACATTCCTTAAGGACGCAGCATAGGATATTGTCCGGTCTTGCTGCCTTGCGAGAGTTGATATTCTGCAGAGTTCTACAAACACTCTCATGTGACACAGACAGTGGTGGCATTAGTGTATTAGGGGTGGTTATAAAATTCATGATCTGTTTGTGCCTTTATAGTCAGTGGTGTGCTGTAGTCCTTGCCACGTGCGTCTTGGATCGGCTGTATTATAATTCTGTTTTATCATTTTATTCCTGTACTGTCTTTTAGCTTCTCTGATACTCTTCCTGAGGTTGTATTTGGCAGCCTTATAGGCTTCTGCGTCTCCAAATTTAAATGCACAGGACTGGGCACGAAGCATGTGCCGCACTTTGCAGTTTAACCAAGGTTTTTCATTTGGAAAGGTTCGTAACTGTTTGGTGGGCACTATGTTATTAACACAGGTACTTATATAACCTTAATATATCTCATGTTCAGAATAGCTATGTATGTCCACAGAGTGGTCATCCTGTGTGGCTGCAGTCTTAAATACTTCCCAGTCTGTCCTCTCGAAGCAGTCTTGCAAAGTTGTAACAGTGTCAGCAGGCCAGTCTTTAATTAATTTACTCACCGGAGGCTCTTGCTTCTAGCATAGTTTATATGCCGGATAAATGAACAAGGAGATTTGGTCTGAGCATCCCAAATGAGGGCATGGGGCAGCCTTGTATGTGCCTTGGATGTTTGTGTAAATGTGATCTAATATAGTTTTATCTCTGGTAGGAATATTAGCATGTTGAAAATATTTTGGTAACACTGTCCGAAGATTACAGTGATTAAAGTCCCATGTGACGATAAAAGCTGCATCTGGATGTATAGTCTCCTGTACGCTAACAGTATGATGTAGCACTGTAAGTGCAACTGAGCGGTTGGCTTGTGGTGAATGTAAACAGAAGTCATGAGGATGTTACCTGAGGCAAGTAAAAGGGTCGACATTTAATCATCAGGACTTTCACATCAGGAGAACAGTGTTTGTAGACAGTTCTTACATCTGTGCACCACGCATTATTAACATAAATGCACACACCACCACCTTTGTTCTTACCGGAGTTAGCTGTACGATTTCCCCGATGAATTGTGTGCATCTCCAGTTGAAAAGCGGAGTCTGGTATGTTTGGAGAGAGCCAGGTTTCTGTGAAAGTTAGAATACAATAATCTCTAATCTCACGCTGTGATGTGATCCTGGACCTTAACTCATCCATCTTGTTTTCTAGCGAACGTACATTGGCGAGCAGAATACTAGGAAAGGGGGGGTGGTTAGCACGGGCCTTTAGCTTAGCATGTAGGCCTCTGTGCTTGCCGTGTCTCCTGGTCATGTGTTTATGTCTCCTTTGGCATCTTCCCATAGTGGTCAGCGAAGCCTGTTTCTGCTGGTGGTTGCTGTCAAGGGTAAAGCGAATGATGCAATCCTCGTAAGGCAGGATCAAATTTGGCAAAAAAAAAAATGTCTGCTGGTTTTTGCCAATGTCCAACAAGGTCTGCCTATCATATCGTAATAATGCATGTGACTGCTGAATCATATAAAAAAAATGTAAAACACATAAAATAAGAAAAAATTACGGAAGCGAGAGGAGCGTGCAAAAATGTCTGCCATGGAGGGCGCCATCTTTTCATTAAGCACTATTCATGCACTCACACACACATACTGTACAGTACTCGCACAGATTGTTAATCCTCCCACTCAATCACATGTTAATAGAAAGAGCAGGCCATTTCACTGGCTTACTCACACACAGTGTTTCAACCACAGCCAGTTGATATCTGCTATCATGATTAATTCAGCCTCCCACACATGGACACACACACACAGTCCTGTAGAAGAGAGAACAGCAGAGTCATCCTTAGTCTGGGATTTGCAGCCCATTATCACGACTCATATCTCTTGGCACACAAATGAACACATACTCTGTAGGCAGCTGGCTGTCCCCAGTCTGAGGTCCTGCTTTAAGTCTGATTGAGTAACGAATGAGGTAATGAGCCAGACATTGTCTGCTACGGAACTGTTTCTCTTTAAGCCTCCCTCCCTCTACTCTTCTATGAGACAATAAAGCCAACATATCCTACATTCACCAGGACTGCTCAGTTCTGGGACAGATTGCATGGCTGATTTCATTCTTTGATGCGGCCCGTGACAGAACAGAACAGAATTAGACCCGCTATTGAGAAATTATATGAAATTCATATTCTGGACCCTGGATGTCACTATCACGTTCAGCCACTATTCACAGTGCATCGTCTCCGTTAGTGCGTTCTGTGCTTTCGCCATCAGCTTCATCCACTGGCAGAGTTCAACAGGGAATACTCCTTATTTCCAATAATGAAGTGCCACGTAGAAAGAATGATGCATTTATTAAAGGATTGGCATCAGGTTAGAGACTTTACTCATGTATTTGTTCTTGTTAAAATGTCCTGATAACTTCATTAAACATCATTAAATTGAGTAGAGAAGCTGTTGTGCGGGTGGCTGTAGAGTTTATTGAGCGCGCACAGAGACGCGTGAACCGAACATAGTCTTCCAGAACGTCTTCTGTAGCACTGGGAAGTATAATCAATTGGTTCGTTCTGATATTTAGTTGAAAAATTATTAACAGGCTTCCCAGCGCCATTTGAGTGAGGACACACTGTAGGAGAGAGCGCTTAAAACACTTCAGCTTGCACATGAGCATCTGTAAAATAAATTGAAGCGCAATAATTTTGATCAAAGTAAAATAGTATTTGTAACGCAAGTAAAAACAGAACAGAAGGTATAATTGGATAGCTATAAAGAGTAATTCCTTAAAAAATAAAGAGTAATTTATTGCATCAATTCTAAAAGGAAAATGTAATCTGATTCTGATTATTGTGATGGGTCACACCCAGCACTTATTTCAGCTCTGTATGTGCTTTGCAGTGCCACTGAATGGACATCAAAAAAAGATAAATATGTGAATAAGTGAGTAGAATATTTTATAAGACGCATCACTGTTCCATTATAAGAGTTCTTTGTGTGTGAAATACCCTATTCATTTATATGTAGGGCCTACACAAGCATACCATAGAGCACAAATTATGATTAAAACAGGCATAATATTAAGCGTATAATATAAAGATTATGCATATTGGCAGCCTAGTAGCTTCTAGCCCTTTTTTAAATTATTACAGGTATGCGGCCCACAGCACCTTATTTTTTGCTGCATTTGGACCCCGACCATAAAAGTTTGGACACCCCTGACCTATGTGGATGAGGGGAATGTAAAATGACTATAACAGAGACATCTGGAGATGAATATAATGTTTCATGCCACTCTCTCAATGGCCTTAAATTAGTGATGAAGATTCCGGAACAGGTCTCCCATGTCCTTACAAGATTGTAGTGTGTGTAATTTCACAGACAGTACTGGGTACAGTTCATTCTGAAGCTATCTGTGGCTATGCCAAATTTCAACATGGCTGGATCTTCTCACAGCACAAGTGAGAACAGCACATTCTCACTCTTGCATTTCTGTGTTCGGCAGTGGCTTGGAGATTTGTGAAGGGATGATAAAGATTCAAGAAAGCCTCATCTTTCATTCCTTTTTTGCGTTTTTTTGAAGTCTTTTCTCACAATATGAACAGAGACTCCCAAGAGTTACACTCAAAAGGCTGTATATCAGAAATGTCAGGCTAAGAATGTTGATCTAGAATACGTTTTTGTCCTTCTTACGCTTACATCATAAATATGATGATATGAGAAGAGAAAAGTTGATCTAGGAACAGCATTCTTTTACCATTATATAACGTCAACATTATGAACTCCACATGAAAAGCACTTGCAGACAAACATGTCTCATTCTGCATTTTGGTAATAGTTAAGTCTTGCCGTGATACTGTGGAAATTAAAATGTGCCTTACTTAGGCTGAAAAATGCTTTATTTCTGTCACAAGTTCCATCTAAGCTCGTTTTGTAATCTAATTGTATTCATTCATGAATAATACAGTTTTGATTTATGTCTCCTTTGTCAAGAACAATGAACAGTGCAGAATTTGCTCAACAGTGAGGATGAACTACACTTTGAAGAACAATACTGAATAACAGATGATGATGCACTTAATTTGAGATTGTAGAAGTTTGAAGAGTATATTAATTAATAATAAAAATCAAGTTTTTTTAATTATTATTATTTTATATATTTTCTTCTGCAGAGCAGAAGTTTGATTCGGCCTAAGCATTTTTCATTTTTGGGTAAACTATTCATTTAAACTACAATAGATTATTGAAAGTTCTCTAAAATGAGATTCAACATTTGTCCCACACCACCACATCCCCAAATCTTGTGACACAAAGTATCTGAAGTGTGTAAAAAAACAAAAACAAAGAATCGCTTTTGTGACTTACAACTTCTTATAGAAGAGGAAACTGATTCATTGATGTTTACACATTTACACACATTCTGATTCCTCAGCACACACACAAACAGATGGTGTGAAAGAGATACATGACTTTACCACAAGAACTCAAACATCTGCAGCTACGCAGCTGGGAACCTACTAAAGATCTAAATCATGTATTCATATCATGTCTATTACCAGGACAAACACAAACAATAGTGCATACACACACTACCTCTCTTTATCTCTTATACAAACACAACTCTAAATGCACATTTATAGGTGTACACAAACACAGTGACAGACAATTACACTCTCAGTATAATCACACTGATATATCGCCTATTGCCTCAGGTTCGATAAACCCCTTTGTGTCAGGGATTAGTCAGCTTTGGAGTGTGCTCTCCCATTGCTATAGCAACCATGTCTACGTGAGATCCTCAAAAGCCCATAATACTCTCCAGCCTGTATATATGCCCTACAGAAATCTGTATCTCATTTAGTCTCACACACACAGTGCATAACACAAGCCTCTTGTGCTGTGGCTGGGCTGCTCTCCTGCCATTGAACTTTTATTGAGAGAAAAGAAAGTCTCTTTTTTCTATATTTGGAAAATCAACATGGGAAATGTTTCCACACAAACAATATTGTTCCATAAAAAAAAAAAAAAAAAAAAAAAAAAAAAAAACTCAACGTAATATTTATTGTGTTCTGTCAACACCCGCTCTTGCTCTCTCACTCTATATACATCTATCTTCTGCTTTGGTCTCTTTTCAAGGGCCCTTGACCTGCAGCTGTGCGTGGTCAGGCGTGAGATGGAGAGCGTGAGGACGGAGAGAAAGAGATTGTGTACAGAGCTGGAAAACAAGCGTACTCGCCAACTGCTCCTCAGGTAAGGAAATGGGGGAACAATGGCATAAAGAGAGACAAAAGAATGAGCGTTGCAGATGGAGTAGCTCCCATTGGCTTGTGTGAGCGCATGTAGCGTGTCTGCTATAGCCACCTCAGCCACAGCACGACAGGAAGAGCGCTACATATGGGAAACAACTGTGTGCGTGTGTGTACACTTGTGGGTGTTTGCAGGCACAAGTGTGTGAAAAGAATAATACAAAAAAGGAAGGTGAAGCTTACATTGATTTGAGCTGAAGTTAGACTTTTGTTTAGCTGTTCACTGGTGTATATATATACTGTGTGTGTGTGTATATATATATATATATATATATATATATATATATATATATATATATATATATATATATATATATGTATAAATGTATTTTGAAGCGATATTTTCATCGCTTCAAAATACATTTAACTTGACACAGTGTCTTAAAAACACAGAGCTTATGACTAGAGATGCTGAAAACTAGTGAAACACGATGCAATCAAAGTGAGATGCTCCAAAAGCGTCTGTCTCATGCATGAGTACATAGAACAACAACTAAAATTAGCACAGGCGGAAGTAGACCAATAATAGGGTTTTGTTCATTCATATGGAAATAAAACAATGTTTTGACTTTTAAGCCATTTTTTGTATTGACTAGATGCTTAAATTGTCTGATAAAACAATATATGCATATGAAGTAGTGTATCTGAATTAACGGAATTATAATATTTATTATATCTGTAATTATTATATACTAAATTATCTTTATTTAGGGGACTTTCTCAGTAAAAATTTATATATGTGATATTGCAATAAATTCTATTAATTAATTGGCACATCATATAATTATTTGATTATAAATTGTAATCGATTGACAGCTCTTATATATATACACTAACTAAACACTTTATTAGGAACACAATGGTCCTAATAAAGTGCCCGACGTAGTCTTCTGCTGTTGTAGCTCATCCGCCTCAAGGTTCAAAGTGTTGTGCATTCTGAGATGCTATTCTGCTCATTACAATTGTACAGAGTGGTTATCTGAGTTACCGTAGCCTTTCTGCCAGCACAAACCAGTCTTGCCATACACTGTTGACCTCTCTCATCAACAAGGCGTTTCCGTCCGCAGAACTGCCGCATCACTGGATGTTTTTTGTTTTTGGCATCTTTCTGAGTAAACTCTAGAGACTGTTGTGCGTGAAAATCCCAGGAGATCAGCAGATACAGAAATACTTAAACCAGCCCGTCTGGAACCAACAATCACGCCACAGTCGAAAATCATTGAGATCACATTTTTTCCCCATTCTGATGGTTGACGTGAACATTAAATGAAGCTCCTGACCCGTATTGGCATGATTTTATGATTTGCACTACTGCTACATGACTGGCTGATTGAATAATCACATGAATAAGTAGGTGTACAGGTGTTCCTAAAACAGTGTTCAGTGAATGAAAATACTTGTAAATAGTACAAATTAGGCATGCAAACATGTTACAAAATATATATACTCTACATACAGTGTAATATATGCAATTTCAATATTCAAAAACATCATATTTATTGATGGAATACATGGACTTTGTATATTTTTAAAAAGCTAAAATGTGACCAAAAAATAAAATAAAAATAATATTTTATAATAAAAATAACATTTGTAAAATTCATATTTCCATAATTTACCAAGTTAGAAAGTCCCCTGTATAATTACTCACAGCATTAAGCTGAAAGAGAATTTCTTTCATACTATATGTAAGCAAAAATTTTATTTTTTCTGAAAACCCAAATTAACTGGAATTGAAAGCTTGTGAATCAGAACTGAATTGTGACTTGTATCATGATGTATCGCAAAATATTGAATCATGACATGAACTATGAATTCCTATTTCAGTGAATTTGCACACATACATACTGTACACTGTGAAATATATATAAGGATTTTGTACAGTATTTTTCCAAAGATTTAAGAGATTCTCCTGTCGCATTTTGATTGATGGTTTCATAGAAATTGTATAATATATAATAATTTTGTCTTCATTTAAAAGGTATATCAGATATTGTATGACATTACATTTTTTTCTTTTTTTTTTTGTCTTTTTTTTTAAAGAAGCAAGCAGGAACAAAACTCAACTCCATGGTATTTCTGCTAATTAGCTCCATAAATTCAAGTAAAAACCTTAAGCCTTAATAAATAAATACATACATCAATACATACAATTATTAAAATTAAATATTGAATATTTCCCAAAATGTGAAATACTGTATCAGTACTTTTAATAATGTTCAAAAACACCATATTATTCTCAAGTTATTCAACTTCAGTTCATCAAGGCTTTGTCCTTTGGCCGATGGATATGTACTGTTTTAGCTGTAAACAGAACAGTAATAATCAGGTGCTGTGAAGTGAAGCTGTCATGAAAAGCAGAAAGAAGGGAGGTCTCGCTTGACTGGCAGGTGATAATGCAGTCATGAGCTCTGTGACAGGCACTTCCATCTTCTCTGTCTGTGTGAGTGGCACACACAAAAGTCACGATGGCATCATACTGAGAAGTGCTTCAAGGAAAGGTGTGTGCTGGGGGAATGTATGTGAGTAAATGAATGTTTGGCAAGCATTTATTTGCACTTAGTTTGCATCAGCTCATTGTGACGTAAACCTTAAAAGATGTAAAATATTTTTTTAAATAGCTTTTTCCCTCAAATTGTTTTTTCTTTCTCTTTGTCCTACATTGATAGATAGTTTCAGTTGATGGATGACACCTGTACAAATGTTTGGGTCTCTATCTCTTCCTATACCTGCTGACTCAGGGGACCAAGCAGAACTGTACTACTCTACGTCTAGATTATGTTTACATAGAAAAACAATTAAAAAACAGTGCAGATGGATGCAAAAGCGTGTTCGGTCTGAATGGCCCCTAAGTAACTAATTTGGAACACTCTACATAGGCAGCAACTAGATTTTGCAATAGAGTTTGACATTAGCATGTTGTAAAGCCAACAACATGATACTCTAATAAGCATGATAATACATAGCAAACACATATAGTGGTTAAAATAATACGTTTTTATACACTTATATTATATATATATATATATATATATATATATATATATATATATATATATATATATATATATATATATATATATATATAATCAGTACTTTTCAGTATTGAATAAAATGTTGATTTATAATCAACATTTCTGATCATCTGCCATCTTGGATTTTCACTGAGCTCATCACAATGGATTCTGCAATGTTTTGAAACAGACTTTTTTTCAGGAGCGTGCCTATGATGCCTTAAAATACTGCTTACGTAGGCAGCTCATTCGGTTTTGAAAGAGTAGCAGTGTCACACCCTCATGATCATAATGTGTCACCAGGTGATCCTTCCAGTATAATCAACAATAATGATATCAAATTTCATCACCTGTAGAACGAGCAGCTTATTTCCCTGGGTTCCCTTATGTACCATGACCTAGTATATTGGAATGCGGGACATTGGGTAAAGTAGGTGTTATTATTAAAGCTTGAATTTCACAGGACGCCTTTCACATTTCTCAAAGTGTCAAGAAGTAATCAAAGCGCTCTCTGTGCGGTCTAACCTTGTGCCCCATCAAAATGTATCCCTTGAAAAAAACAAAATGTTCTATTCTGTGTTCCCTTGCTGGTAGGGGTAGCAATGTTTAATAATGGTTAAAGTGCCTCTCCCTCTCCCTCTCTCACCCTCACTCTCTGTATTTCTTGTCTGTCCAGGCTGTGCAGTAATCTTGACTGATTAAAATCGGTGGTTCTTATAGGTCACGCAAGCAGAAAATAAAAATGAATAAATGATGGTGACCTTAGAGATAATCTAAAGCGCTGTGACAGAGAATGAAGTTACCATCTCCATGCCCCATTTTAGTGCTTTAAAAAATAGATTTCACTTCAAATTTTAGTCACCTTTTCAATTTCCTTAAAGGCACTTGCTAAGGAAAGCATCACTTTTGAACAAATTCCTAATCCTAAATATAAAACTTTGGTATGTAATTCATCTCACGCTGTTTGTACTATAGACATGTATGATACCTTAAAGACCCCGTGAAATCAAAATGAAAGTTTTGCAGCTTTACATATCTATTAGATTTACGGTCATCTATATGCTATCTAAACGTTGAAAAAAACAAAACAAAAACAACAACAAAAAAACCATTTTATTTATATAAATTTATCTCTCTTCCGGCTAAAAAGACTTGGAGAGATCCATGACTCACATAGAGGTTCGGAAACCTTGTCCAATCAAATACTTTCTAGAACTAAAACACACCCTCCTACATCTGTTCAGTGTGCTTGGCTGTGTTCTAACTGGCTCTGATCATGCCCTCACAGGGACCTCAAAGGGAGCACAATCAGTGCTGTAGGGTCATTCCAGACAGATTTTTTCAATAAGAATAGCTTAAAAAGTGAGTTCTGACTGACCGTTATCGCCTTTCATCTGAAGCTCTCATTGTGGAGGGTATTTGTCTTCAAAGGGAGTAGCACATGGATGATCAATTCTGAATGGGAAATGCCAAAACTTTAAACAAAAGTCTATTGGCTATTTTAAAAAATGGGACGAGTCGTTCGACATGTCCCGCCCCCACTTACTAGTTGCAGTAGGAAATGCATCAAAACACCAAATAGAATCGTGCTCGTCAAAGCACTTCACGAGTTTTAAATCATAAGACTTGTTGAGAATTGCTACATTACCTGGATTTCCACTCCTTTTGACCAAGAAATTTCCATGACTTTTCCAGGGATAAAAAAAAAAAAAAATCATACAAAATCATTTCATATATGTATTGCCCCCACAACGAGTACTTTCTAGCCCATTAAATATTTTTGAGCTGACCATAACTAGAAAAATGTATATTCACAAGACTTTTCCATGACATTTTAAGATTTTTTTTATGACTTTTCCAGGCCTGAAAATCAAAATTTTAAACTCCCTGATATTTCCAGGTTTCCAATGACCATGGCAACCCTGTATAGCTTTTCTAAGCAATCAGACTTATGATTTTTGCATGATGAATGATAAAATGAGCGAAAGGGTGATTCTAACGAAACATGTCAGGAAAATATCCTGGTCATATTTAACCCCAAATCAAAACAAAAATATGAAATTATATTTTACATAAAGAAAATGAAGCATGCTTTTAATACTATTAAGACTTTTTGCATTGTGACATTATTTTGCGGACACTTACACAGATTTTACCACCTCAATTCTCACTGCCGCAGCGCTCTTTAACTATTCCCATTTTTTCCCCCTTATTACTGTTACATAGTATTTTTTTTCCTGTATTACATATTACATATTACATAATGCTGTTGTACAATGATTTTTTATTAAAGTAAGTGAAAATAAAAGGCAATGCCAAGGGAGTGCTACTATGATTTATAAATACTTGACAATTTAAATAGTATGTATTTTTTCTAGGGATGTCGATTTAACGCGTTAATTCAGTGCGATTAATTATATAAAAAAATAACACGTTACAAAAATGTACGCAGTTAATCATGTCCCTGGACCGCAATAAGGAATATTCCTTTTATATATACAATTAAAGCATGGAGTACCACCTGTTTTCTCCAGGGGGCAGTGTGCAAAACTCTGTGCAAGGTGCATCTTAAACAGACAGAGAACAAACCACACTTACCGAGAGCAGACAACATAAGATTAGAACACGTTCTTGCATACAAAAACATTGCTGTAATGAGAATTGGACACTCATTTATTAATTAACTCTCTTACACCTGACTTATTCGTATTTGCATCACTAAAAGTAAAAAAAATCAAGTCAGCGTGCACTGGCACACCAGAGCATGAGCAACAACCAGTTGTATGCATGCTTTTCATTTGCCGTACATTTAAGAACATTTTCACATCAGTTTTTGCCTTTATAAATCCTGATTTTTTTTTTTTTTTTTTTGCCATAGGATCAAATCTATTGAATTTAGGATCAGGTGGGCTCTTTTGGCCAGTTAGGCCAGTAAGCAAACACTCAGCAACCATCCATAACACCATAGCAACCACATAGAAATGTGCTAAAAAAACACTCAGAACACATTGGGAATGCCCTGGCAACCACCCACAACACTCTAGCATCACGGCAGTGAATTATGTATGGGTAAGCACCACTCACATTTTCTTCAGCAAATGTAAAGATCTAGTTGTGAAGTAGTCTTTCGCCAAATATCTGTGAAATGAACGCTGAAGTACTGTACACTCTCTGAACAATCAGTGTAAACGGCACATATTTGAATTCCTGCAGACATCAGAGCAATGAATAAATGAAATACTGTGATTCTTAGATGTCTTCCCTCCTTAACCCCCAAGCCATAATTCTAGCTTCTCCTCAGAGCCCCTTTTCATGTCTCGTGTAAAAATGTGTGTGCTTATTAATGTGTGTTGTCGAGTGAAGTGTGTGCTCCACATATGGGGCATGTGCGTGTGTAGTGTGAGTTCACTGTAGCGTGAGGTCTAGCAGCCTGTTCGGTCAAAAGGTTTATAGTCTGATTATAGACTACGCCCCAGCGGCTCAAAGAAAGAGATGGAGGAAGACAGCAAATGAGACAGGAAATATAAACTGTTTGATCCACGATCACCTCTCTTCATACCATCTTCTGCGAGGTGAAGAGGAACAGGGCACTGATAATGTTAATGATGATTATGATGATGATGATGATGTGGGAGGTGATTTGTAGTGACAGAGATGAAGT
The DNA here is from genome assembly GCF_019703515.2 of Myxocyprinus asiaticus. Taxonomy (NCBI): domain Eukaryota; kingdom Metazoa; phylum Chordata; class Actinopteri; order Cypriniformes; family Catostomidae; genus Myxocyprinus; species Myxocyprinus asiaticus. Next base: position 17,071,397 of record NC_059361.1, read on the forward strand.
CATGTACAGTATCTGAAACCAGACAAGCAAGTATGCTGGGAACTGGGAAAGGCGGGTTAGCTGCTGGCCAGACGCACACATCAAAAACAGACCATGTGCTGTCCAGACGCACACCAGAAACACTTCAAACAGAGAGAGAAATCTTGAAAAAAAGCATCACGGGGCAGTCTAAACAGGGTCAGCCGTTGTCCTGCCGAAGAGTCCAGTTTAACTGACACAACCAGATTTACTTCCAGGAAAGACAACCAGCAGCAGCAGCAGCAGCAGCAGCCAGCTGTTGGTACAAAGTTGCTGACAGCTCTGTTTTATCAGCTCTGTTCGGCTTATTGTCTATCTCTGTTCTCTCATTGTGCTTTTTTATTATCATTCTCTTCTCTTCTCTTCTCTTCTCTCTCTTCTCTTCTCTTCTCTTCTCTTCTCTCCTCTACATGTCCCCTTGTAAAATAAAAGATGCACTCACACAATTCTCTATCACTGTGTGTCTCTCTTACTTTCCCTCTTGTTTTCTCTTTGTCTGTCTCCATGTCTCAGTGCCATGTTTACTGGTTGCCATGACTCTCAGTCAAGTGGATGAGTGAATGTTTGTGTATGTTTGTTTACGCGGTGACAGGCTGGGATGGAGGGTTGGATTCGTGTACGGTTGGTGTGTGGTCGTGTGTGTGTGTGTTTGAGAGAAGTTAACGTCCTGTTTATTAACTTTGAGAATTCTGGAAGCTCTTATCTGCCGCTGTCTCCTGATGATGATGTAATGCTGGTGGGAATGAAAGAGGCGTGATGTAGGGCAGCAGTACAGCCGAACTGACACAGTACATCAAAAGTTCAAACCTCATTAAATCACCCCGCAAAACGCTGACAGCGCTGATACCCAGCCAGAATTTAGGAGAGGCCAAACACAAAGAGACATAGACAGTCTCATAGAAAATAATCTCTGGATTGAATGAGACACATCTTAATATGATCTTCACCTTCAACTAAACACCTAGTGATGATATTCTTTTTTAAATGTATGCTAATGCCTGGATATTAGAATCTTTATAGTTGCACATTATTTTTGTTAATGGATTTGACATATAATTTTAAAGGTTCAGAAGGATTGCTGAGTGACTCCAGCCAGGTCTCCTAAGCAACCAAATTGACCCAGTTGCTAGGGACGGTAGAGTCACATGGGGTAACCTCCTTGTGGTCGCTATAATGTGGTTCATTCTCGGTGGGGCGTGTGGTGAGTTGAACAAGTCACGTGATAAGATTCACGGGTTGACAGTCTCAGACGTGGCGGCAGCTGGGATTCGTCCTCCGCCACCCGGATTGAGGCGAATCACTACGCGACCACAAGGACTTAAAAGTACATTGGGAATTGGGCATTCCAAATTGGGAGAAAAAAAAAAAGGTTCAGAAGGATCAGAAACCCAGATAGCAGCATGTCATTGATTCAGCATTGAATCAGCAAACAGATTTTGTTTACTTTTTCATTTGATAATTCATTTTAATTGTAATTGCATGTTATAGTTTTTCTGAATTACTAAAACAGTAAAGCCTATTCTCTGAACAAAATGCTCAGTGGCCTAAACCCATTTGTAGAATCAATCACTCTTGGCAAAACCTTAAACTAGTTCAGGTAGTTAGACACCATTTGCAAATCTCATCTACTATTTTTGCAAAACTCTAAACACATTCGCACTCACTAAAAGACTAGTTAAAACCAAAACATTTCGCACTGTGATGCACTAGTTTTGCAAAACTGTAAACACAAGTGGCAAAAGTTAAACAACTACAACACAGTTGTCATCGTTTACACTCAATGACTCAAAATTGTTCACACTTGTTTCTAATGATGTGATCAAACCAATTGTACAAGATATAAGCATGATGCTGAGGCAGAATTAATCTCTCATTGATTTTGCAGTTGCACAACATTTTTGAGTGTACTGTAATGTGCTTTTCATTTAGAGTTTTCTTTGTTCTTTGGGCTTTTGCAGTTGGACTACTGTATTTTTACAGTATGCAAGTGCTGAATATACAGACATTCAATACTGTATTACTTGCAGTACTTACAGTATACAATATATTCACTGTACTACTGTAAGTTGTGATTACTATACCTTTTTTAATGTAGTTGCAAAATGCGTTTACTATATACAATAAAAAAAGAAATTCTGTAACTACATGCCCTGGGCGTGGTGTTCTCCATTTTTTGATGTAGTGTCTAATGAATGCTCTGTAGTGTTTATATATTGACTGGCTGTGTGTATGATCTGAAAGCATTGTCTGATTTTGAGCACAGATGAAATGGTTTTGAGGTGATTGCTTGATTTTGCCAGAAGGGTCAGGAGTTTTGTGAATGTAGTTTGAAGATTTGGTTTTGCATTTAAAGTTGTGAGAAAATGGATGAAGGTTTCAAGAAATGTGTCTTAAGAATTGTGAAAAACTGTAATTCTTGCTTGTAGCAAATAAAATCACAAATGAGATTTAATTAGTAGCTCAATTGTTTCTAGATAGTAATGAGATTGGAGAGTGGAGTGCAAATGGAAGTTTTTGCTGAAGTCTCCACTTCTCAGAATTTTTTCCTGAGAAAAAGACCCCAATATTCTCACGTATGTCATAAAATGTGAACATATTTTCCAAGATATCAAAGGCTGCTATCAAGAATAAATACATTTTAACTCAAACATTTCTCATCAAATTCTGAGCACATCCATTTATAGCTCTATACTCTTACTCTATGAACTGTCTCATATGTTTGTAGTTTTATTTCTCCATGAAACTCCATGAAAAACTGAGACAAAGTTAATAAATAAATCAAACATAACTTAGATTTCCATTAAGTCTCCAGAGTTACCTCTCAGCAATAAAATTACATAACAGTTTTTTTTAATGATTGCTTACACACTTAAATTTAAAATAACACACAGTTAGTGAAACCTGACACTCAAAGAGCAAAACCTCAGCCCAGATCTGCACAACTATAAGCACATTCTCAGCCTCACACTTTTTGCAAAACACTACACACAGTGTTTTGCAAAACACTAAACACACTTTTCTACATCTCTAGACACAGAAATCTAACATGATGTCACTTCTTTGCCATTTCAAGGCACTGCCTTTCAGACTACCACACCTATGAACCAGTTGATCAAACACAGTCATCAGGTGTACAGACACTCACTAATCAGGCATAAGCACTATAAAAAGGCAACATGTGAGTTTACCTGTCTTCAACAAAAAGAAGGTATCGTTGCAGTAAGAGGAAGAGGAAAAGTGAGGATGAGAGGGGGAGCCCGTGGAGGAAGAGGAAAGCGGAGAGGAAGAGATAGACCTGGAAGAGGGCGTGAACAAAGAAAATGAGGACCACTTTTATCAGATGAGATTCGAGCAACATTGGTTGACCATGTTGTAAACCATGGATTGAGAGAGGCTTGACAGAGAGTTCAGCCCAACCTCAGCAGATATACTGTTGCAACAGTAATTCGGACATCTCAACAAGTGCACAGGTGAAAAACAACTTTTATCTACTGTCTACAGTAAAATCAGTACAATGTAGCCTACTATATGCACTACATCAGTACTTTTTGGTAACCATTCACTGCATTCCATCTTTGAAACAATGCTTTGTATGCTGTACTGTGATATTTTGCATGTATTTTGATTGGTCTACGTAGGATTGAGGGTCGAGAATGTCAAGGAGGAAGGGGCCCCATATTCATAGAGGAACAAGAGAGAGCTATCGTAAACATGGTTTTGGCCAATAATGCGATACGCCTCAGAGAAATTCAAACAAACATCCTCAATGACCACACAGTTTTCAATAATGTCCATCAGGTCTCTCTATCAACACTGAGGTGAATCCTTAAAAAAACATCACATACAGATGAACGTCATGGTTACTGGTGTAACCTCCATTCCCTGATGGAGGGAACGAGACGTTGGTGTCGATGTAGTGACACTAGGGGTCACTCTTGGGAGCCCGAGACACCTCTGGTCTTTGATAAAAGGCCAATGAAAATTGGCGAGTGGTATTTGCATGCCACTCCCCTGAACATACGGGTATAAAAGGAGCTGGTATGCAACTACTCATTCAGGTTTTACACTGAGGAGCCGATATAAGGTCCGGCCATTTCAGCGGGTAGTTCAGCGTTGTGGCAGGAGGGACCAACGTCTCGTTCCCTCCATCAGGGAACGGAGGTCACACCAGTAACCATGACGTTCCCTATCTGTCACTCACTTGACATTGGTGTCGATGTAGTGACACTAGGTGTCCCTATACAAAACGCCACAAGGCTGAACTGTGTTACGTGAACTGGCGGTGTGTGGTGGGCAGACTTGCTGTGTGCCTCATAGGTCGACACTAAACCTCCCCCAACACAGTTATGAGTGTCGAACGGCCCTTTTTGGGGACAAGTCGACTACCCAGAGATAGAGACAGGCTTAACCCAGTCGTGGCCTCTTTCCCCTTCTCTTTTTCCACTCCCTAAAAAAGAAGGGGGATTATCCGACTGGGCCGCCAGGTCTAGTCGGGGGGTGTCCCTCCCAAGGGGAGGACACCGCGGAGACCACACTTCGCCCCAAGAGAGGGGGGGATATTTAAGTGGAAGAATACGTCACATGGTCTTTCCAACCATGTGGAGAGCCTTCAAGGTAGATCCTGCCCAATGGGGGAGGAGTTACTACAAACATGGAGACTGGGGCAGAGGGGCTCTGCCCAAGGAAGACACAGTTTGCCAGCAGGGAAACGAATTAGCGGAAGATATAGATCACATGGGATTAGCCTTACAGGGACCCGCCACATGCGGAGCACCTACCCCAGAACCGGGCTATTAGTTTAGCGCGTGTACTGGGCCGGCAGCGAGTCTCTCTGAAAACTCGACTGCCACAGGGCTCGGAGGAAGTCAACCAGGGAAAAAATTTTGTGAACACTACTGGGAATTAACAGCGCACGTCTTCAGCTCAAAAGGAGGTGGAAGGCGCTATGTGCAAGCGATACACCCGGCCGGCTATCCCGGGCTTATCCGCTTGTTGCGTGCCACTACCTGGGACGAAACCGGTTCCACCCGGAGGTTGTAGAACCTTGCAAAGGTGTTGGGTGTTGCCCACCCCGCTGCTCTGCAAATGTCTGTTAGAGAGGCACCTCTGGCCAGGGCCCAAGAAGCCGCTACACCACGGGTAGAATGGGCTCGTAGCCCTACTGGGGGCGGCATGTTTTGGGCGAGATATGCCATAGTTATGCGTCAACGAGCCAGTGGGCGATCCTCTGCTTGGAGACAGCGCTTCCTTTCCTCTGTGCACCAAAAGCAGACAAAGAGCTGCTCAGAGATTCTAAAGCTCTGTGTGCAATCCAAATAGATGTGTAAAGCACACACCGGACACAGCGACGACAGGGCTGGGTCTGCCTCCTCCTGGGGCTGCACTTGCAGGTTCACCACCTAGTCCCTAAAGGGGTGGTGGGAACCTTAGGCACATAGCTCGGTCAGGGTCTCAAGATCACGTGAGAGTAACCTAGACCGAACTCCAGGCACGTTTCGCTGACAGAGAACGCTTGCAGGTCACCTACCCTCTTGATGGAAGTGAGCGCAGTCAGGAGGGCAGTCTTCAAGGAGAGTGCCTTAAGCTCGGCTGACTGCAAAGGCTCAAAAGGGGGCTCTCTGTAGACCCTGAAGAACTACAGAGGTCCGCTGAGGGAACGAGGTGCGGCCTGGAGGGATTCAGCCTCCTGGCGCCTCTTAGGAACCTGATGATCAGATCATGCTTCCCTAAGGACTTACCGTCGACTGCGTTGTGGTGTGCTGCTATGGCAGCAATGTACATCTTCAAGGTGGAAGGGGACAGCCTCCCTTCCAACCTCTCCTGCAGGAAGGAAAGCACTGATCTGACTGTGCATCTCTGGGGGTCTTCCTGACGGGAAGAACACCACTTAGCGAACAGACGCCACTAAAAGGCACACAGGCACCTCATAGAGGGAGCCCTAGCCTGAGTGATCGTGCCTACCATCGCAGGTGGGAGACAGCTTAGGTCTTCCGCGCCCCGTCCAGGGGCCAGACATGGAGATTCCAGAGGTCTGGGCGTGGGTGCCGGATGGTGCCCCTTCCCTGAGAAAGAAGGTCCTTCCTCAGGGGAATTTTGCCAGGGGGGAGCTGTCGCGAGGAGCGTGAGGTCCGAGCACCATGTCTGGGCGGGCCAGTAGGGTGCTTACCAGGATGACCTTCTCCTCGTCCTCCGTGACCTTGCACAGGGTCTTGCAAGCAGGCTCACTGGGGGAAAACGCATAATTGCGAATGCCAGGGGGCCAGCTGTGTGCCAGCACGTCTATGCCGAGGGAGGCCTCGGTCAGTGCGTACCAGAGCGGGCAGTGGGGAGGATTCTTGGGAGGCGAACAGGTGCACCTGTGCCTGTCGAATCGACTCCAAATCAGCTGGACCACCTGAAGGTGGAGTCTCCACTCTCCCCTGAGGGTAACCTGTTGTGACGGCGCGTCCGCCGTAGTGTTGAGGTTGCCCGGGATGTGAGTGGCTTGCAGCGACTTGAGGTGCTGCTGACTCCAGAGGAGGAGACGGCGGGCGAATTGTGACATACAACGAGAGCGCAAACCACCTTGGCAGTTGACATATGCTACCATTGTCGTGTTGCCTGTCTGAACTAACACGTGCTTGCCCTGGATCAACGGCCGAAACCTCCGCAGGGCGAGCAGAATTGCCAACAACTCGAGGCAGTTGATGTGCCAACACAGCCGCAGACCCGTCCAGAGGCCGGTGGCTGCGTGCCCATTGCAAACGGCACCCCAGCCCATTTTGGAGGCGTCTGTCGTGACCACGACGCGCCTGGAGACCAGTTCTAGGGGAACACCTGCTCGTAGAAACGAGAGGTCGGTCCAAGGGCTGAAAAGACGGTGACAGACCGACGTAATGGCCACGCGGTGTCCCGTGACACCATGCCCGTCTCGGGACTCGAGTCTGGAGCCAGTGCTGAAGCGGCCTCATATGCATCAACCCGAGCGGGGTGGCCACCGCCGAGGATGCCATATGCCCCAGGAGCCTCTGAAAAAGTTTCAGTGGAACCGCTGTTTTCTGTTTGAACGCCTTCAAACAGGCCAGCACCGACTGGGCACGATCGTTCATAAGGCGTGCTGTCAAGGAGACTGAGTCCAACTCCAAACCAAGAAAAGAGATGCTCTGAACCGGGAGGAGCTTGCTCTTTTCCCAGTTGACCCGAAGCCCTAGTCGGCTGAGGTGTGAGAGCACCAGGTCCCTGTGTGCACACAACATGTCTCGAGAGTGAGCTAAGATTAGCCAGTCGTTGAGATAGTTGAGAATGCGAATGCCCACCTCCCTTAAGGGGGCAAGGGCAGCCTCTGTGATCTTCGTAAAGACGCGAGGAGACAGGGACAGGCCGAAAGGGAGGACTTTGTACCGATACGCCTGACCTTCGAACGCGAACCGCGAGGAAGGATCGAGACGTGAAAGTACGCATCCTTCAGGTCTACCGCCGCTAACCAATCTTGATGCCGGACGCTCGCTAGAATGCGTCTTTGCGTCAGCATCTTGAACGGGAGTCTGTGTAAAGCCCGGTTCAGTACTTGCAGGTCCAAGATTGGCCGCAACCCACCGCCTTTTTTCGGTACAATGAAGTAGGGCCTGTAAAACCCTTTCTTCATCTCAGCTGGAGGGACAGGTTCTATCGCGTCCTTCCGTAGGAGGGTAGCGATCTCCACGCAAGGTAGCAGCGTTTTCGTCTTTCACCAAGGTGAAGTGGACACCGCTGAACCTGGGCAGATGCCCGGCGAAGTGAATCGCACAGCCGAGTCGGACGGTCCAGACCAGCCCTCATGACGGATTGGAAGGCGCAAGCCATGCGTCCAAGTTCTGCGCAAGGGGGACCAAAGGGACAACATCATCGGATGTACCGGCAGGTGGGGCCTCGCGGCGGGGCGGAGCTCGAGGTGCCACACCACGTCGTGGCCGTGCTGAGTCCGAGGACATCGAAGCACTTACCTGGCTCCTTGTGACCACCCCTGGAAGAGCCTGGGACGGGGGAGGAAGAGGCCTGTCCTCGTGACCTGTGGAGACTGTCACATGGGGGGCGGATTTGTGCCACAGCTGGGCGCTCAGGGCGGGAGACCGCCGCTGGAGCGCCAACCTGCCAAATGGTGTGGTGGATGGTGGTCGTGATGCCAGCCATACACACCGGATAGGTGTGTATGGCTGCCCTTGGCGATGAGTAGATGGGGTGCAGGATCTTGAGCCGCGCCGGGGCAGGATATGCCGGCTAGCATCCATCTACTGCTCTACCATCGAGAACTGCTGGGTAAAGTCCTCGACGGTGTCACCGAACAGGTCTGCCTGGGAAATGGGGGCAGCAAGGAATTGTGTCTTGTCGGCCTCACCCATCTCGACCAGGTTGAGCCAAAGGTGGCGCTCCTAGACCACTAGTGCGGCCATCGTCTGCCCGAGAGACCGTGCCGTGACCTCTGTCGCTTGGAGAGCGAGGTCGGTCGCCAAGCGCAGTTCCTGCATCAATCTCGGGGCGGAACTACCCTCGTGCAGTTCCTTTAGCACCTTGGCGGACTTGCAGGAGAGCCATGGCATGCAGGGCGGAGGCGGCTTGTCCAGCGGCACCGCAGGCCTTGGCCGTCAGACACGATGTAAACCTACAGGCCTTGGACGGGGTCTTTGGGCACCCGCGCCAGGTGGCGGCGCTATGCGGGCATAGGTGCACCGCGAGTGCCTTTATCCACCGGGGGATTGCCGAATAACCCTTTGCCGCCCCACCATCGAGGGTAGTGAGAGCGGGGAAGCTGAAAAGATCGGGACCGGGCAGTAAAAAGTGCCTCCCGCGACCTTGTCAGCTCTTCATGCACTTCCGGGAAGAAAGGAACGGGGGCGGGGCGTGGCTTTGAGCCACCGAGCCGAGAGGGTTCAGGGAAGAGCGGTGAAATCCACTCTAACCGATGCGACTGTCTCCGCGTGAGCAGTGCCCAGACAGGAAAGACAGTGATCGTGACCGTTAGAAGGTGAGAGATAACGAGCACAACCAGGAATAACACACAATCAGAAAAGCATCTTTAAAAAGACGCGTCTTTAAAAAGACGTTCCGTGTGTGCCGCTCTTTTAGAAAAATATATACTCTTTTAGAGGGGAAAAATGCTCTTTCAGAAAATATACTCTCTAGTTTTTCTGCCGAAGCGCCCAGGGGCATTCTCTGCAGTGCACCAGTGCAGAGGAGGGAGAAGCCACTGAAATGCGCCGTCAGATCCAGCAGAGGTGAATGAACAGTAGTATTCAGCTCAGTGAGCATGACCGTTTGGCTCCGAAGAGAAAATCTGAATGAGTGGTTGGATACCAGCTCCTTTTATACCTGTATGTTCGGGGGAGTGGCATGCAAATACCACTCGCCAATTTTCATTGGCCTTTTATCAAAGACCAGAGGTGTCTCTGGCTCCCAAGAGTGACCCCTAGTGTCACTACATCGACACCAACGTCGAGTGAGTGACAGATAGGGAACCAACTCTTCTGAGTGCCATTTGAAAGAAATTCTGAGAGAGTAAAAGACCTGCGGCATGAATATGTGGAGGTAAGCAATGTACACCTCAGTATTGTGCACTGCACACACATGTAAATATATAGTAGGCCTATATTGAACAATACAATGTTGTCTTTTTTTTCAGAGAGTTTTGGTAATGGATGCTGATGCAATCCCGCATGAATTTGTCTTCACAGATGAGGCTGGGTTTAACCTGACAAAATTAAGAAGAGGGAGAAACATCATTGGCCACAGAGCTATTTTGAATGTCCCGGGCCAACGTGGTGATAATATCACAATGTGCACTGCAATCATACAGAATGGGGTCTTCCACCACCATGCCAACTTAGGTCCTTACAACACGGCCCACATACTCACATTTTTAGACAGACTACACAACATCATCACAGCAGAAGACCAAACTGATGCAGAGCAGATGAGATACATTGTCATCTGGGACCGATCTGCTCTGGTCCAAAACTGGTTTCATCAGCATCCACAATTTTCCCTCCAACACCTCCCACTATACTCTCCTTTCCTTAACCCCATTGAATAGTTATTTTATTCGGCATGGCGGTGGAAGTTTTACGATCTCCAGCCCTATGACAGGATACCCCTCATTTAAGCCATGGAGGAGGCCTGCGACCTGATTGATGCAGGATCTGTGCAAGGATGGATTCGCCATTCAAGAAGATTCTTCCCTCGCTGTCTTGCGAGAGAGGACATAGCCTGTGATGTGGATGAAGTGCTATGGCCAGATCCAGCTAGGCGAAGAGATGATGCTTAGGGTTTTTAAAAAAAAAAAATGTATTCATGCTTTCTTTTTTTGGTCTCCACGAATGTTCTTGCTGTGTTTATGTACTATATTCTATTTAGAATATGTTCTGTTCTGATTTTCAGTGCAAATGCAACCTTTGGAAATGCATGGATGTATTGACCGATTTTACAATGTGGAGAGAAATAAATATTTTCATCAGTGTGCAGTACTTGTCTTGTGTGTTGTGTTTGGCCAATATATTCATGTGCTTTAACAATATCTCAGAAAAAATCAAATCAAGACTATATCATTAGAAAAGTAGACATGTTAAAAGTGTTTTAGATTGAGCACAGCAGTGTATAACTGGTTCAAACAGAATCAGATCGCATGAACCATGTGTGTGCCATATGGTGTCAGAATTGGGTTTTTATTAATTATTGTATAGTTTTGAATGAAGTGTTTCATTTTGCAAAAGATCTGAGGAGCTCTGCTACTTGTGTGTGTGTGGTTGTGTGAATTGTGGTTATGTGTAGTGTTTTGACAAAATGAGCCCTGTTTTCAAAATCGTGCTTAAGCAATCGTAAAAACTGTAATTCAACGTGGAACAGGAAACCATAATCACATTTTATTTTATTTTTTAAAATAATGTCTAAACACAAATCAATTGCTTTAATCCAAAGTCAGTACTGTTTATTTAATCTATGGCTCAGTGGGTAGCACTGTCATCTTACAGCAAGAAGATCACCGGTTCGAGTGCCGGGTCAACTTTGGCCTTTCTGTGTGGATTTTGCACATTCTCCCCATGTTGTGTGGGTTTCCTCTGGGTGCTCCGGTTTCCCCCACAGTCTAAACACATGCAGGTCAAGTTAATTGGAGACTTTAAAGTGCCCATAGGTGAGAGTGAGAGAGTGTTTGTGTGTGTGATGGACTGGCCATCTGTCTAGGGTGTTTCCCTGCCTTTGGCCTGAGACCGCTGGGATAGGCTCCAGCACTACCCGTGACCCTACATAGGATAAGCAGCTTTAGAGAATGGATGGATGGGTTCTAAATTAAAATGCTCCTTATGTTTATGTGTGTATGCCTGTCAGGTCCAGGTGTGTGCAGCAGCAGTGTGTTCTCAGGGAGGCTCTGGCCCTGCTGCAGTGTTCTCCTGGGGAGATGACAACTGTTAAGAGCCAGTTAATTCACTTCCTGGAGAATTGGGAAAACAGCAAATCACTGATACAGCAGAGTTGCATCAGTGCTGACGCAGGTAATTAAACAGACAAACAACAAAGACAAAACAAGCTCTACTCATGTCCTGTGAATTCTGTCCTGCTTTAGAAAAGTTTTGCTCCTATCTGATTTTTGCATGTATAACGTCATGGTTACTGGTGTAACCTCCGTTCCCTGATGGAGGGAACGAGACGTTGGTGTCGATGTAGTGACACTAGGGGTCACTCTTGGGAGCCCGAGACACCTCTGGTCTTTGATAAAAGGCCAATGAAAATTGGCGAGTGGTATTTGCATGCCACTCCCCCGAACATACGGGTATAAAAGGAGCTGGTATGCAACTACTCATTCAGGTTTTACACTGAGGAGCCGATATAAGGTCCAGCCATTTCAGCGGGTAGTTCAGCGTTGTGGCAGGAGGGACCAACGTCTCGTTCCCTCCATCAGGGAATGGAGGTTACACCAGTAACCATGACGTTCCCTATCTGTCACTCACTCGACGTTGGTGTCGATGTAGTGACACTAGGTGTCCCTATACAAAACGCCACAAGGCTGAACTGTGTTACGTGAACTGGCAGTGTGTGGTGGGCAGACTTGCTGTGTGCCTCATAGGTCGACACTAAACCTCCCCCAACACAGTTATGAGTGTCGAACGGCCCTTTTTGGGGACAAGTCGACTACCCAGAGATAGAGACAGGCTTAACCCAGTCGTGGCCTCTTTCCCCTTCTCTTTTTCCACTCCCTAAAAAAGAAGGGGGATTATCCGACTGGGCCGCCAGGTCTAGTCGGGGGGTGTCCCTCCCAAGGGGAGGACACCGCGGAGACCACACCTCGCCCCAAGAGAGGGGGGATATTTAAGTGGAAGAATACGTCACATGGTCTTTCCAACCATGTGGAGAGCCTTCAAGGTAGATCCTGCCCAATGGGGGAGGAGTTACTACAACATGGAGACTGGGGCAGAGGGGCTCTGCCCAAGGAAGACGCAGTTTGCCAGCAGGGAAATGAATTAGCGGAAGATATAGATCGCATGGTGTTAGCCTTACAGGGAACCACCACATGCGGAGCACCTACCCCAGAACCGGGCTCTTAGTTAGCGCGTGTACTGGGCCAGCAGCGAGTCTCTCCGAAAACTCGACTGCCACAGGGCTCGGAGGAAGTCAACCAGGGAACAAATTTTGTGAACACTACTGGGAATTAACAGCGCACATCTTCAGCTCAAAAGGAGGTGGAAGGCGCTATGTGCAAGCGATACACCCGGCCGGCTATCCCGGGCTTATCCGCTTGTGTTGCGTGCCACTACCTGGGACAAAACCGGTTCCACCCAGAGGTTGTAGAACCTTGCAAAGGTGTTGGGTGTTGCCCAGCCCGCTGCTCTGCAAATGTCTGTTAGAGAGGCACCTCTGGCCAGGGCCCAAGAAGCCGCTACACCACGGGTAGAATGGGCTCGTAGCCCTACTGGGGGCGGCATGTTTTGGGTGAGATATGCCATAGTTATGGCGTCAATGAGCCAGTGGGTGATCCTCTGCTTGGAGACAGCGCTTCCTTTCCGCTGTGCACCAAAAGCAGACAAAGAGCTGCTCAGAGATTCTAAAGCTCTGTGTGCGATCCAAATAGATGCGTAAAGCGCGCACCGGACGCGGCAACGACAGGGCTGGGTCTGCCTCCTCCTGGGGCAGCGCTTGCAGGTTCACCACCTGGTCCCTAAAAGGAGTGGTGGGAACCTTGGGCACATAGCCCGGTCGGGGTCTCAGGATCACGTGAGAATAGCCCGGACCGAACTCCAGGCACGTTTCGCTGACAGAGAACGCTTGCAGGTCACCTACCCTCTTGATGGAGGTGAGCGCAGTAAGGAGGGCAGTCTTCAAGGAGAGTGCCTTAAGCTCGGCTGACTGCAAAGGCTCAAAAGGGGGCTCTCTGTAGACCCTGAAAAACTACAGAGGTCCGCTGAGGGAACGAGGTGCAGCCTGGAGGGATTCAGCCTCCTGGCGCCTCTTAGGAACCTGATGATCAGATCATGTTTCCCTAAGGACTTACCGTCGACTGCGTTGTGGTGTGCTGCTATGGCAGCAACGTACACCTTCAAGGTGGAAGGGGACAGCCTCCCTTCCAACCTCTTGCAGGAAGGAAAGCACTGATCCGACTGCACATCTCTGGGGGTCTTCGTGTCGAGAAGAACACCACTTAGCGAAAAGACGCCACTTCAAGGCATACAGGCGCCTCGTAGAGGGGGCTCTAGCCTGAGTGATCGAAGGTGAAGTGAATATCGCTGAACCTGGGCGGGCGCCTGGTGAACTGAATTGCGTAGCCGAGTCGGACGGTCCAGATCAACCACCGCGATGGATTGGGAAGCGCAAGCCATGCGTCCAAATTCTGTGCGAGGGGGACCAAGGGGACAATGTCGTCGGATGTACCAGCAGGTGGGGCCTCGCGGCGGGGCGGAGCGTGAGGTGCTACAGCACATCGTGGCCGTGCTGAGTCTAGGGACATCGAAGCACTTACCTGGCTCCTTGTGACCACCCCCGGAACAGCCTGGGACGGGGGAGGAAGAGGCCTGTCCTCGCGACCCGTGGAGGCTGTCACATCAGGGGTGGATTTGTGCCACAGCTGGGTGCTCAGGGGTGGAAAGGGCACCGCTGGAGCAGCAATCCTGCAAGATAAAGCCCGTGGACGGTAGTCATGGTGATGACCATACACACCGGGTATGTGACCCAGGGAGGAAGGAAGCCGCTCTTTTGCTGAATTGTTGGGTACCGCAGCCACTTGGGCGTGCGTCGAAATAAAAAAAAAGGGCAACAAAAGATTTTCCACTCGGCCCTCCACCGGGGGATGGAGTGGTCTTTCTACCAGCTCCACATGAGTGGGTTCCCTCATCCCTGGGTTGCCCGTCTCAGGGGCGCTTCGAAGACCTCCGTGGGTTCTTCGGTGCCGGCTGTGAGACGGGTGGCGTCAGCTTCCTGCGGTGGGCTCCACGCCGGGGCCGGGCCGGAGGGGCGGGCTGTGGCGGAGCCGGTGCAGTCACCGCAGGGGGTCACCCTTGGCGACGAGCAGACAGGGTGCGGGGTCTTGAGCTGCGCCGGGGCAGGATGTGCCAGATTGCTTCCATCTGCTGCTTTACCGTCGAGAACTGCTGGGCAAAGTCCTCAACGGTGTCGCCGAATAGGCCCGCCTGGGAAATGGGGGCAGCAAGGAACCTTGTCTTGTCAGCCTCGCCCATCTCGACCAGGTTGAGCCACAGGTGGCGCTCCTGGACCACTAGTGTGGCCATCGTCCGCCCGAGAGACCGCGCTGTGACCTTCGTCACCCGGAGGGCGAGGTCGGTCGCCGAGCGCAGTGCCTGCATCAATCCCGGGGTGGAACTACCCTCGTGCAGTTCCTTTAGCGCCTTGGCGGACTTGCAGGAGAGCCATGGCATGCAGGGCGGAGGCGGCTTGTCCAGCGGCACCGTAGGCCTTGGCCGTCAGAGACGACGTAAACCTACAGGCCTTGGACGGGGGCTTTGGGCACCCGCGCCAGGTGGTGGCGCTCTGCAGGCGTAGGTGCACCGCGAGCGCCTTTATCCACCGGGGGATTGCCGAATAACCCTTGGCCGCCCCACCATTGAGGGTAGTGAGAGCGGGGAAGCTGAAAAGATCGGGACCGGGCAGTAAAAAGTGCCTCCTGCGACCTTGTCAGCTCTTCATGCACTTCCGGGAAGAAAGGAACGGGGCAGGGTGTGGCTTTGAGCGGCGCCGCAAGCCCA
Organism: Myxocyprinus asiaticus; assembly: GCF_019703515.2. Classification (NCBI taxonomy): domain Eukaryota; kingdom Metazoa; phylum Chordata; class Actinopteri; order Cypriniformes; family Catostomidae; genus Myxocyprinus; species Myxocyprinus asiaticus. The sequence continues at coordinate 17,086,612 of NC_059361.1, forward strand.
GGAACCAATCACTGAGCCACGAGGGTTCAGGGAAGAGTGGTGAAATCCACTCTAACCGACGCTCGCGGCTGCCCGGGAAAGCATGTCGTCATCTCCGTGTCAGCCTGTGACTGGGCGATCAACCCCGAAGGGAGGAGCCCAGCCGAGGCTTCCGACTGGATGAGCCTGCTCTCCGATGCTGCGCTCGAGAGCTCATCACTTTCGCGGGCTCCGAATAAGAGGTCGAACTCGCCGTGAGACGAGCCGGCGGACTCACCCGGAAGCCCGATCGGGGCAGACGAGCGTGCTGGGGAATGGGAGGTCCGCGGGGGGATACCCGGTGGAGGCAGTCCCATTGGGGTCCCCAAATCACCCCCAGTGCTAGCCGCGCTGGCCTCAAACCCGTGGGTAAAAGGACCGAGGCGGGAGCCTCTGGGGTGGCTCGCTTTCTTGCGACCGCAACGTTGCCATGGACATATTCTCGCAATGAGAACATGACCATCCACGAATGCTGTCTCTGCGTGAGCCCAGACATGAAAGACAATGATCGTGACCGTTAGAAGGCGAGAGATAACGAGCACAATCAGGAATAACACACAATCGGAAAAGCATCTTTAAAAAGACGCGTCTTTAAAAAGACGTTCCGTGTGTGCCGCTCTTTTAGAGAAATATATACTCTTTTAGAGGGGAAAAATGCTCTTTCAGAAAGTATACTCTCTAGTTTTTCTGCCGAAGCGCCCAGGGGCATTCTCTGCAGTGCACCAGTGCAGAGGAGGGAGAAGCCGCTGAAATGCGCCATCAGATCCAGCAGAGGTGAATGAACAGTAGTATTCAGCTCAGTGAGCATGACCTTTCGGCTCCGAAGAGAAAATCTGAATGAGTGGTTGCATACCAGCTCCTTTTATACCCGTATGTTCGGGGGAGTGGCATGCAAATACCACTCGCCAATTTTCATTGGCCTTTTATCAAAGACCAGAGGTGTCTCTGGCTCCCAAGAGTGACCCCTAGTGTCACTACATCGACACCAATGTCGAGTGAGTGACAGATAGGGAACAACTTGTAGTACATGTATATGTATGTGCATGTGTGTATCTACCAGGCTTACACAAATGTGCTCTGAGCTTATGGAGGCAGATCCCAATTTGAGCACTGTGCACTGAGCTCTTACCCACACGATGAGGATGACAATCACAATATATCTTTTCATGGTCTGAAGTTAAGGTTTGTTTAAGGCTTAGGTTTAGGGTAGGGTTAGGGGATAAAAATATCATTAGCTCACTATAAAAACAATGGAATTCAACAGAAAGACCACACCATGATAGTCGATGTTCTCCACTACAAAAATGGCTTTATATACATACTAAATAATGTCTTAATTAAAATCTAAAAATGCAGAGAGGTTTGCTTGAGGGTTAGGTTTAGGGGTAGGGTTAGGGGATAGGAAATATCATTAGCTCAGTATAAAAACATTGGAAAGTCCCTGTCTCAGAAAAACAAATGTGTGTGTGTGATTTTGCTGTTATGGTGGGGCTGATATTTCTGAAGTTCTCATGAAGATGGTAAAACCTGACAAACATGCCAATAAATCTTTTCTCAAGAAAATCAACTTAATAAGGAACTAAATAATGACTTTCTTCATGTCTAAAAATAACAAGTTATATTTTGGGTAAATGGATAGATTATACAGTTTAAGATTATAATTAAAACATTATTGAGTATGTTTATTAACCCTCTGGGGTCTGAGGGTGTTTTGGGCCCTGGAGAAGTTTTGACATGCCTTGACATTTGTGCTTTTTTCAGTTGCTTAAAAACATATTAATGGCTAAAGTCTGATAACACTGTACAAACTGGGCTACAATAATATATGAGCAACATGTATGTACATGTTTGTATTTTTGAAAAAACCAAAACTTTAAGTCACTGAAATAAGGCCATATAACACATACTAAACATTTGTTCACAAGACTTTTGAGAACTGGATCTTGTAGCCTAGAGGTTTTGCTACAAAATGATGTGAAAACCATCCTGATCACTCATTCATACAAAACAATATAGTCATTTAACTTTTGTAAGACACTTTTAGTGTTAGAAAGGCCATATGCGAGGAGGCATGGATGATCATGAATATTGATATGATTCACACCTGAGGACCCTTCCCCTGAGAAAGAATGAATGTGAGGAGACTTAATGATTGAATGTATTGTTTGTAGCTTATTCACAAAATCAAGTTTAAGTTAAAAAAGTAATCTGACTATACATTTTCTTTACATAAAGACTTTACTTAAAAAATTTAGACCTACACTACCGTTTAAAAATTTTAGATCTGTAAGACTTTTTAATGTTTTTAAAGAAGTCTCTTCTGCTCACCAAGGCTGCATTTATTTGATCCAAAATACAGTAAAAACAGTGATATTGTGAAATATTTTTACAATTTAAAATAACTGTTTTCTATTTGAATATATTGTAAAATGCAATTTATTCCTGTGATCAAAGCTGAATTTTCAGCATCATTACTGCAGTCTTCAGTGTCACATGATCCTTCAGAAATCATTCTAATACGCTGATTGTCTAATATGGGCATATTTACAGCACATTTTACAGATTTACACCCGAACAGATATTTGCAAGCACAAGCTTTATTGATAATAATGAGAAAGCATAAACACTAGTTAAATTCTAATATAAACATTCATATTATTTTTATATCATATTACATATCATATTTATATCATACAGCATACAATTTAAATACCTGCTTTAGCCGAAACAACATTTAAATGTAACTAAATCTTGCCTATTAGGACATACATTTCAATACTCTGAATCCTGGCTGGCAAGTCTGGAAATAGTCCAACTAGTAAAATATGTACATGTTTATATAAAATAGTATGTCAACTAATGTACGTAGCCTAAAACTAAAAGACTTACTCATCCGAAATTGTATCCTCGTCAGATTCCCACTCTTCTTCTGAGGAAAATGTGAACTCTTCATCACTATCCAGGAGCTTCCTCACCTGTGTAGTGTACCATCTTCCAAATGCGCATAAAAGTGAATGAACTTGATGCTTTTTAAGGCACTGTCGGGGGCATTTACCATTTGCATTGATCGCCTCAGCACATTATCGTATGAATAGCGTGCTCTGCTGGTGGGTGGGATCACATTAGCGATAATTAGCTGAGCCAGGAGAAACTGTACATCGCTTTGTTTCATACAGATTACATTGCAGGAGAATATTTGTTTTAAATTTGAATTGTTTTATTTAAAAGTAGACATTTTAAGCTTTCTTTAGACATATGTTTCATGTTTGTCCGATAAGTTTCAGTTCATTTTTGTGACGTATTTCAGAAAGATGCTCGCGGAGACAGAGACGGCTGAAAGCACACCCTGTTTATTTTATTTATTTTACAAAAGCACAAGGTTTTGTTGTTATTCTGAGTGTACACAAATAAAAGTAGACCCTTTATAGTTTCTAATGATGTCTTACACTTACAGGTGCATCTCAATAAATTAGAATGTCGTGGAAAAGTTCATTTATTTCAGTAATTCAACTCAAATTGTGAAACTCGTGTATTAAATAAATTCAATGTACACAGACTGAAGTAGTTTAAGGCTTTGGTTCTTTTAATTGTGATGATTTTGGCTCACATTTAACAAAAACCCACCAATTCACTATCTCAAAAAATTAAAATATGGTGACATGCCAATCAGCTAATCAACTCAAAACACCTGCAAAGGTTTCCTGAGCCTTCAAAATGGTCTCTCAGTTTGGTTCACTAGGCTACACAATCATGGGGAGACTGCTGATCTGACAGTTGTTCAGAAGACAATCATTGACACACTTCACAAGGAGGTTAAGCCACAAACATTCATTGCCAAAGAAGCTGGCTGTTCACAGAGTGCTGTATCCAAGCATGTTAACAGAAAGTTGAGTGGAAGGAAAAAGTGTGGAAGAAAAAGATGCACAACCAACCGAGAGAACTGCAGCCTTATGAGGATTGTCAAGCAAAATCAATTCAAGAATTTGGGTGAACTTCACAAGGAATGGACTGAGGCTGGGGTCAAGGCATCAAGAGCCACCACACACAGACATGTCAAGGAATTTGGCTACAGTTGTCGTATTCCTCTTGTTAAGCCACTCCTGAACCACAGACAACATCAGAGGCGTCTTACCTGGGCTAAGGAGAAGAAGAACTGGACTGTTGCCCAGTGGTCCAAAGTCCTCTTTTCAGATGAGAGCAATTTTTGTATTTCATTTGGAAACCAAGGTCCTAGAGTCTGGAGGAAGGGTGGAGAAGCTCATAGCCCAAGTTGCTTGAAGTCCAGTGTTAAGTTTCCACAGTCTGTGATGATTTGGGGTGCAGTGTCATCTGCTGGTGTTGGTCCATTGTGTTTTTTGAAAACCAAAATCACTGCACCCATTTACCAAGAAATTTTGGAGCACTTCATGCTTCCTTCTGCTGACCAGCTTTTTAAAGATGCTGATTTCATTTTCCAGCAGGATTTGGCACCTGCCCACACTGCCAAAAGCACCAAAAGTTGGTTAAATGACCATGGTGTTGGTGTGCTTGACTGGCCAGCAAACTCACCAGACCTGAACCCCATAGAGAATCTATGGGGTATTGTCAAGAGGAAAACGAGAAACAAGAGACCAAAAAATGCAGATGAGCTGAAGGCCACTGTCAAAGAAACCTGGGCTTCCATACCACCTCAGCAGTGCCACAAACTGATCACCTCCATGCCACGCCGACTTGAGGCAGTAATTAAAACAAAAGGAGCCCCTACCAAGTATTTAGTACATATACAGTAAATGAACATACTTTCCAGAAGGCCAACAATTCACTAAAAATGTTTTTTTTTTATTGGTCTTATGATGTATTCTAATTTTTTGAGATAGTGAATTGGTGGGTTTTTGTTAAATGTGAGCCAAAATCATCACAATTAAAAGAACCAAAGACTTAAACTACTTCAGTCTGTGTGCATTGAATTTATTTAATACACGAGTTTCACAATCTGAGTTGAATTACTGAAATAAATGAACTTTTCCATGACATTCTAATTTATTGAGATGCACCTGTATCTGTATGCCCAAAAATGATGGAGAATTTTAAGTTGTTTCCGCTGTTATGAGGAAAAATCCAGCAGGACGCGCCACCACGTCCGTCGTCCCCAGAGGGTTAAGCCGTTTTCCTCATGGGGACTATTGAATGGTTCCACAATGTAGGCGATTTCATGTTTTACTATCATTGTGGGGACATTTGGTTCACAGTGTAGGCAAATCCTGACCCACACACACACACACACACACACACTCATATGGGGCCTAAATCTGACCTTTCATCCTCTGACGCTCTCCTCTCTTCCAGCTCCATTATCAAATGTCTCACATTCACTATTATCAATATACCACGATTATCTCAGCACAGTTGGTACAGTGCATGCTCCATCTCATTGACATGCACACACCCCAACTGAGGGAGAGTATGTTCCTATTTAAGTTTAGGATTAGGGTAAAGGATACTTTAAGATGCACAAAATTAGGCTTTAAAAAAAAGAACATATGGCTAATTTTAATTTACAGACCTAATTTCAGTCAAAGTCCGGTAGCATCAAATCAAATGTGTCACCGGGTGGATAAGGTGTTTGCGGTGCACCTGTGCCCGCAAAATGCCACCACCTGGCGGAACTGTCCTAGACTCCCGTCCAGCGCCTGTAGGTGTACGTCGTCTCTGGCATCTGTAGGTGTACAACTCTCAGGCAGGCGATGTCCACCCTGGTGGTCCAGGAGCGCCACCTATGGCTCAACTTGGTCGAGATGAGGGAGGCTGACAAGGTACAGTTCCTTGCCGCCCCCATCTCCCAGGTCGGCCTATTCGGCGACACAGTCGAGGACTTTGTTTGCAGTTCTTGGAGGTTAAGCAGACGGAGGCTATTAAGCATATCCTGCCCCGGTGCGGATCAAGATCCCGCACCCCGTCTGCTCGTCGCCAGGGGCGTCCCCCTGCGGCAAAGACACCGGCTCAGCCACAGCCCTGGCCGGCTGCCCGACCCTGGCGTAGAGCCACCCGCAGGAAGCAGACACCCCCCCGTCTCACGGCCTGCTGCCAAGAACCTGAGGAAGGCTTCTAGCCGCCCCTGAGACAGGCGACCCATCCTGGGTCACACACCCGGTGTTTACGGCCATTGTTATTGTGATCGCCAGACACCGCACATTTATGGCAGGTACGACGCTGCAGAGGCGAGCCCCCCACCCCTGTGTGCCCAGCTGTGCCACAACTCACCCACCCGGGCGGCTGTGATGGATTACGTGGATGGTTCCCTCCTCCCCCATCGTTGACCAGTACTATGGTGGGTACATGGAGCCAGGTAAGTGCTTCGATGTCCCCAGACTCAGCACGGCCACGAGTTCGGGGTCTGAGCCCCCTCAACTTGGCGCCTCCGGCTCCGCCCCGCCGCAAGGCCCCACCCGCTGGTACATCCAACGTGATTGTCTCCTTGGTCCTTCTTGGGCATGGCTTGTGCTCCCCAACCCAACACAATGGCTGACCGGGACCGTCCGACTCGGCTATGCAATTCAGTTCGCCAGGCACCCTCCTGGGTTCAGCGGCGTCCGTTTTACCTCAAGGGCAGGGCAAGTACACCGCTGCTTTCCCCGTGGAGATTGCATCCCTTCTGCGGAAGGACGCGGTAGAGCCTGTCCCTCCAGCTGAGGTGAAGAAGGGGATCTACAGCCCCTACTTCATCGTACCAAGGAAAGGCGGTGGGTTGCAGCCAATCCCGGACCTGCGAGTTCTGAACCGGACCTTACACAGACTCCCATTCAAGATGCTAACGTGGAAATGCATTTTAGCGAGCTCCGGCATCAGGTTTCATTCGCGGCGGTAGACCCAAAGGACGCGTACTTCAACGTCCTGGTTACTTTCATAACCTCCGTTCCCTGATGGAGGGAACGGGACGTTGTGTCCCTCCTGCCACAACACTGAACTACCTGCTGAAATGACCGGGACCTTGTCTCAGCTCCTCAGCACAAAACCTGAATGAGTGGTTGCGAGCCAGCTCCTTTTATACCCGTATGTCCGGGGGAGTGGCATGCAAATTCCACTCGCCAATTCCCATTGGCCTTTTCTCAAAGATCAGAGGTGTTTGGGCTCCCAAGGGTGACCCCTAGTGTCACTACACTGACACAACATCTTGTTCTCTCCGTCAGGGAATGGAGGTTATGAAACTAACCAGGACGTTTTTAGTATGTCTAACCTTAATTTTTCCCAAAACCATTCCATGGGCCAGAATGGACTCAATCTGCACGGGCTGTGCGATTGTCACTCGTGATATAAATGTTTGATAGCTTGATAGAAGGTAATTATAACCAAAATGAAAATGTATTTTTGCAATATTTGAACATGTTAAATGGCATAGATGCAAATAGAAAACATAAGTGACTATTTGTATGACATGAATGCCAGTAAAGGTCTGGAGACCTGATTAACAAACATAGCCTACCCAACCTCATTAACGTAATATAGTACTTTGAAATGTACTGTGAAATTTTACATAGACTAAAACACCACAAAACAATCACATACTGTATAATACATTCCTTATTTATAAGTTGCTTTTAAAGCATTTGATAAATGAATAAAAGTAAAATAATTTACTGTATTTCACCCAGAGGGGCAACTTCTGGGCAAACGGAAAGGGGCTCGGGCAACTGTGGCCACCCCCCTGTGCACGTCCCTGTGCCATTGGTCCACGTCATTGTTGTTACAGTAATACAGTGGTTCTCAAACTGTGATTTGTTGAGTACCCCCAGGTGATATGTGACTTGCCTCTGGAGATGTATAGAAATTTGATTTAAAGAGGTAATTCTTTATTTTTCTATGTTTTATTTCTGATCTATATACAATTTAATATAACTTTGAGTGTCTAAGACTAATGCATAGTTTACATCCTTACTTATTAAATGCAGGAAAGGAATAGGTAAGGTGTTAACTGCTCTTTCTCAATCTGAAAGCTGGCCCTGGAGGTGATCAAAAAAGAGATATATTATTCTGTTTTTCCCGATGGTATTGATAATGTTCCTGAGAGGAGTTCCAAGTTTTAAGATAAAATTCTAAAATATAGTATCAATACACTTGAATTGCACTGCAAAATTGCACACAAAAATGGCACGATCCAGACTGATTGGCAGGCTTTTGTGCAATCTCCAGGAGTGTGTACAAGTTTTTATCTGTCGGCCAGGATACAAAGTTCACAGGTAATGAGCACTTCATAGGAAGAAATATTTGCTGCATTTGCTAAGATTTGTCATCTTTTTAATAATCTTTCAAATAAATTCAAGAGTTTTGTTTGAGATACTCAGTAGCAAGTAAACAAGTAAACAAACACAATTGTATACAGTTTTACACTTTAAGTAAAAACAAAAATGTCGTTAGTCACTTCACATGTCCTTCAGATGGCCCCTTTCTTGGGTGAGAATAAGATGCAGAGTGAAACAGACTTTATACGGATTGTCAAATCTGGCTCTGCAAAACTAGAGCAATAGAAAACGAAAGACACGAATACACATGTATGGCGAGAGGTTAGTTTAGTTTATGGGGTACAGATTAGGTCTAGGGATTTATTTATTTTTTTAGAGTAAAGGAGTCCACAAATATAGGAATACACACTTGCTTGTGTGTATGTGAGTAATAGAGAGAATAAGATACTGCAGTAATAAGAGTGTGTTCAGCATTTTACGTTTTTTACAAAACGGGTATGTTGTGACTTGCATGCCTTTGTGCGAATGTTTGCATGTTTTAGGGTGTTTGCTCAGTTCGTACATCAGCATGCAAATAACTTTATGCACTGATACGAACATGTGTGTTTGCTGTCTGTTGTGCTACATAGTTTTGGTTAACAGATGATTTGGATGCTGTAGGGCGAGTTAACCTCTCACTCACCCCACAGGGTGTGTACCTCCTCCCCACAAACGTTTTGAACCGCCTTCTCTCTGCCTGTTGCACGTTCCATTTAGCTGCCAAATTCCTGCAAATGTGTGCGTGCGCATGTCACTGAGAGGTGAATGAGTACAAAAGGCTAGACTGCTTTGAACCAATGTACAGATATTTTGTTTACTGTAGCCTAAGGAGTGTATAGGCTTTGCTTTTCCTGCCTCCTCCTACCTGTCTTTGAGCATGTGAGCACATAACATATATGTAGTTTTAAATTCGAGCATGAGCATGTGTTACACCCTCTAGTCAAGAAAATTCAACAGAAAAGCACTCCAAGGATGTTGTATTTGACTGTTTGTGCATGTAGATTCTGATCAGATCAAAAAGAGGTCATGTATACAGTATGCACATCTGCATATGTGTGTGTGTGTGTGTGTGTGTGTGTGTGTGTGTGTGTGTGTGTGAGCTAAAACAATATGGGTATGGGCACAACAATTATGTGCTGATACCTGTCTGTCTGCTTTCCACGGTTCTAAGAGATGAGGGGGGACATGATGACATCATAAAGATATAAAAAAGTGAAAGGATTGCAGAAGCTTAAAAAGCAGAAATAGACAAGTCAGGGTCGTCAGAGTTGTGTGTTATAGGATGTTCCATTGCTGCTAGCTTCATGCTGATAATAAGCTCATACCAAGTGTGTAGGGTTACTTTTAATATTGTTAAATCAAATTATTCAGCATGTTTTCACCTACACAGTGGAATTGCTTGTTACATTTTATGTTCTTAAGAAGAAAGAGTATTTACATTCACTCAGCACTTTATTAGGAACACTTGTACACCTACATATTCATGCGATTATCTAATCAGCCAATTGTGTGGCAGCAGTCCAGTGCATAAAATCATGAAGATACGGTTTAGATGCTTCAGTTAATGTTCACATCAACCATCAGAATGGGGAAAAATGTGATCTCAGTGATTTCGACCATGGCATGATTGTTGGTGCCAGACAGGCTGGTTTGAGTATTTCTGTAACTGTTGATCTCCTGGGACTTTCACGCACAGCAGTCTCTTAAGTTTACTCAGAATGGTGCCAAAAACAGAAAACATCCAGTGAGTGACAGTTCTGCAGATGGAAAAGTTGATGAGAGAGGTCAACGGAGACTGGCCAGACTGGTTCAAGCTGACAGAAAGGCTACGTTAACTCAGATAACCACTCTGTACAATTGTAGTGAGCAAAATAGCATCTCAGAATGCACAACACGTTGAACCTTGAGGCGAATGGGCTACAAAAGCAGAAGACCATGTCTGGCACTTTATTAGGACCATAGTGTTCCTAATAAAGTGCTCAGTGAGTGTATATAAGTATGTAAGCATTCTACCTATTTATACCTTTTATATACTTTATACACCTTTAATAAAAATCCTGCCTTGTTTATTTTACACAGTTTAAATGCAATTTGCATTTAAATGCAATGCGGTTTCATGTAATGACCCCCCCCCCCCCCACACACACACACACACATATCTCAATATTCAGAATAGTGGCTGATACATACAGGTTTTCAACGACGAATACTCATTTTATGAATGAAAACATCACACTGAAACATATAGTATGATACTCATTTTACATTCAAAACTTGCATTTAATACTGCATTTAGTCACAACTGCAATCACTAGAAAAAAAAAATGTTAGGGATAATTCAGTCGCTTATTAACTTTGGTAGGGAGGAGCATATCCAAATCTACACCGATGGTTCAAACAGCCTGGGAAAACCAAAGGCAAGTTGAGACACACCACAGGGCAGGGCTTTAGATTGCAGCCCCTACACACTCACAACATCCAGTAGTATGCTAAAGAGTTTTACCCAAAGCATTCACTGAACTCTAACCCACGCTGGGTCAGCACTAACAGCTGCTGTTCAGGTGCTTAGTCAGCTGATAGAGACAGGTAGGGGTTGAGTGTATTCAAATGTGTGTGCATATGCATGAGACAGCAGGTTTGGGACCGAGTGCAACAGGGCTGTTGGTAACCGCCCTGCGACCCGAAGTACGTCAATCAGCAGAGGCTTGGCTTCTCTCTCCCTCTCTGTCTCTCTCTGTTCTGCTCTGTTTATGTGAAAGCACTTCATTGGCCTGGATTGTTGACATGAATTACTGCGCCCGCTGCCATTGCAAAAAGTTCTCTGGTATTTTCTCACACATCACAGAATGGCTCTGTAGTTATCTTTGTCATGCCATGCACAAGCACTTTTGTGAGATCTTTCAGTGTGATGAAGTTTACCTTCTCGGATGATTGATTTACTATGTGTTTCGGTCTTGTGTCAGCTCATGTGCGTTTATCTCAAAGGATTCACAAGAATTATTTACCTAATTAAGAAATGTATGAATGCTTTTGATTAATTTCAGTGTTCTTTAAATCCATTTCACTGTTATCCATGATATGGTGGGTCCAAAAAGTATTTGTACACTTAAGCCACATTTATAAATTTGATTGCATTATATAACAAAGTATCAAACCAAGTACCATCTGTAAGCAAATGATGCTAGGCCCTTTCTCAGAATTAACTTCACTTAATTCTGTGCCATTTTTACCATTACTTTTAACCAACTGATCTAAAGGTAATTTTTAGTGGATCTATGAAGTCAGTCCCCCTCAAGTTCACACAGGTTTACAAGTTTTACAACCAGAAAGTGTGCAACTACATTTGAACAGTCTAAATCAATTGATTTTTGCTTGAGAAGTGTGCTTGTGCTTGTGGGTCACTTTGTTTTTAAAAGTGGTGGTGCTGGTTGTAACATCACAAAACTCTTTAAGCTTGAATGGGCCCGGGCCTGTGAGAAAAAAACAAAAACAAAATATTTATAACTACAGTGTTGACCAACACAAAATAGGTATCGCTTGAAAGCTTAGAAGCTCTAAGTGATGAGGAGGAGGGCGTGGCCAGCACTGAATCAGCTGATACAGTGCAGACCATGCTCCATCACGGCCCGGCCACGCCCTCCTCCTCGTCACACTCTACTTTCCAATGCACATAGGCATTATAACCAAAACTGAACAATGCTTTGAAATTTGCAGACAAATCAGAAGTGTTCCGTTTAGATAATTTATAAAAAACATTTGCTCTGTACATATTATGGCAATCAGTAAAAACATCAAACTCATCAAATAGCCATGTGTCATATGATGTTATGTTATGCTGGAAAGCTTTTAAAGAGTAGCATAAACCAGCCTATTTGTTTCACTCACAGACAAAAGTATAACAAGTAATAGCTAAGTATATGTCTTTGACAATTATGTTGGTGTTGCTCATATGGCGCATTTTCACTTATAATTTCACGAAATATAAACAGAACATAAAATATCACATACCATTACTTAGAGGAGGTGATTATCTTTCAAACGAACCTTCACATTGGGAACAAAACAACGTTTTTCGGGGCCACCTTATTTTACACCCAGAGATATACTGAATAATGTCAGATAACAAAAATTATTAAAAAATAAATAAATTTTGGCTCAATTTTTGTTTGTGATTTTTCAGCAGTTTCTTAGACTGAGAGTCTCAGAATTTATCATAACCTATATCATTAAAAAAATTGAAAAGTTTTCTTTACAATGATACCAAACACTTGATCCTCCTTGATTTAATAAACCAAGATTACCTCTGTACATCAGTGGATGTATATCATGAATCAGGACGCATATAGTATATTTTCATTTTGCTTTGTTATTTAACTGGAGAAACATACAAGCTGTGCAACAGAGGTGCGAGTAGAGCATGCATCTGTGTGCATGAGAGAACATCGCTGCTGTCACCTGTCACTCATCGTCACTTAAAACAGCCGCAATGAGCACTCATCCTAATATTCAAAATAACACATTCCAGCCCACCCATGAATGATGCCTAACCTTGTGCTATCTTTCTTTTGCATAAATGTCACATTGATATTTTAGTAATTAATGCAAAGAAATTCATTCATTTTTAAGTGTAGCTTTAATGTCCAAATACTTTTTTTGGGTGAATGTATTTACGTGCCATTCAGGCGTTGCCCGAATAGTCTGAAACTTCTCCACCAGCATCAATTCAAACTGCCTGTTTACTATGTCATTATGCAGTCTGCTTTAGAGGGTGGGAACCATGCTGACTAGTTTATCCTGCACCTCAGTGAACTCATTGTCTTTCTAGCAGGTCAATTTAGTTTACACTTGGCCATCTTGTTTTTAGTGTTATTCCTTTTTTTTTTTTTTTTTCTCTCAGAAGAGATTAGACCAGGGTTGGATGTGACTGGCAATGTCACTATGTCCTCTTATGAATTATGAACTATAATCAGTAGTTACTGAGATTCCACCCTCTGGTGTGAAGTCTGAGTGATGTCTGATCACTTTCAAAAATACATTACAGATGCAATGTAATTCATTACATTGTAATACTTCATTTTCAGAGCTTGCTCGCCTGCAACAGGAAGTGTGTGGGCTGGAGGCAGAGTTGGTGAGGCTGCATGAGGATGTGCCCAACATAAGGGCTTGTCTGGATGAAGCAAGAGAACAGATGCTGCAGTTGGAGAACCAGGTCCAGACCCAGAAACTTCTGCAGAACCAAAACCAAGAAGCCCATTCTCTCATGCAGGGTGTATATACTCACAGTTTAAAGGTGAAGTGTTTGATTTCTGTACAAATAAGTGTCACCAAATGGAACTGCAAAAATAATGATAGTTTTCAAACAGGTTTCCCTCACACATCCCTACATATGCTATTGTTCAGAAAAAAACAATGTTTTTATGACTTGCCCAGTCAGGCTGCTCAAACCAACATTTTGTTATTAGGGCCCAAGCACTGAAAGTGCGGAGGCCCTATTATCCTTCTAAGGACTGCTTTTTGTTTATTGTTGTATGTTTGGTAATGAGGGCTGATCACATTGATGCAGCTATTATGGGTCATGGTCATAGCACCACCAACTGGCAGCAGGAAATATGGCACTTTTAATAGACTTTGAAATAGCCCTCTTGTGTTTACATGAATTGCTTTCGAAATTCTTTAGAATAATGTCAAGACATTGCTGATGTAAAATTGTAAAGGAATATTTGATATCTTAAATACTGTTGCCATGGCAATGCATTAATTGTTATCATTCCTTTCTTCCTATATTTGGGTGTTTTTTTAGGCCTTAGCATGCTTAAAATTTCGTCTGCCATTAGGACTGTGCAAAAGTTCACACATGGGTTTGTAGGGAAGGCTCTGTAGCACCCCTTTCAAATGTTCATGTAACGGTGTCTCTGTAGCACGCCCATTTTCACCTAGAGTCATTAAAATTGGTACATATATTGTACTCATCAAGACGAAAAACATTCATCCTTACAGTCATTAGCTCCGACCAACAGGAAGTCGGCCATTTTGAATTTTTGGAAAATTGCAGGCTTTGAACTTTTAAATACTCCTCCTAGGGGATTCATGTGACTGGCCCCAAATGTGGGCAACATTATGCCAAGACATTGAAGATGCTTGATTGCGAAAAGATTTTTGATATAGTGAACGGTGTTGCCATGGCGAGGCAATAAATTAAACACAAAAAAAGGGAAACAGGAAGTGTCTTATATCTTCTGTGTGCATTGTACGATTTAGATCAAAATTGAGCTGTATGTTTGGTCTTGGGGGCTGATCACATGGATGTGGCTATTGTGGGTCACGGTCATAGCATCACCAACTGGCGGCTGGAAGTGTGGCACTTATAACAATCTTTTAAATAGCCCTCTTATATTTACCTGAATTGCTTCCAAACTGTTTACAATAATGTCAAAACACTGCTGATGTCAAATTATGAAGGGATACTTGATATCTTAAAGTGTTGCCATGGCAACTCATTAAATGTTATCATTCCTTTCTTCATATATATGTGTGGTTTTGAGGCACTTGGCATGCTTAAAATGTCATGAAATTTGACAAACACATCAGAGTTGTTGGCCATTAGGCCTGGGCAAAAGTTAACTCATGGGTGTGGAGGGGGGGGGGGGGCTCTATAGTGCCACCTTTTGACTAAAGTGGTGGGGTCAGTTTCTCCTACAGTCACCAAACTTAGTACATATATTGTTCTCATCAAGCCAGACAACTTTCAAAAGAACAATCATTAGCTCCGCCCAACAAGAAGTTGGCCATTTTGGATTTAATTCTGATTTTTTTGGAAATTGCAGGCCCTGAACTTTTAAATACTCCTCCTAGGGGATTCATGTGACTGTCACCAAATTTAGTCAACATTATGCCAAGACATTGAAGATGCTAATTTGCGAACAGAAAATGGGAAGCAGGAAGTGTATCATATCTTCTGCATGTATCGTTTGATTTAGATCAAAATTGAGCTGTATGTTTGGTAATGGGGGCTGATCACATGGATAAGCTACTGTGGGTCACAATCATAGTGCCACCAACTGGAAACAGGAAGTGTGGCACTTACAACAGACTTCTCTCTTACATTTACCCAAATCACTTCGAAATGGTTAACAGTAATGTCAAGACACCACTGATATAAAATTGTGAATGGATTCTTGATATCTTGAAATGTTGTCCTGGCAACGGATCAAATTCTATGATGTTGTAATGTATTCAGGTGTATTTGACAAACTCAGCCGTGTTTAATAATGCTTATGACATGAATGTGGCTATGGTGGGTCATGGTCATAGGGCCTCCAGCTGGCAACAATAGATGTTCAAGGGTATTACAAAACTTGCCATAATTACACATTTATTTCATTTGCCACACACATCAAAATTGTAAACCATTATGTCTGAGCAGAAGGTAAGACATGGTGTCTTTGTTTACTCGACCAATTGCATGTGTCCATCATGCATTGTTTTCTGAAAGCCACTGTGTGGAAATGGACCAATTGTGCTTGGGACCGTCATTGCTGCTTGCAGCTACATTTCAGTATGGTGTTGCTAGTGGCACAAAAATTACACAATTTTAAAGCCTTACAGTAAGGTCTCATTCGTTAACATTAGTTAAAGGTGCACTCAGTAACCTTTGTCTTTGTGTCTTCTTAGACTTACACTGGATGCAGCATAATTTAAAATCAATAGTTTTCAGTTTGAGATGCCATTGTCGAAATTTAGTATTCACAGTCAGCCATGATTAGTTTAATCAGTTAGTGAAAGTGTCAAATAACAGGATGGTTACTTAGATTAAGCAAGAAGTATTCAGCTGGTCATGAGATTCTAACATGGCAACCCCCATGTGCGTACCTTCTCAATGTAAAATAAAACAGCTTTTATATGGTTACTGATATGACTGGAGTCTTCATTTTAATGTGAATGGTCATGATTTCCTACATACAATATATTGCAAAATTACAATTAATGTCTTTAGGATTTGAACTTTTCTAATGAGGAAAAAATTACTGAGTGCACCTTTAAGGCATTAGGTATTGTGAAATAACATTGAACAATATATTTTTACAGCATTTATTAATCCTTGTTAATAAAAATAAAATGCACTGTTAGTTCAAGATAGTTCATAATGTATTAACTAATGTTAATACACAGAATAGATGGAAAGCAGATCTATTGAAAATACTACACCAGTAACTGTGAGATGAGAACATAATTATTTTGTATAAAGACCAAGTGATATTCAACACAGTCATCAAAAATGTATATGATCAAATTGCTATGAAATGTTTAAATGGACTTCTTACTGTTGGTGTTCACTAAATGTGATTTTGACTGCTTGCTAAATTAACTTATTTAAAATGAACAACTCAAGCATTTGGTCTCAACTTAATTTAATTGTGTATAATCCATCTATGTTCACTTAATCCAGTTGTGTTTGGACTATGTGAATAATATTTGTTACATCAATGTATTGTTGAAACCAGACAGGGGATTTCTAGTTCCCAGCATGCTTTGCATGGGACTGGATTGGGAGAGTAAATTTGTAAGTGTTATTTTAATGTATTTCTATGCAAAAAATAACAAGTAAGAGGCTTGCTTTAATGATTTGTTATGGTGGGATTTAGAGGAGGTTCTGCCATGTTGAATTTATCTGTCTATCTACAGTATTTTTTTGGTTTGTTTTTTTACCATTGTGTAGAAGAGTGGAGCTAATGGTTAGGTCGAGGTTTGGTACATTACCACTGAAAAGTGTGTGTATTGCTTTTCTCATGAAGCGAATACTGAGAGATCATCAGTATAATGATTGATTAGGGATTCTGTAAACTCTCAGCATCACCATACTTGTTATAAAGTACAAAAATATATATTTTATATGCTAATGGATTTTTTGCTAGCTAGCAATAAGCTACAAAGTTTAATAGAGTTATTTGAACAGATCAAATTTAAGTTAAGACTAAACAATTTTTGCAATTTTGTTTGGTGACACTAGTTGGACCGAAATTGTGCGCTTCAGCTTTAACTAACTAGATATCTAAGGACACAGCCTAGTGGAGTCCAATTTTTCACTTCCTCTGTCTCTCTCTTCCCTCTGTTTGTTGTCCATTGACATCCCTGTACATCTGGTGTGTTGTGTGAGTGTGTGTGTGTGTGTGCAGGACAGGTGTTTTGGGGTTGCAGTCTTACACCTCATTGGTGTGTACAGATATGCCTAATGTGTTTCACTTGTTTTTTTCAGTTTTGGTACTTGTGTGTGTGTTGTGTAGTGTGGTATTGGTTATGTTTGTGTTAGACAGGTGTTTTGGTTTAACAGTCTCAACCCCCCTGCTAGTTTCTTTATGGAGACACTGAAACTCTCAGTTGTACAGTTAACACTTGTGAAATGTTTATCTTGTCAACAAGTCAATGGCCCCTAACCTCCATGAGCTGCCTAACAGGAGTTGCCTCTGTGATCTGCCTTTGAAACAGAGAAAGAACCACTATTTAATGTCTAAACCAGTCTGTAAGACTCCACACATTAATTACATCAACATACAGTATGCATGCAGTTATTATATTAACACAGTGCAGCACCAACCAATAGGAAAGAAATCATACACATTAATTACATCAACACATTAATAACTCAACAGTAGTGAGATTAACTGGAAAGCATTGAGACTTTTAAGTCTCCCACTTTCCAGATTGTTCTCCTGAGAACCCTGTTTCTACTTTATCTAACCCATTAAAAAATACTATTGGTGTAACCTAATTTGTTAGATTTGTTTAGTCAGTTAACATTTTGACTTTGAATAAAACCAGTTTATTTAGATGCTACCACATGAAGCTAATTTTTTTGGTTGCCTGACGAAACATTTTTTACACTGATAAATGGAGTGGAGAGAATTTTCCTTCATAAGCAAAGATGGAGAGAAGATAGGGGAGAGAGATGAAAATGGAGCTAAACAAAGAAAAAGAAAGAATGTTTATACCTCTTGGATTCTGTCTCATCTGTTATCATGTTACTGTGACCAGAAAGCAATTATCAGCATATTGCTGAACAGACGAAGCCCTCCTTCTAGCCACTCTTTTACCCCCTTTGAGAGAATGTCAGACTGACACAGGCAGCACAGTAGAGAGCATTTACACCAGAAAAAGCACCACATCACCTTAACCAGTCTCAGGCTCTCAGAGCCAGCCTATTCACCAACAAACAGACAGAGCGAACAAAACAGCCCATTTTTCTGTGGATAAAAGCCCTCCAAACCGATCTCATCAGGAAGCCATCCCCCAGCCTCAATGCAGCTCTGGAATACATCCTGTTGTTGTAGAACAAAGTTGCCAGAACAGAGCAGAGCAGACCTGCTCGCCGGCACAAACAGTTTGATAACAGAATGACCGCTTCATCTGTCTGAACAGCACGGATTTTGGCTTCCTCTTGCAGCAGCTGTTTTTACAGAGATGACACAATGACTGTTTACTCATTATTATTATCTCTTCATACTATAAGGTAGAGCAAGAATCATAATTGTAACACTTTTTAGTTTTTGCTCATTTATTCAGTACATTTGTCACTTAAACCTTTGAAATTTTGCCTCAAATATCTTTGATATGTCAGCAGTCATTACCCGTGTCAATTCAATTTATAACTTTATCGAGTCAGATACAAATAAAGTAATTCTTGAAGGGCAATGGTACATTCATAACACCCATGCTATATATTGTATAATTGTAATGGTGGTGTGTGATAAGTCAATTAAAATGCTCTAATATGAATATGTTTTTTTTTTTTTTTTTTCTCCCAATTTGGAATGCCCAATTCCCAATGTCCTTTTAAGTCCTTGTGGTCATGTAGTGATTGGCCTCAGTCTGGATGGTGGAGAATGAATCCCAGTTGCCTCCGTGTCTGAGACCGTCAACCTGCGCATCTTATCACATGGCTTGTTGAGTGTGTTGCCATGGAGACATAGCATGTGTGGAGGCTTCATGCCATCCACCGTGGCAACCACACTCAACTCACCACGCGCCTCACTGAGAATGAACCACATTATAGCGACAATGAGGAGTTTACCCCATGTGACTCTACCCTCCCTAGCAACTGGGCCAATTTGGTTACTTAGGAGACCTGGCTGGAGTCACTCAGCATGCCCTGGGATTTGAACTAGTGTGCTAGCGAACTCCAGGGGTGGTAGCCAGTGTATTTTACCACTGAGCTACCCAGGCCCCCCTCTAATATGAATATTTATATCCTCAAACACTACACAGATCTTAAGATTATGAAGGATGGGCTTTAATAGTGACATCAGACTAGATGTAAACACACTGAAAGCAAGACAAACACGTTGATATAGAAAATACATATTTTGATGAATCATCAACCCCAAAGAAACACATTTGAAAATCGATTAGAACAGAGAAATGCAACAGTAGATTAAAATCTGCCCCTCATCCACACTTTAGTATTACAGCAGTAGTTTGGGTAACCTCTATGCATTCATCATAGGTTAGACCCTCGGTTCCACTGGCCAAGCGACAGCTGTTAAATTCATACAGATAGGAACAATCCAGATTTTGTGTAATATTGTTACCAAATCAGGCCCAAAAGCAACGCATTACTGTTTTAAATAATGCATGATTTGATCTGACTTTTAATAAAGTACAACCCTTAAACCAAAAATTACATAAGGAAGACATTTTTACTTTGTCTTCATTAACTGTAACCCTCATGTTGTTTCAGATCCAATTGACTTTCTTTTATTTTTATCTTTTTGCATCTTTTTTTCCAAACAGTTAAAGTAAATGGTGTCTGAGGTTAAAGGAATATTGCGGGTTTAATATAAGTTAAGCTTAATCGACAGTTTTGTGGCATGTTGTTGATTACCACGAATAATAATTTAGATTTGACTGTCCTTTTCTTTAAAAAAAAAAAAAGCAAAAATCTGGGTTACAGTGAGGCAATTACAATGTAAGTGAATGAGGCCAATTTTTGGAGGGTTTAAAGGCAGAAACGTGAAGTTTATAATTTTATAAAATCAGTTACATTACTTCTGTTTAAATGCACGTATTATTTGAGCTGTAATGTCTTGTGGCTATACTTATAGCCTATACTATACTATACTATAGTGAGTATTTTAACATTTACGGATTAGTCCCCATTCACCTCCATTGTAAGTGCCTCACTGGTACCTAGATACAGTATTTAGCTCTTTTTTTATGCTCATTAGAATATCGTGTTGTTCCTCTCGCAAGTCAAAATTATTTTTTGTTGTTATTAATATTGTGCCACAAATGTTGTCGATTGAGCTTAATTAATATTGAACCCAGAATATTCCATTAATATTCTGTCAAAAATATATTTTTGTGTTTCATGGAAAAAAGAAAGTGATGTGGGTTTGGAACAACATGACAGTAAGTAAATAATAATATCATTTTCATTTTTGGGTTATGTTTGTAACTCGCTTAAAACATTTATTATTTTTTTAAATGATTGTTGTTAAAACTGTCCATTATTTGTTGTTTGTTACTGAAACTGTCCTTTATTTTGGAAAGAGGTAGATGAATGAATTGTGCTTGCACACACCTGATATGGCTGTGAGTGCACTGTACATTAAGTCATGACTGATGTTAGATTTATTGACTGTTACATTTATCCCTTCTCTCCCCTAAATACAGTGTTGTGGTTTCTACAGCCTCAGAAGATGTGCTTCAAAATTAGACAGATAATTTCTCTCTGGATTTCTGTAGGCTCACAGCCTCTCTCGGGTACTTTTATCCTGTGGTTTATGATGCTAATCATTAGTGGAGTAGGAGAAGAGAGTGAAAGAGAGGTCAGAGTGACTTGCTCTGGTCTGTGGTAGTAAAGGGCAGGCTCTCATCGACTTCACAGAGACTCTCTCATCTTTTTAAAAACCTGTTTGTATCGCATTGTGTTTCTGCCTGCTATTACATGTCTGGCTGTGTGATCTTGTTTGTCAAGTTCTCACCTTTTGTAAATGTCAGTAATTGTACATGCAAATTTGTTCATCTTATCCCTTCTGTGTCTCACTCTGTTGTCTGTTCATAGATACAGTAGATACTCATCTGAAAAGAGCTGTTTAACCACACATTATTAATAACCCATATGCATTTACATAATCATCACCAAAACTCTAAATATAGCTATAAACTGAGAAGTTGTAATAGAATATTATCATTACATTACATTAATGCATTTGGCAGACACTTTTATCCAAAGCGACTTACAGTGCAATTATTACAGGGACAATCCCCCTGGAGCAACCTGGAGTTAAGTGCCTTACTCAAGGACACAATGGTGATGGCTGTGGTGATTGAACCAGCAACCTTCTTACCAGATATGTGCTTTAGCCCACTACGCCACCACAACTCCTGTTATCATATAATATAGTACATAAAAATGTACCAGCAACCTTCTGATTACTAGATATGTGCTTTAGTCCACTATGCCACCACCACTCATATCATCATATAATATAGTACATAAAAATTTATTTGTTCAGTTAAAGAGGTACTATTTTTAACTGATCTGACCTTTAAAGTTACTTAATGTAACCCAGCATAGTCAGGTAGATTTAATGATAAATATCTTACAGGTAATATAAAATATATATAATATAAAGCAATAAGCCACAAGAGGTTGTGCATAACAGTAATGTTACCATTGGTACAGAGTGCCTAAAACCCTCTTAATCGGTGGCAACAGCACTAAGATAAAAGACATCAAGTTTTCTGAGTATTATTGATAATGATCCGAATAAACAACTCTTCTGCCAAATAATATAGTTCATTATTCTAATGGTTGGCTGTTTACGGTTGCCAATGTTAGGTCAGTTTTTCAAAGGCTTCAAATGCATCTAAAACAATCAGAATTTAGAGTAGGAACTATTTGTCTTGCATGTAAAGCACATTTTATAGGTTACTTGACAAGACATTATTATAGTGCATGACACATTTTTTGCCTGAATTAATTCATTGTAATTCATATTGATTAATGAAAAGGTTATATTACTAATGGTTTGCAAATATTATTTTTTTTTAGCCAAGTCAAAAGCAGTAGATGCAGAGACATTGCTATTACAGTCTAAGATACTAAAGGTTTCACTGTCGATGATTTTATTCCTATTGTCATCAATAGAATCCTATTATTACATTAGAATAATATATTGCTCATTTTCAAATATAATCATAGATAATGATACTGAATGCTGTCATCATATAAAACCATATGAATATGGGTTTGTATGCCCATGATGTGTGGGTTAGATGTCCTGCGCATATGGTGACTTCAGTATCACAACTCTAAATCTGGCTAGTCTGACTCCTACAGTTTCCTGTCATCCTCTCCTCCCTCTCTCCTTTTAAAGTGTCTCCAGTTTCAATTCCTTGGCCTTTTCTCTCTGTCTCTCTGCCCTCTTCACTGATTTTGATAGCGGGCCGGGTGAATACTGCATCGGATGTCACCGGGATGAGATGATGAATGAGAATGCTTTCACTGGCCTGTGTTCACCCTCAATTATGGCTGCTGGCAACCGATAGGCACCAGATTATGCTTCATTGCTTTATGGGAGATAAAAAGCAGGGGAAGGAGAGAGAGAGAAACTAGGAAAAAAAGAGAGAAATAATTACATTTATTGGCAGAGGAGGAAACAGATGGATGGGGAAATGAAAACCGGAGGAGCATTTGTGAGAGGGAGACAAAAGACAGTGAGACAGAAATCAGTTTTTAACTTCATCTATGAAGAAATGTGTAAACAAAATATGTTGAACTTAGTTGGATTTGTTCTTCCTCCAACTGTGAACATTTCTGTTCACATAAATTACCTGAACCATATCTTAGTCACCTGACCAGACGTTGATGTGTTGTTGTTGAAACCTCTCTTGAGTTTTGACATTGACTTTAAGGTGTTTTTTTCTTTTCTTTGATGTTGTTGTTCATACAGGCCTAAAGGAAGAGTTGAAGATTCTTAAAATAGATCTCCAGAAAAGCCTGCATGAAAGAGAGAATGTAAAGAAACTTCTGAAGTTTTTTATGCCCATCTACACCTACATTCACATATAGACATCTGAATATACAAAATTACATTGTGCCATTTAATACAAAACCTAGTTAGCTTCTAAGGCAGCATCCTAATTGACTGTTTGTCAAACAGTGACTGTTTTGGAACACTCTTCATAGGCAGCAACTTCACAGGTGCATGCCAGAAACAGGGCTCCGCACAGGAGACTCAACTAGCAATTGATTCCAGTAGAATTTTGATGTTAGCTAACAACACAATACTCTTAACAAGTAAAAAAATTAATGGCATACACAAACATTTGGTAAAATAGTACATTTTTAAATACATTGAAGTATTTTTATAGATTATAGGGTACAATGGGGTTCAAGGCACCACTTAGGGAAAATGTGCCTTTTTTCTGGTCGCAAAGTGTATTAGGATTGAAAAAAAAAAAAGTATTTTTTACGTATTGAATATTGATAGATCAAAATAATTTGTGTGAAAAGAAATAACAATATAAGTTTTCTATCATATTAAACTAATTTTTATCTATACTTTTCAGTATTGTATGGATTATAAGTATATTTATAATAAAACATTTCTCTCACTTCGTCCACCATCTTGGATTTATTTTTCCACCGAGCTCATTACTCTTTATGGGATCGCCTACACGGGGAAGGATACATACGATGCTACCTTAGAAAAGAGCAAGTGGGTGTGGGTGGGAGTGTTTGCACTATCTGTGGGTGTATGTGTGCAAACTGTGGGTGTATTGTATGTTAATGAAGTGGCATAAAGCGCAATTTGCTATTTTTCCTGATAAATTTCAATACCAAGTCTGTTTTCAGCGCAATGTCTATACTCAGTTCGTGCATTTGCAGTTTGGAGGTTCCACCAGCAGGTGGTAATAAAGTTCATGTCTAAACTCTGAAAATACAGTGGAACATCAAATTATGTCTGTGACGATCACCGATTTGTGTTAAACTATCTATAGGCCATGGTTTATTTTTCAATTGTTATTGTTATGTTGTATTTATGATCTAATTTGTATTGGTATTTTTCCACATGTTGTCACAGAGTGATTTTTAAGTCACTGCAAACGGGGCTGGTGGAAGAAGTTGGAGAGGGTAAAATGTTTGGATTTCGTATAATTTTTATTTTACCACTTCATTATTTTGATTATATTTTCATTTTGTTTGAAGTGCAATTTTTATTTAGAAATGTTTTGGTTGAATTTTTTTGTTTCAATAAATGAATTTAATCTTTCAAATTAAAAAAACGACAGGTAGAAGTGAAGTGCGTACCGAAGTTAATACTAGCCATGATGTGTGTCAGTAGATAAAAATAATTAATACTTACATTCTCTATAATTTAACGGAGCATACATCCAAATCTTGATGAGAGCACATTGCATGCATATAAAAGGAGTGTGTCACTGTCATAGAAATATGTCTGACAAGGATGAAGTTAACGCACAAAAGAATGTAAGTCCATATTTATATTCTTCTAATTCATTGCATACAGTCCATTTGCACTACCAAATTTTTATGAATGTGCTTTGTTTATATCACTGGTGTTTTAGTGAATTAACTATATAATAGGACACTGACATTGCTATAACCGGAGAAGAACCTCAGAATTAAATTGCACTTGACCCAGCCCATTAGCGCTTTGCACACGTGATTTCGCCAAACCCAGTTGCTCCTAGACTTAGCGCATGCTTGCACAAAAATACCAAAACTTCATGGCCATGCCCATGGGGGGCATTTAGCCCCTGCAACAAGGGGACTTTTATCCCCCAATACTATCCTGTTACTTACTGATTTTGAATTTGGCCAAAATTAGATATCATAGGGGCCATTCAAACTGAACACACAATTGGTCTTAAAAAATGCAAGGATATCACAGAACGCAGGTGTCTCAAAATGCTATTTTAAATGTTAAAATTATTTTTTACTTGAAATGGCATCTTAAAAAACGTTACGCTCCTGTACCAGATGCTAAATAAAAGCGAGATGTTTTAAAAACAATTCAAATACACATTCGGTGTGAATGGTTTATAAGAGGGCTTTCTGTTTTCTTTGTTGACTACCTTTTGGAACAGCTTTCACAATGTAATATGCCTATTCCTTAAAATGCTGACTAGGTAGGCAGCTCACTATGTTTCGGAACAGAGCTTTAGACTGTGGGGTTTATTAATAGACAAGCACACACACATTAATCTAAAATGATTTTGATGGCTGACACACTCATTTACAGTCCAGGTGCAGTATTCTGACCCAGTATTACATCCCTATTTACGCAGAATTCATGCTGGAACTTTAATTCCTCTTTGTGGTGTATATACTGCATCCCAACATCTAAGCACAGCTACCGTTACAGCTCAGTATAACATAATTTTCTATGAAAACATAACCCACTCCATTTTAACACAATTTAAAGTGTGTGAAGGGGGAGAGAACAGCATTTTGTTCAGTTGATATGATTGCTTAGTTGGGTAGCAGCCATCTATCTTCTACTCTGACTGAGAGAAACCGTTTTGTCTTTGATTTGCATGCCAATGTGGTGCCTTCTGCTCAAAACAGGAATATTTATTTAACCAAAATGATGAGGATATCTTTCTTCCATGAAATGACATATCTCCTCAAAGGGATTTTTTTTTTCTTTTTTTTTTTCTGAAAAACACGACCTGCTGAAGGAGCAAAAACATGCGAGCTCTGTGACCTGGCAGAGCATGAGGAAACATCTCTGTCGAGTGTCAGGTTACTTAACATTCCATACACCATCCTTCTCTGTGATTCATCACATTATATACACTGACTCACCATTGGCTCAGACTCCTTTTAAAATCCATCACAAGTTGTGGGCAACTTCTGTTTTTCTTCTTTTTTTCTTTGTGAGCCTGTATGCACCCTTTATTGCAGGGCTCGACAATGGGGATTTTTTTGGGGTTGAGCCAGAAGTATACTGTAGATGTTTGCTTTTCCTGCAAACATTTGATATTTTTCATTAAATATTATGTTTTCTTTTTTTAAAATAGGTTTTTAATTTGCAGTATTATCTGAAAAATTATAATGCTTATAGGACAGTTATAGCACATTTTCTTAAAAACTTACAGCATGATGAAAATCGATAACAAAATGATTTGTTTATAATTTTCAACCTATTCTAAATTATGCTTCCAAGACGATCATAAATCATTCTTGCAATTTCGACAAAAACAAATTATGTCTGCCAACTAGATAATGTTACCTTGGTGACATTTAAATCAGCAGAATTTGCAACAACAATGTTCAACACATCACAGAAAACCAAATGTTTAGGCAAAAGATTTCAGATTAAGTTACAATGCAGCAGTGGTCTGATTGGGACAGTAACAGTTCCATCAACTAGCCTGAATCTCATACTGGCCCTGGACCATCAAGCCATCCTTAATGTTGAGCCCTATACTCTCATAACTCTTTCCCTCCTTATATCAATTATCCCTCTTTGTCTCTCGATGAGAGCTGTCAGGACTCTGTGGCATAGCAGAACAGTGTACTGTATGTGATGTGACAGTGGTAGTGCTAACTGTCAGGACCACTCTGGCACTGACAGCTGTGTGTGTGTGTGTGTGGGCAGGTTTGGGTGGCTTACGAGGAAAATTTGTTAGGTTACAAACTGGTAATTACAAGGGTATTATGAAGACATTTCTAGTGTCCCCATAATTCAAATCACTTAAAAAAAAAAAAAAAAAAACACTAATTTTTTTTTGAAAATTTAGAAAGTTATTTGTGAGGGTTAGGTTTAGGAGTAGGGTTAGAATCTATAGTTCGTACAGTATAAAAATCATTATGTCTATGGAGAGTCCTCATAAGGATAGCCGCACCAACATGTGTGTGTGTGACAGGATGGCTTGTGTGTGGACGCTTCTTGCCATCTGTGCAAATGTACTTTGGTAGGTTGATAAACTAACTTCTGATTCAATGTGAATTCAGTAAATGTTGACAGCCTGTCAGTCCCTAACATTCTGCTTAATATTTGTATTAGGTGTTTCATGGAGAAAAAGTCATACAGATTTGGACTGAATTGAGAGTAAATGAGAGATGAGTCACTCATGCAAAATACATTTACATACCATTTAATTATCTAGACATTTGAGCAGAATAAAATGCATCATTTAAAAAAAAAAAAACATGGAGAGCTGGGGCTGAGGTCAACTGCACTGGGAGAATAATGACCCCAAAAAGAATTCCACTCATTATACCCACACACCTAGTGCTCCCACTGCACAAAGTGACAAACATGTACTTGAATGCAACTCTCAACAAACAGTGAAGAGGGCAAAACACTCCTGGACCAGCCTCCCTGGGGCAAACCCACAGTACTCTGTTAACAGATTAAAATGGATCAAAAAGGTCAACAATGAGGAATGTTTTAACATGATCACCAACAGTGACTCCACAAAACAATAAAACAAAAAGACAGACAAAACAGCAGCGAAGCCTGGGTTTACATTTCCTTGCAGGCACTCACACCATTCGATACCAGAGATGGGCAGACAGACCTGCCCCTTAGACTTACACACACGGCGCAGGAACCACACAAGCGAATGGGCTGCATATTATTAAACGCTGTTGTGCAACTCCAGCTGCAAAACACAAGCTAAAGTTTTGGACACGCAAGGGTTTTACAAATTCACAGCACAATTCACATGCACACACACACATACCTCAACTCACTGCAAAGGTAAAAAACAAATTAAATCCCAGGCTGCACGACACCAGTAGCCCCCACTGGGGGAACGCCAGAAGTGACTGAGGAGTACCAGCCACCAGCACCGCACCCATGCGACTACTTGGGGTGTGCTTATATTGCCTTTGCATCAATCTAATTAGCAGAGGCACAGGTGATGGCAATGAGCGGAGTTGCACACCACTTAAAGGAACAAAAGCTGTGCCTCCTGCTACACTTGCAGGCTGAAAAAACTATAAGCGAATAGGAAATTATACTCCAAGCAATATGGATCTGTCAGTGGAGATATGAATGCTTTTCCTTCTCACCCATATCTTCACAACTGCACAGACATACTCTCCATTAACATCACGTTAGACATTCCAGAAACCGCAAATACAGATGATACTGCATAGCTTATATTGAATAATTTACATAAAGTAAACATCGACTTTCCGACTAGTCCATTTCTTAAGTAATGTTCTGGAAAGTAGTTGACTGGTAAAAATGAGTATCGTGCAAGCACAAGATCTAGCCTCATATGAAAGCCCAAATGCCCCTTGAGGAAAGCAAAGAATAAAGCCTGAAATATTCAACTTTCTTAGTAAAGATGCTCCTAAAACTTTTTTCCCATGGGAGAACTTTGAACCTTTTGTACTGGAATGCACTCAGCTTCCCTGAAAAAACATGATGTGTGTGTGAGGGTGCATGTGCCAAATCTTTGATATCTCTATATCATAGAAGAAAGAGTGGTGTTTGTATGCAGAGCGTGTTCCCATGGCAACCACATGACCTCTAACCCCACATCAGACACACGTATTACACATCTGCTGCAGTGCAGAGTGCCGGGCGTGTTTGTTTCCGTGACTACGCTGGTACATGTCAGAAATAGTTGGGGACAATTTAAAATACACATGGAGTGACAGGCCACCAATGTGATTAACCTGCGAGGAGAGTGAGTGGAAAAGAGCAAGAGATAAAGAGACTGAAAACTGAAAATGAAGTGTTATGATATATATAGTACAGAGCTTAGAAACGGTTATATTTTTATATGCAAAACACTCCACTCCCTTTTTTAACACAGACACACATTAAAACATTTGAGCTCCTTAACAGAAGTTACTGCCTTTGTCTGTCTTTACCATGCACAGTGGCCCAAAATGTATCTGAACACTTTCAGACACTTAATCCACACTTAAAAATGTGAATTTCATTTCATTAGATAACAACATTTCAAAACAAGTGGCATCTACAAACAAATGATGCTAGCGCTTTTCTGAGAATGAACTTCTCTGAGCCATTTTTGAAATGAATGTTAACTTTTAAATAAACTTGCTTCAAGGTGTTTTTGGTGAAAATTAACTATGGCCATGTTTCATAAAGTTTGACAACCAGAGAGTGTCCAAATATATTTTGTCTTCATTTTGAAAAGTAGATTCATTGTTTTATCATTTCAAACCTAAAAAAACGTATTTTTGTGCCACTTTGTTTAATATTTTTTTTTTTTTTTTTTATCTAATGCCGTGATATTCATTCATTGTTAAGTGTAATTTAAGTTTCCAAATATTTTTGGAGCCATTATTGTGCCTCATTTTCCATTCAGTTCCCTGGAGCTCAGATTTACCACCCTGTAATTTTGCACAGTATTGCCCCTAAACACAGCAGAAAAACATGATACCTGGTCTTTCCTTACACCCCTTCAATATTATGAACATATGCCTACGGTGCCCCTGTGGAAGATCAGAGAAATAGACTCTCTCACATGCCACTGATTCCGCATTTTTTCCCCATTACTGAAACTCAAAGTGCATCCATCCACTGTTATTATAGCAGAGAGAGGAAGGGAATGAGAAAGAGACATTTTGTTGTGGCAGTATTTGATACACTCATTTCAGTATTATTTTTCTAAAAAAAAATAACGTTCAAGAAACGTTTTAACAAAGCACAAGCTGCATCAATTCAGCAAATACTCATTTTGAAATATCAGTAACAATATAAATGTTATTGTTACTTTTATTTGATCAAAATCAGCAACATTTTGCAAAAAGACATGTGCATTACAATACGAAGGCGGACATTTTAGAAATTATATTTCTTACAAGGTCTGCTTTTTCCAGAAGAGCACAGAAACTTTCACCAGGAGGCAGTAGACATCTTATATATTGCATACAACTAGTTTTTGAGCATTCACCATGTTGATGATGTAGAGGCTTTATAAAATGTAATATGCACAGCTTTGTAGGGTTAACATTTGCAGATCTCGCACACACTCCTACACATACTGCCAAAACTGGGTTTAGTGCACACATGCTACACACACACACACACGCAATCAGTTATTTTGGTAACACTTTACAATAAGGTTCCATTCGTTAACATAAGTTAATGCATTAGGCATGAATGCAAATTCATGCATTACTCATGAACTAACGATGAACAATATCTTTTTAAAGCATGTATTAACCTTTGTTGATGCTAGTTAATAAAACTATATTGTTCATTGTTAGTTCATGTTAGTTCAAAGTGCATAACTAATGTTAACAACTTTTGATTTTAAAAATGTATTACTATATGTTAAAATTAACATTAACCAAGATTGATAAATACTGTAAAATTCTTGTTTTTTGTTAGTTCATCTGGGATGCAAACTGCTCACCTTTCAGCTAAAGTCACCTTTTTTGAAGCTTTTTTGCCCAAATTGTTTGGTAAAATTTTCAACGTTTTCTTTATTAAAATCACTTGAAAGAGTAACTTTAAGCTAAAAACACTTTCAAAGCTTTAAATACAACAAACAAATCAACTTAATTTATATTGTAAATCAAGATCACCTGCTCTGACTTTCTCACCTTTTTCACCTCTCATGAGATTGCAATTCTGGTTTATGTTAACTAATGTTATTACATGGCGTCCTCGAATACTCGATTCTGATTGGTCAATGGCTCCATCTAGCAGTCTGTTATTGCTCTGTAACAACCGCAGCTCCATGTATCAGACAGCTCATCCAGGGTCTGCGAGCCATCTCTCCTGCTTCATGTAGCACACTGCATTCTCTACAAGTAAGCTAATAAAATAATTTAAAATCAAATCAATGTTTCATGTGCATTTTTATTTATTTGGCAAGTAGTCTTGTAATAAGATGCATACTAAGCAGTCTGATGTTCATTAATTATAAAATAAACAACCGAATTTCAGCTGTTCAGCGATTTATTTCTTCTCACATAATTAAACAATTTCAATGCAAATCAATGTTTCATGTCCATCTGTTTGTTTATTTGGCAAATGTGAATTGTGCTGTGAATTTGTAAAACCCTTTGTGTGTCCAAAACTTTAGCTTGTGTTTTGCAGCTGGAGTTGCACGACAGTGTTCAATAATATGCAGCCCATTCACTTGTGTGGTTCCTGCACCATGTGTGTGTAGGTCTGAGGGGTGGGTCTGTCTGCCCATCTCAGGTATCGAATGGTGTGAGTGCCTGCAAGGAAATGTAAACCCTGAATAATAGGGAGTCAGACGCCTGGTCCTGATCACCCTGTCGGAGTTTATTGTGTGATAACAACCAGCTGACTGTACTGTACATTGTCCCTTACTTAATAAATGGAACCTTATTGTAAAGTGTTACCTTTATTTCTAGTTGTTCAACTGCACAATGACATTGCTGACAATATATTTGTTGTGCAATTACATATGTACTATAATATACACTCACTTATCACTTTATTAGGAACACATGTACACCTGCTTATTAATGCGATTATATAATCAACCAATTATGGCAGCAGTGCAATGCATCAAATCATGCAGATACAGGTCAGGAGCTTCCGTTAATGTTCACATCAACCATCAGAAAGGGGGAAAAATGTGATCTCGGTGATTTCGACCTTAGCATGTTTATTGGTTTACAGGCTGGTTTGAGTACTTATGTAACTGCTGATCTCCTGGGATTTTCACCCACAACAGTCTCTAGTTTACTCTGGTGTCAAAAACAAAAAATATCCAGTGAGCGGCAGTTCTAAGGATGGAAATGCAGTGTTGATGAGAGAGGTCAACGGAGAATGGCCAGACTGGTTCGAGCTGACAGAAAGGCTACGGTAACTCACTCTGTATAATTGTAGTGAGCAGAATAGAATCTCAGATTGCACAACACATCAAATCTTGAGGCGGATGGACTACAACAGCAGAAGACCATGTCAGTTTCCACTTCTGTCAGCCAAGAACAGAAAGCTGATGCTGCAGTGGGCACAGGCTCACCAAAACCTCACAGTTGAACTGGAAAAATGTTGGTTGGTCTGATGAATCTCGATTTCTGCTGAGGAACACAGATGGTAGGGTCAGAATTTGGCAGCAACTGCATGAATCCATGGACACAACCTGCCTTGTGTCAACAGTCCAGGCTGGTGGCGGTGGTGTAATGGTGTGGGCAATGTTTTCTTGGCACGCTTTGGGCCCGTTAATGCCAATCAATCATTGCTTGAATGCCACAACCTTTTTGAGTATTGTTGCTGACAGTGTGCATCCCTTAATATGTCTCATCACTGTCATGACTGCTATGTTGCTCGGAACTGCACCCAAGATTTCACCCACTGTTGCACTTGTGTATATGGTTGTGTGACAATAAAAGTGATTTGATTTGATTTTTTAGTTTTAATGGCCACAGTTTTCCAATCTTCTAATGGTTACTTCCAGTATGATAATTCACCATGTCACAAAGCAAAATTTGTCTTAAACTGGTTTCATGAACATGACAATGTCACCAGACCTGAATCTAACAGAACCAATAGAACACCTTTGGGATGTGGTAGAATGGGAGATTTGCAGCATCAATGTGCAGCTGACAAATCTGCTGAAAATGTGTGATGCAATCATGTCAACATGGACCAGAAGATCAAAGGAATGTTTTCAACATCTTGTGGAGTCCTTGCCACGCACAATTTAGGCTGTTTTGAGAGCAAAGGGAGGCCCTACCCAGTATTAGTATAGTGTTCTTAATAAAGTGCTAATAAAGAAAGTGTATGTTCTTCTTTTGCAATATTACTGTGGTTGTAATGTTGCAGAATATAAACGATGATTCTGTTTTACTTTCAGACTAAAAAATATGATTTACTGTATATCTACTGTACACGGGCAGAACCACAACTGGCATTTAGGTGGCGCTCTTTCTAGTTAAAATTATACTATGTAAGTTTGTGTTCAGTGTGAAAACATGTAGGTAAGACTATGCAAATTTTAATGTTTATAATTAATAGATAAGTGTGCTGTAAATCTACTGCAAATCTGTTGTACTCTAAACAGGTCATTTTTGACCCAAACATAACTGTTGTCATTCTTTTTAAACATAACAGAAGGGTTTATACAGATACTCCACTAAACTAACCAAGAATCCTACTCAAAGTGTCATGTTTGTGCTTAGAGTAAATGCAAGTATAATTTGGAGAAATGGTGCACAGATTTTTTTTGTAGTTTCTTGTTTTCCTTTTTTTGTGTTTTATTACCAAGCAGTAATGCAGTCATGAAATCAGAGACCCTCCCCTCAAAATCCAAACACAAGTGGTAAAAAGAGATGCATATTACAACTAGGTGCAAATGTTAATGTGTCTCTCCTGTCCACCCAAAATGCTTCTTAATACCAAGTGTCAACATGACCTAAGGTGCAGTGCAAATCATTTATTTCTTTCAAATCTGATCCATTCTTAGGCAGAAGACAGATGTCTGGTGAATATTTCTGTAAGAGTTACAGACTGAGCTCTTGTTTTCAGGTCCACCTGACCTGACAGCCATCAGGGTGCTGCATGTTTTCATCCCAACGGAGACACCCATCTTTAACATGTTTATACTGCAATCTCTCTCCCTCTTTCTTTCCTCCTCGCTCCTATCTCTAGTGGCACAGGGATACAGAGGAAGTAAAAGGTTATCTTAACCCGTTGTCAGATAGCAGTGTGTCACAGTGCACAGCAAAACCTTCAGGCAAGCATAATAAACAAAGAAAGTCAAACCTTCATCAGACTCATCAAACCTCTAAACACCATCTCCCTTGAGCTCAGCAAATAACCACTGGCCAGCTGCATAATTTACAACTTAGCCTAGTTGTGTAAATGAGCACTAAATTATGCTACCAAATATTTGTAAATTGCACCATTAAACTTGTTGAAACTTATTTTGCATGACAGACCTTAGTCATAGTCACTTGTTTTTTTACCCATTTATTGTCATTATATAAAATTATTTACATATGTACTATTAATCATATTTCATGATTATTTATGTGTCATGTTTCCTGTTCTCATTAGAAATTATTACGTTTGACAGTTATGTAAGTGAACACTACTTCTTTTTATAAATTTGAGGCTTTTTAGTGGTTCATTAAAAGTAAACGTCATATTGCGTGATTACTAGGGCTGTTTTAAATAATAATAATAATAATAAATTATATAATATATATATATTTATATTCACAATCTTAATTTGAACAATCCAGATATTAATTCTTAAAATGCCAAGATTGTTTTTACTTTAAAATTTGCTTCTGTTTTGGTTGTGTTGAATATTATATCTGTTAAATAAATAGCAATTTAACTGCATAGTTTGGATCATGTTCTTAATTTTTAAAATTAATATTTTCATAATGTACTAAGTTAGAAGGTTCCCTGTATAATTTACAGCATTAGCTGAGAGAAAATTTATTTCATACAGTATGTAAGTAAAATAAACACTAAATTAATTCAAATCGAATCAGATGGTATCAAAATATGAATCGAGAGCTTGTGAATCAGAATAAATTAAATCAGGAAATCTATAGACTTTATGGAGAGCATCATGGTAGTATGAAGAGCAGGTCCAGTGTAGAGAGAAAACCGATGAGGAATACTCTGGTGAATTGTCAAGGCTAGCGATGCTACCAACTGGATGGTAACCATAATCCAGCACTACGGCAAAGACTGGCAACCAATATTGAAAACACGCAACAGGACCGACGAGGGCAGAGAGAATGAGTGGTGAGTAACTAAACACACAAGAACAATCTA
This sequence comes from Myxocyprinus asiaticus, assembly GCF_019703515.2. Taxonomy (NCBI): domain Eukaryota; kingdom Metazoa; phylum Chordata; class Actinopteri; order Cypriniformes; family Catostomidae; genus Myxocyprinus; species Myxocyprinus asiaticus. The sequence continues at coordinate 17,121,623 of NC_059361.1, forward strand.
GCAATGAAAATGAAACAGAGTGGGGTAAATATAGACAGAGAACAAATCACGATCAGGTGCCGCTTGTCCGCTGAAAGTTGCCATGATCAGTGTTCCCATGGAAACAATCAGGGTTCCCATAGAAACATTGTTTCCATGAGCCAGCAGCACCTGAAAAACATGGAGAATGTAAACACAGAAGGAACAAACCACCCCCCCAGGGACGCCTATTGTCATACCCAGAAGAGTTACCATGAAGAAGATGGAACCGATCAATGAGGGCACGGTCCAGAAAGTCCCGAGCTGGGACCCAGCATCTCTCCTCAGGCCCATAACCCTCCCAGTCCACCAGGTACTGAACCTCTCTGCCCCTGACATTGAGCAACCTCTTGATGGAATAAGCCGGAGCACCCTCCACTAGGCGAGGCTGAGGTGGGACAGGTGCGGAGGTATGTAAATTAGACCGAATGACTGGTTTAATTCTGGAGACATGAGACAAGGGGTGAACGTGACTGAGGAAGAGGGGCAATTCGAGATGGGCTGCCACCGGGCTAATGACCTTCATGATGGGAAAAGATCAGATGAATTCGGGCCCCACCTTATGAGAGGGGAGTTGGAGTGGGATGTCCTTAGAAGACAACCAGACCTTCTGCCCGCAGACGTAAGCTGGGGGCTTAGACCGGTGAAGGTCCGACGAATTCTTAACGCATGTGCCAGTCCAGAGGAGGGCTTCTCTGGATATCTGCCAGGTGCAATGGCACCATTGAATAAACACAGGTGCAGACAGAACCTGGCCGTTGTGTTCTTGGGCTGGGAACAGAGGGGGCTGGTAACCTAGGCAACACTGGAAGGATGATATCCCATAGACGATGATGGTAAGGAATTGTGGGCATACTCAACCCAGACTAAATGAGAGCTCCAAGAAGCCGGATTACAGGAGGTGATGCAACACAGGGTCTTTCAAGCTCTTGATTTGCTCGCTCCTCCTGCCTGTTAGTCTGGGGATGGAACCCAGAAGACAGACTCACGGTAGCCCCGAATTAGGGGTCCCCTGTCAGAAACCACATCGACCTGGAGGCCGTGAATGTGGAAGATGTGATTAATGACCCCAACTGCTGTCTCCCTCGCTGAAGGTAATTTGAGGAGGGGAATGAAATGAGCCGCCTTCGTGAACCGGTCCACCATAACGACCGTATTGCCATGGGACGGGGGAAGACCGGTGACAAAATCCATGGCTATGTGGGACCAGGGTCTTGAAAGGACTGGCTGCAGTTGGAGGAGCCCAGCCAGAGGCTGACAGGGAGTCTGGCTAGACCACAAACAGGACAAGCAGACACGAACCAGCGAACGTCCTGCGCTAGCGAAGACCACCAGAATCGCTGTCTAATGAGTGCCTGGGTGGCAGGCGATGTTGGACGAGTGGCCCCACGGGAGGACGTGTGTCCGGACTGAACACGAAGCAAATAACAGACCCGTTGGGCACTCGGCGGGCAAGGTGGCATTGCACAGCTCGGAGCGAATTTTAGCCTCCATGTCCCAGGACACCATGCCCACCACCCGAGAGGTGGGGCAGTGGAGGTCTCAATTTCAAAACATCGAGACAGGGCATCAGGCTTATGTTTGTAGAGCCCGGACGATACGACAGGATGAAATCACAGCGAGTAAATTTCATTCAGCCCCAATAATCTATAAAGGGTATAAGCAGGCCATCCTTCTCCACGAAGAAGAACCCCGCCCCTGCAGGAGAAGAGGAAGGACAGATGAGACCGGCTGCCAGAGAATAATTAATGTATTTATTCATGGCCTCCCTCTCGGGAGCAGAGAGTGAATATAACTGACCTATTGGGGGGGGAAATACCAGGAAGCAGATCAATAGTGCAATCGTACGGGCGATGAGGAGGAAGGATCACGGCACGGGACCAGATGAACACTGCCCACAGATCATGGTATGCCACAGGAACTCCGGATAAATCTGCCAGTTCATCCTGAAACAAAACACAAGACTAGACATGAGAGACAGCAGAGTTAAGACAATGGGACAGACAATACGGATCCCAGGCAAAAACAGAATTGGTTGACCAAGTGTGTGAGGATTGTGCATTACCAACCATGGATGCCCTAACACCACCGGTGCTGACGGAGACTGGACCAGGAGGAAGGACAAGGGTGAGCAGTTTAGTGGAATGGGTGATGATGACCAGGGGTGTGCCGCTAATGGAGTAGGCCGTGATGGGCTCGTCCAGCTTGACCACCAGAATCAACTATCTGGATGATGTGGTGACATCCAGGAAATCCCCCTCTGCTCCGGAGTCCACCAAGGCAGAGACAGAATGGCTGGTCGGTCCGCACTGCAGTCGGGCTGGGTGAAGAGTCCATAGTGTGGGGGTTTTGCTCAGTGCAGTTTGCTCGCCAGTAACCCCCTTCCTACCGATGAGCATTGACTTTTACTGGGCAGTTTGCGGAGATGTGACCGGCACCAGCACAGTATAGGCAAAGTCCCTTGGTGATGCGCTGCTTTTTCTGTTCTATTATGACAGCCGTGTCCTCCCAATCTGCATGGGTTCTGCCTCAGCCTGCAGTTCCGATGACCTGGCAGCAGGAGTGGGGTGGTGGTAACGGTCAGCCAGCTTGGGATGTGGAGAATGAAGTCAGCTGCATCGAAGCGTGAGACGCTGGTCTGCTCTAATGGTCAGATCCACCAAGTCATCAAAACAGGGAGGCAAGTCCAAGGTGTAGATTTTATCCTGGATGGTATTGGATAACCCATGCAGGAACTGATCCCACTGCGCTCGATCATTCCACTCACAGGATGCAAACTCGATGGCATAGTCCGCATCTGACCGGTTACCCTGGAACAAACCGGCCAGAACCCTTGCCGCTTCATGGCCTTGGGTCAAATGATTGAAAACTCGACAGAGCTCTGCCGAGAATTCCTGGAACGATGAGCAGCAGGGGTGGCCATTGTCCTACATAGTGGTTCCCCACTCGCTGGCCCTCCTGGACAGGACCTTAGCTGTCTCCGAGGGAAATGCAGAGAGCTACAGCGAGAAAACAGTGAGCACTGAGAGAGGAATGTGTGGCAATGCCCTGCCTCACCTGAGAATGGAGCAGGAGGGTTGAGATGGGGTTCTGAGTGTCTGATACTGGGGGAACCTTTGGGGCCGGTATGGGAGCTTCCACAGTGGGACCAGTATCAAGAGGCAGGCAAAGTTTTTGAACCAGTAACGTGAGCTCCGCAAGCTGGGACGCCATCATCTCAATGGCGCAGTTGGAGGTGGAGATCTGGTTCTGCTGGTGACCCAAGAAAACTCCCTGCTGAGCAAGCACAGATCGAAGGTCAGCGTCCTCCACTGGATCCATCCTCGCTGAAAGTTGGCATGATCAGCGTTCCCATGGAAACAATCAGGGTTCCCATAGAAATGCTGATTCTGCGAGCCCGTGGCACCTGAAATATATGAAGATAACATAAACATAGAAGGAACAAACTGGCAGACTCACCGAGACCGTGACACCTGTGCCCAGTTGCATAAAGCACATTAAGTTTTTTTCCTTAAGTGTAACACTTAAGGTGTTATTCCCCTTAACTAAGGGAATGACTTAAAGGGTGTTGCATATAATCACTTAGACACTTCTCTTAGGTAAGGGAAACCGTTAAGGGTTTACTACACTGAGCCAGGTTTTACCGTAATAAAATTCTACTGTTACCATGGACACGTATGTCTTGTCCCTACCACTGATCTATAATATATACCAGCGGTCACCAATTAGCGGACCACAGTCCGGACCCCGGATTTGTTCCATCCGGATCACGAGAAATCATGACAACAGTTGCACAACAAAACAATGGAGCAGTGTAGAGCAAGCACTCCGGGGCATAGATAGCACTGATCTTTCAGCGCTATATCCTTTAATGTTTTTCTGTAGCACTGAACACACTTAATTTATGCCCTTTCGTGCTCTGCATGCGTTGCCCCTCTCCCCCGTTCCGCTTCATGAGATAGTTATATTAACTACTGTAGACTGTAGCGGAGAAAAACAGTGAGCAATGATATAGATGAAGAGAATGATGGCATCATTCGCTAAAATAGCAGAAAACGAAAACAAAGCAGAAAAAATCTTCAAGTGTCTGAAATGACTTAGCTGTTCAGCTAAGCAAGGTTTGTGACAGGACAATTTACTGTGGTTCCAGAGCACCTTTAGACTAGAATAGATTTTTTTCTGTCTAAAATAAGCTTTTTTAATCAACATGTTTCGAGTCTACTGATAATAAACAGAGATTTTTGTTTAAATTTTGTGAAAATTAATCAGAGATGACATCATCTCTGGCATGGACAGCAAGAAAGACAACCAAAACTTTGAAATTACGAGTTCTCTGCTTATAATGAAAAACATTTCCATTATTTGAAACTCATCCTATTTATACTTAACTATAGCAAGCAGTTTTTGTAAACTGCATTGTTCAGATGTACATTGTTTGTTTGATTTTGGTAGATTTGCATTTTAAGTAAAATATAAAAATGGAGCATTAAGACTTTTACATTACCTAAATTTTCTCTCAGGGGTTACCCCTGAACCTTCATACAGTATCTTTTCTATGTACATATATATAAACGGTAGAAGATCCCCAATGTCCACTACTTTGGCTGTCTTTGGAACATAATGTCCTCATTCTTGCCCAATTCTTAAGAGACTTTTTGACTGTTGATTTATTTATTTATCTTTTTTTTACTACTGTTGCTGCCAACTTGGAAATTTATAATAACTATTCCCAAAATTTGCATTTCTTACACATTGAGATTAGTCAGAATGGCTATGAAATTATATGTCACTATTGTCCGGACCATTGGTGGGATGGAAATGTCGAGACCGTGCCTCTTGGAAATTTAATTGAATACCCCTGATATAGACATTTGAGCAATTTTAACACAAATAATACTTTCACTTTTTTTATTTTTTTTTATTTTTATTTTAGTGACTAATAACATTTCTCAGTATCATTATTGATGTGTAAATTATTGTCCGACCTCTTACAAATTAGCGCATAAACGGCATTATCACATGGCACTTGTTACTTTTCTCAGTGCTGTTGTGGATGCACCAATTATAGTCATTTGTGATTACTACAGATTACTGCATAAACATTTTTAAAACTCATTTTCTGGAGGTTACACGGGCAGATTTTCATTTTTTTCCTCAGTTACAATCCTCAAAATTAATAGATTTAAACACTATTTTCTTCTGAGCAAATTAAAAAATGTATTGAGTTTATCATATGGAGCAATTAATGGAGGATTCTGCTTTTATGGCTGGTGAGTGTCCATTTCAGGAAGACACCTTTGATAGTGAGTGAGGTGAATTTAAGGTGTTAGATGTGATATTAGATTGCCTTTCATCATGTTAGCGATTCACCCATAGTAATCCTGCACTTGTTTATTATCGCTAAGATGGTCTAAAGGGCTCTCCCTATCATGAAAATTTGCATTGGTATGCTGTACTCCTCAACTGGTTCTATAAACTTCGCCATTTCTCCTTTTTTAGAAACCTTGTAACTCTTAGCCAACACTTATGGTGAAGTTTTACTACCCTTAAAGCGGGTCGCACACCGGACGACATGGCACATTCTAAAATTCAAAACAACTGTTTTCAATGAAGGTACGCACACCGCTGCCGCCACTTGTCGTCTGTCGGCGGCGCCCAGCTACGACTCCGGAGGCTGCTCACATTTCTGCCACACCGCAGAATGCAACTCACATATTTTCCATTAAATTCAACCCAAATCATTATCAAAGGACATAGATTATTTACTTTAGCATTCTTCATTCTTTTTTTTCCTTTCATTTTTTTACATTTTTATCCACTTTTCTCCCAATTTGGAATGCTCAATTCCCACTACTTAGTAGGTCCTCATGGTGGTGCAGTTACTCAATCCGGGTGGCAGAGAACAAGTCTCAGTTGCCTCCACTTCTGAGACAGTCAATCCGTGCATTTTATCACGTGGCTCGTTGTGCATGACACCGCGTAGACTCCACACGCCCCATTGAGAGTAAGTACCACTAATCACGGCCACGAGGAGGTTACCCCATGTGACTCTACCCTCCAATTTGGTTGCTTAGGAGACCTGGCTGGAGTCACTCAGTACACCCTGGATTCAATCTCGCGATTCCAGGGGTGGTAGTCAGTGTCAGTACTCGCTGAGTTACCCAGGCCCGGTTCTTCATTCTTGAACAAGGGAAAAATCTTGGTAACTTTTGTGTGTACTGTCTGCAACCTGAACTACATCGACGTGCACTGTGTTTGATACCTGTGCTGTGTCCTAGCCGTGATGCGGCATGGCGCTTCTCATCCGGTGTGTGACCGCCTTGAGGTATACTTAGGAAAATGGTAGTTAAGGGGCTTTATGCAAGACTTAAGGGAATACTTAAGTAAAAAAATAAATATTTAAGGGAAATTGTAGGGGATTATTAAGTTTTACTTATAAAGATTCTTAAGTAAAACTTAAGGGTTGTTTTCTGCAACACCAATAAATGTAAGGGAAACTTTTGGGTGATGTTAAGGGAAAATTTTACTTAAGGTGCTTTATGCAACTGGTCACAGGAGCCTTGGCTGGTACTGAAGTTGGAGGGCGAAACAAAGAGAGTAGCAAGAGAAGAGGAGACCCTATTGTCATCATTTACTTTTCCCCTGATGTTGTTCAAAACCTGCATAACTTTCTTACTTTCATGAAAAAAAAAAAAGAGGAGACTTTAGGCTGAATATTAGGCTCAGTCACCATTCACTTTCACTGTGTCTTTTTTCCCTACAATGGAAGTGGATGGTGACTAAGATTTCACAGAGGAAAGAAAGTCATCCTTGTCTGAAGAGCTTTGTGTGTGAAGGGAAGTTAAATGGGTTGGGTATGTGTGTGTGTGTGTGTGTGTGTGTGTGTGTGGGCAGGTTTAAGTGGTATACAAGGACTTTTTTTTAGGTTACAAACTGGTAATTACAAGGGTATTATGCTATAAATATGGTTTATGAGGACTTTTGTAGTGTCCCCATAATTCAAATTGCTTAAAAAAAAAAAAAAAAAAAAAAAAAAAAAAAAACACATACTAAACAATGTTTTATTGAAAATGTAAAAATGCAGAAAGTTTTTTTTATGAGGGTTAGGTTTAGGGGTAGGATTAGGGAATAGAATCTATAGTTCGTACAGTATAAATATCATTATGTCTATGGAGAGTCCTCATAATGATAGCTGCACCAACATGAGTGTGTGTGTGTGTGTGTGTGTGTATGTGTGTGTAGTAAATATTTAGATGTTGCATGACACAGTTGCTTGTCTGATTTAGATTTGCACACAAAATTTGAGCTTGTCATGTTGAATTAATAAATGAAACCACTGACGTGACGTTAACCAAGTGATCGACACATATGCAAACACAGTCTGGCACATATTCCATGAAAGCACGCTCGTACACATACAAACACAAACATGGGCCTCCTGTTAGCAGGCTTTGAGTAGCCAGACTTTTGATTTGTGGCATAAAGTCTGGTCCACTTTGGAGCTTATTCTGACCAACACCTGCCTATTTAGACTGAAAGAGACCTTCTGACCAACATGTAAAGCGACTGACCATAGTTCATTTTGTTCTTCCGTGTTATTTAGGGGCAGGTACATTTTTTTGGGGTCTGACAATAAGAAACCATCTTGGGAAAAATGTATTTAAAATATGCCGTGGATGTCTCTACAAAGGTTGTACCGAGAACATAGAAGTAAATAGCAGAAATGTGTGTAGACTTCAGAATCAGAATTTCAGAATAATCCAAATTTCTGTCTGTCCAAAAGTAATAAGTAATGATTATTTGACAGACAGAAAACAAAGCAGAATATACAGTTTGATAATGGATATTGATATCTTTAAAAATCTTCACAAAGTTTTGAAGCCAGAACTTTGCAAACTTCAGATAACAGTAACAGACGACAGTAAATTGAATCATTAGTTCTTTCTTACACATTCTCACTATATCAGTACCAGTCACAATATTAGTATCAATTGTTGTTTGGTTTAAAAAATGGAAAAATGCATGTACAAGATAGCAAAATCATAAGAAATCATAATTGTTTGCTCGTATGAAAACATATACCTTTTTCTCCCATAGAAAAAATAAACAAACAATGTTATAAAGATTGGTCCCAATTTATATTAGGTGTTATGGGTAGGATTAGGGGTTAGGGTTAGGGTAAGGGTGCGAGTAGGGTTAGGTTTGGGGTAAGGTTAAAAGTGTAACTAAAGATGTAATCAAATGCAGTACTTTAAATGTAAGTACAATGCAACAATATGCATATACATAATAAGTACATTGTATCAAATGCTTAAGTACATAGTAATTAAAGACACCTAATATAAAGTGGGTCTTAAAGATTTTTCTTAAGTTTGACCCCTAACTCAAACCCAAACCTAAACCTAACTATTATTTTAACAGGAAAATAACTTTTGTCTACCATGTAAGAAAGAAAACATCAGACAGAGAAACAAGATGAGGGAAGTGTTTATTGCATAAATAAATATTAAATGAGTAACCAAATTTGTTCAAATTTCTAACAATAAAGTGTGGAATAGTAGGCAGTAGTGGTAAAAAAAAAAAAAAAAAAAATCTGTGACTGTACTCCCTCCTTGCCATTGGACTGGGTGAGGGGGTTGGGGGTCGTTTCACCATCTGACTGGGGAGCAAGACCCTGGTCGCAGCAGGCTAGCTAAAATGTAATGCCTGTATTGTATCCATTTGAAATTTTGTTTGTTGATTGGTTGCTTTCTATTGGAATAAAAAGAATAAAAGATTTTGCCATCTCCGACAAATTATTACGAGTTGTCATGAGACTATGGTGTCCACAAAAGCTTTGCAGTTTTGTGTGCAAAGCAAGCGCACTTACAGATTCACACTTACAAACAACTACACACAAACTTACATTCATGCTCACAACACGCACACACTTGGCTGTGCTATCCCTTTTATCTTGTGTTTTATTAGACTCCCATATCCACATTTGTCACTTCTGTGCTAGCTAACTGAGTTTCACATTATTACTCAAACTACAGATCAATGTCACAAAAAACATAAAATGTAACAGCTGTATGTCAGATTGTGTTTCCTTCTCTTTTTCACCTGCTTTCTTTCTTTTTCACTATCTCACTCTCATTCACTGAGGTTTCAACACCCATTATACCATTGATGTTACCTGCTAACATCACACATGGACCTGCCCTGGGCTATACTGGTTTTTACACCACATTGTTGAGCTGCACATGCTGAGTTGTGGTGTTAGAAATGGATGCCAGAGGGACATGCTTGGGTGACTTTTTGGGGAGGGAGATTTTTTTTGTGTGTCTTTCCTGAGCTCACAGGCAATAGAGAAAAGAGGGAACAGATGCGAGCAGCCGCTGCTTTTAATAAAAAAACATTGCAGTTGTTTTTCAGGACAAAGTCCACAGGGATGGAGGAACTGCGAGCATTGTGGATGCAGCAGAGTGGCGAAATGAAGGCCACCATTCAGAGGTATATCAGTAAAAAAATAATACATAATAAAAGATTATAATAGTTGTTTCTCTTAAACAGCAATGAGATTAAAATGGAGAACAAATGGAGAGTTAAGGTGACAGCGTAATTTCCGTGCCATTGGTGGCACCAAACAGAATTGCAAAAATAATTACTTCATAATGAGAAAATAATGAGTTTCTTCTATTGTCTATAGCTAAACAGGTTGTCCCATCACAAGCTAACCATATTAGTTGAGCCAGAAGTTAAAATGATGGGCCACTTAAACAAATCAAACAAAGAACAATTTCGAGAAATCATCCTACAAACGGCTTACCTATAGTAATCAGTATCAAAAGCAACAGTCAGTATCTGGTGTGGCCACCAGCTGCATTAAGTATTGCAGTGCATCTCCTCCTCATGGACTGCACCAGATTTGCCAGTTTTTGCTGTGAGATTTTACTCCATTCTTCCATAAAGGCACTTGCAAGTTCCCTGGCATTTCTGCGGGGAATGGCCCTAGCCCTCACCCTCCGATCCAACAGGTCCCAGATGTGCTCAATGGGATTGAGATCTGGGCTCTTCACTGGCCGTGGTAGAACTCTGACATTCCTGTCTTGCAGGAAATCATGCACAGAATGAACAGTATGGCTGGTGGCATTGTCATGCTGGAGGGTCATGTCAGGATGAGCCTGCAGGAAGGGTACCACATGAGGGAGGAGGATGTCTTCCCTGTAACGCACAGCATTGAAATTGCCTTCAATGACAGCAAGCTCAGTCTGATGATGCTGTGACACACTGCCCCAGACCATGACGGACCCTCCACCTCCAAATTGATCCCGCTCCAGAGTACAGGCCTCGATGTAACACTCATTCCTTCGATGATAAACGCGAGTCCGACCATCACCCCTGGTGTGACAAAACCAAGACTCGTCAGTGAAGAGCACTTTTTGCCAGTCCTGTCTGGTCCATTGAAGGTGGGTTTGTGCTCATAGGCAACATTGTTGTCGGTGATATCTGGTAAGGACCTGCCTTACAACAGGCCTACAAGCCCTCAGTCCAGCCTCTCTCAGCCTATTGTGGACAGTCTGAGCACTGATAGAGGGATTGTGCATTCCTGGTGTTACTCGGGCAGTTGTTGTTGCCATCCTGTACCTGTCCCGCAGGTGTGATATTCGGATGTACTGATCCTGTGCAGGTGTTGTTACACATGGTCTGCCACTGTGAGGATGATCAGCTGTCCTTCCTGTCTCCCTGTAGCGCTGTCTTAGGCGTCTCACAGTACGGACATTGCAATTTATTGCCCTGGCCACATTTGCAGTCCTCATGCCTCCATGTTGCATGCCTAAGGCATGGTCACGCAGATGAGCAGGGACCCTGGGCATCTTTCTTTTGGTGTTTTTCAGAGTCAGTAGAAAGGTCTCTTTAGTGTCCTAAGTTTTTATAACTGTGACCTTAATTGCCTACCGTCTGTAAGCTGTTAGTGTCTTAATGACCGTTCCACAGGTGCATGTTCATTAATTGTTTATGGTTTATTGAACAAGCATAGAAAACATTGTTTAAACCCTTTACAATAAAGATCTGTAAAGTTATTTTAATTTTTACAAAATTATCTTTAAAATACAGTGTCCTGAAAAAGGGACGTTTCTTTTTTGCTGAGTTTATATGTCTAATTTTTGTTTAATTTAAATTCTCTTACTCTTGATTTTAGAGAAACATCTGAGACAAAGTTGAAACTTAAATTAAAAATAATTTACTCTATTAAGCCTCCTACGCTATGAAAAAGCAAACTTTGAGCAATAAAATTTTCCTTTGGTAAGAGAAACAATAATTTCTCAAATAGACACAAAAACCAAACTCACGTGGATCTGATAGCTATAAATACAGGCATGTCAAGCCTTTTTGGTCACATTTTGATTGATGTCATGGTCCATTAAATTGTGCACAGCCATGAACAATTGTGTACCTGTTTGACTAGGGTGTGCTTATGTGTTTGTGTATGTGTAAGTGTGGTAAGTGTGTTTGTGGCAGAGACAGATTTTGTTAGTATCTGTCAGGCATCTGTTAGCTCAAGTGTCTCAGTGCATTGATGCACATTCCTGGATGTGGTTCTGAGCACTGTGCATTGTGTCACCATCGCTCCCCAATCTAAAGACACAAGATAGAAACAGGACTGCACTCTGAGAAAGAAAAGAGATTCTGAAACCCTTTGACATGAAAGCCTTTCACAGAGGGCAACAAGACATCAGCCACAAAGACACCTGTCTGAAAGACCTCAATATGGCAAAATTGATGAGAGAAAAATTGAAAAGGGGTGCAGGTATCATGTAATGCATGTGAGTTCCAGGGTTAGACCTACAACTCGCATATGCATGCCCATTCTGAGGTCTTACTCTTTCCCACTCCTCTTCATTTACCACAGCTCTGTTTAAAGCTTAGATGGCAGATGAAGAGCAGAAGTGCTTTTGTACTGAATATTAGCACGGATGTGCTGTGATTCGGCCATAGGTAATATGCTTTTAAACAAAAGTCCTATAAACAAGAAGTTAATATTAAATAATTACAATTTTAAGGTGTTTTCACACCTCATTTGGAGCATTTGTTTCAGAACCAGAACCTGTTTTCTCCCTTTGTTCATTTTGTTTAGGCAGAACTAGGCATATGAACATGGCATACAGTATATGAACATGACAATTGCTCTCAGATCCTCACCAAAACAATCGGTCCAAGATCTGATTTCAAAATAATTCTGGAGTGGTTCGCTTGTGGTAATTAAGAATGCAATCCCACTCAGTGGAGCAACGAACCAGCCGATATCCTTATCAATATAACCATGATGAATCTGATAAATCTTTGGAGAAGAAATCTGTGGGTCAGCACATCACTGTAACTCATATTCAAAACATGGATTTAATTTTACATTAAAGGGGTCATGTCATGAGGTATAAAATTTTGCTTGATATTTTGACATTTTGAGGTGATTCTTCTATGAAAACATACTGTAAATTTCAGAACTCAGAACTTAATCCCCAATGCAATAAAAGCATTTATTGAAACCAAGCTGCAAAAACGTCTCATTCTGTATTTCTGTGACTTCCCTATGCCACTAAGGTGCCCATTAATTCATGACCGTTTATACAGCAACAACATCAATGCCTACTTTACATCATTGCACCCTTGGCCCTGCCCACTGATGCTCAGTTCATAAACAGAGAGAGAGTAGGACAGACAGGCCTAGTGTGGCCTACTAACTATTACTGAACACCAAAGGGGTCCCATCTGGTCTATTTTGAATAATTTTTGTATATAAACATGCACTAGACAGACATCTTTGACTGTGGTCATGTATCTCGCGGCACTTTTAAAAGACATGGTGTCAAGTTAAACTCTGAAAAGGAGACCCCGTTCTGTTTCATTCAGCTGCTCTGCATCTTGTTTTGAGCACAAACTCGTCCTTGACGTGTTCTCGTGCCCATCAGTGCTATTTTTAATTGTTGGTGTATGTAAACATAAACTAGATGGATGTCTTTGACCATTCTGATGCATTTCTGGCGATGTGCGCCTCAGTGCAGGATGGTACGAGTGAGTGCATCTAGTTCATTGTGCTTTGGACTACGTATATGTGTTTTTTGTTTCGGCTCATATCAGCATGGATTGCTTGTGAACCATTCATAATACGATTCAAGCTTTGTAAAGAAAAAGTTATTGGACCGATCTTAAAACCATGAGAGTAAACGGTTTTGTTCATGAATATTTCAAATGTTATGACTGTTTTATAGTTTATGCTGCTGATGTGCTTTAGTGAACAGTTTAATATATTCTGATGCAATGAGTTAGATGTGCATTATGTGTAAACCCTGAAATGTATTTTTATAATTTTGTGGAGTTTGTTCATTCTCTTCCGATTGAGTTTCAAGTATGACTTTATATTCGAAGGGCTGCACAATGTTAGCCATTCTGGGTGTTTACATTAAAGTTTAAAGGAGGAACCGATCGTTTCAGACAGAGGGCTAGAGAAAGGGTGGAAAATTATCATATATAACTAAATTATGACTGTTTTGATACAAAAAAACTTTAATAACATTATCAGTGAACCTCAGGGAAGATAATACAATTATTTAAAAAAATCTCATGGCCCCTTTAATAACCTTTTGGTAACTATTTTAGATATAATTGCACATTACAGGTGTATTTTAGTACACCTAAAATGAGTAAATATTTGTAAAACTAATAAATAAATTTCAGCACAATGGCTTCTAGATAGCTTGACAGAGTTAGCAACTTTTTGACAGATAAAAAATAAAAAACACATTTAGGAGGCAGAGGGGGAGAGAGAGCGCTATTAATGACAGTGAGGAAAGGCATTTTTAGCAGAAATAAAATAAATAATGCAAAAGTAACTAATGATGGATAAAAATAAACATGACGGAAAATGTGACAGATGTTTATTTGTTGTGCAACCTCTGACTGGAATGAACATTCTGTTTCATGTGGTGGCATTTTGCATAACAGCAATAAAAAAAAAAAGGGCGTACTCAGAAATGTGTACTGGTTGACACATTTCAATCAGTATTTTGTTTTAACCGGGATATAGCTCACCCCAATGCCATTATGAGCCAAAATCCCAGAACAGCGCACAAACCTTCTGACCAGTGAGGGTACAGGTTGCTCACATGTGGCATTTTGAACAAAATTTGGGTCTGTTTTGAAATGTTGCCTTGTGAAAGTGAACCAAACCAAGGAAAAAATGCAACATTGTAACAATTTTAGCTCCTGTTTTGGAACAAATCAAACAAATTAGATTTAATGCCCATAGACACAATATTGGCTTTTTTATTTTATTTTTATTTTATTATTTTTTTGTCTCCACTAATTAAAATAGTTCCAAATGAAGCCTAACAATGCAAAGACCAGTAACCTGTCTGGAACGCCACAACACAGGCAAGCATAGTGAAGCGCTCCAGTGCTGTAAAGATGGTTACACTAGGCTTTAAGCATGTTAAATTACTTCGGACCCACAAATATAGGCAAAAAAGATATGATGTCATGCTCTAGGACTTCTGTTTTTAATTAATAGTAAAAATTATAAATGACAAATAATAATAGTAATTTCAAAATGTTAAAATATACCATCTATTTCACTTTCCTTCAACACAGCAAACTATAGCTTTAAAGTTTTCTTATGTACTGTATTCTTTTTCTTTGAGCCAAGAGGTTAATCTGTGGCATTTAGATCCTCTATTGGTCAAACGTCTTTTCGCAATGTGAATTTGCAGGTCAGAATTCACCAATCTTTTACTTTGATGCACAATGCAATCTCCTCATGTTTGCATGGGTATGAACTGAATATGAAAGAAGCACAAGTCTTGTGCCTTACTAAATCTCAGCACTCTTGGAATGCCACTTGTCTAATCAGATAAGAGGACCAGAACTAACTGTTGTATAATATAAAGGTATGAAATTCTGTAATGTATTGGCAGGATTAAACTGCGTGTGAAGTTCTGTGATGACAGATGGAAGCACTTCCCACTCAAGGGGCTTTGGATTTCAGAGCTACCCGCACCTCACACACACACACAAACACACACACACTTCTCATCTTGGTTTTCAAAGCTCCTTTAATTTTCACTACCCCAGAGGAGCAGTGATATCTCCAAAGCAGACACATCTGTCAGACTGATGAGGCACTAATTATTTATACTGATGACAGATCAGACTGAATCTATTTTAAATCCAACCCTTTTTCCATGTTTCTCACTCTTTCACACTCAAAAAGTTTCTCACTCCCCAACTTTAAAAAGCCCACATAGATGCCCATGTGCTCCCCATATTGCTTTCATTTCGTATTTAACTTTATATCAAACATATGTTAAGCCTCAACATTTCATTTATTGTTTAGGCATTCAAAAAGCAGCCAGTGTGTACTTTGGCAAAAAAAAAATGTATCCATGACATTTACTCATTCACTAAACACTGCGGTGCCTAGCATTCAAAAAATACACAGATGTGAGTGTTCCTGTGGGACAGTGCTTATATTTGTCTGATTAACTCAGAAGAAAGCTCAGAACTGAGACCACAGTACAAAATAAAATAAAAAAATAAAAATAAATAAATCTTCATCAGTAATTTTTCTTGTTTTTCATAAAAATATAAAACATTATTAAAAGAAGAAATGCAGTTATTGAGAAGCCAAATTGTTTAAAAGGATAGTTCACCCAAAAATGAAAATGCTCTCATCATTTACTCACCCTCATGTCATCCCATTATGACTTACTTTCTTCAGCTGTACACAAAGATTTTTAAAAGAATATCTCAGCTCTGTAGGTCCATACAAAGCAAGTGAATGTTGGCCAGAACTTTGAAGGTCCAAAAAGCATATAAAGGCAGAATAAAAATAATCCATAGGACTGCAGTGGTTAAATCAATGGTTTCAGAAGCGATATTATAGGTGTGTGATATTCTACTTTTGTTTTTGGTGATTCGCATTCTTTGTGCATATCTTCACCTACTGGGCAGGGGGAAGAATTTATAGTAAAAAAGGACTTAATATTAATCTGTTTTTCACCCACTCCTATCATATCGCTTCTGGAAATATGATTTAACCACTGGAGTCGTATTAATAATTTTTATGCTGCCTTTATGTACTTTTTGGACCATCAAAGTTCTGGACCTTAAAAAAAAAAAAATTGTGTTCTGCAGAAGAAAGAAAGTCATACACATCTGGCATGGCATGAGGGTGAGTAAATGATGAGAGAATTAAAATTTTGGGGTGTACTATCCCTTTAAGATTTGTTCTCTGAGAATATATCTTAAGTCACTCTTTAGCCTTTGGTAAATATATAATATATATATATATATATATATATATATATATATATATATATATATATATATATATATATATATATATTCTAATTTTAAGCATAACTAAAATTAGTTAGATATATGCTTAAAAGTAGTAGTAGTAGAAGAAGAAAACAATTTGCCAATAGGGTAAGAAATATAAAATGAATTCAAAATATTTTCTCTGATAACACTTCCTCATATCTTATGCGATTTTGCTTATCAACTAAATGTGTCTTATTTTAAGTGTAACACTTCCTTCCAGTTAGGTAAGCCCCTGCACCTAAACAATTTGACGGAAGGTGTACCTTTATCTTACCCTTTAAATTAAATAATACCAATTACCCAAATTCAAATAACCCTTTTTCACAGAAATCAAATTAAATGTTTCTCAATTTACCCTTTGTTCAAAATAAAATGACCTTAAATACCTTTTTTTGGTATTTTAACCCTTTAGGTGGTCTATACACTCACAATATATACCCTTAATCAAAATTAAACCCCTTTTGGTATCAATATTAAACTTAAACCCTTACTTCCTTTGAACTATAAAATAAACATTAATAAAATGTACACACAGTAGGCACACCCTCTCACATGAACACACACACACACACACACACACACACACACACCGTTGCATGCCTGTGTTGTAGCTGGCATTCAGAGTGGCCTTCAAAACCATAAATTGGCCTCTTCACTCATTTAGAGCAAACAAAAACAAATATTGAGTACCCGAATCTCCTTTGTAACCAGTACTCGAGCTCTCCTTGATTTCAGCTCTCCCAAAGGCTCACAGTCCTCCTCTCCAGCGAACTGCGATGAATCACTTGCTAATATGATTCAGTCTCTCGGTCTCTTCTCACCGTCCGAATCCCTCGTAGCCAGAGGACGTTTGAGTGCGTCCGGTGACTCAAAGAGCTATCTGGATTCTTCCACAGTGTCCGAATAAATCCCTTGACGACTAAAACACACTCGTGCTTAGTATACAGGATCTCTCTGTGTCCATATGCAAACAAACTGTATGATTGCCGTCAGAGAACAATCAAACCCGAAATCTTCCAGATCTTTAATATCAATATATATACACTTCTGAAACAAACAATACTGTAACTTACATATTTATCATTTCTGTTCACAACCATTCGTCTCTGTTCTTAACAAATATCTTCTCGTCTCTCTCCATAAATCGCGCTCTCTTGATTGACATGCCAGGGTACTATTAAACATTTACCTTGCATCAAAGAAGGCATACACGAACAAGGAATTAGCCTATCACATTATGATGCACATACAAACTGATAGCTCCCACATGTTCGCACCAGTACGTTTCATACAAACTATATACAATTTTGGGGTTTCCCTCAACAAGCCTTACCATGCGCTCTTGGTCCTTTTACCGTAAATATCTTATAAAACTGTGTTTACCATAAAGTACACCCTCAAATTACACTTTATATCACACAGTTATTAATCACAGGTATTTTCAACAACAAACCCTTTTTATATTATACCCATGTTAATAAATCACCTTAACATAGTGCTATTATTTATTAACCCTATTTAACACAGGGTTATATCAGGGTGTTTCGGTATTTTTACTGGATAAAGAGACAAAATTACTTCATTTTCTGATTTCTCAAAGTATTTTTTGCTGTGCATACTGCCCTCTTATTTCATTTTTCCACGTCTGGTTCTTTATAGAGGGAGCTAAAGATATCTTCAGCTGAGCTGCCTTATGGAGGAAACTGTCTGATCTTTAAATGATAACTAGTGTGCTATTATCTCAGCTTTTCCTGTAATGTCTTCCTCAATAAAGGGAGGATTGAGGCTAATGGATGAGATCTGCTGTGTTAGGGAATTTCCTACTTTCTAAAAGATAGAGAGTGGAAGGAGTGTGTGAGTGTGTGTGTGATGGTGTCTCCAGGAAGTCCTTGTTCAGGGGAAGTCAGCTTGGACAAGCTGATTAGGCAGGTCCCTTTTGCTGGATATAATGGGTTTTGGGCACTTGTTAGCTGGTCAGGCTGGGTGACCAAAAATCGAGGTCAGAGTGAGGGACTTACAATGGAAGTGAATAGGACTTATAATTTTATAAAAGCACTTACATTAATTCTTCTGTTAAAACTCATGTATTATTTGAGCTGTAAAGTTGTTTAAATCATCATTTTTTACAGTCATTTTAGGGTTTGTTGACATCATCATGGCAATGAAGTTGTAAAATTGGCTATAACTTTACACAGAAAAGGTTAGTAAGCGATTTTATTACAATAAAATCATGTTAACAAGTTTACGTCTTGTGGCTATACTTTTGAAATAGAGAGTAATTTTTTTAGTCCCTGTGGTGGCGTAGTGGCTCGCCTCAATCCGGGTGGTGGAGGACAAATCTCAGTTGCCTCCGCGTCTGAGACCGTCAATCTGCGCATCTTATCACGTGGCTTGTTGAGTGTGTTACCACGGAGACGTAGCACATGTGGAGGCTTCCACGCACAACTCACCAAGCGCCCAACCAAGAGCGAGAACCACATTATTGTGACCATGAGGAGGTTACCCCATGTGACTCTACCCTCCCTAGCAACCGGGCCAATTTGGTTGCTAAGGAGACCTGGCTGGAGTCACTCAGCACACCCTGGATTCGAACTCGTGACTCCAGGGGTGGTAGTCAGCATTGTTGAGCTACCCAGACCCCTTGAAATAGTGAGTAATTTAACGTTTACTGATTGGCCCCATTCACTTCCATTGTAAGTGCTTCACTGTAATCCAGATTTTTGCTTTTTTTTTTTTTTTAAGAAAAAGGGGCAAATCAAAATTAATTTCTGTGGTAATCAACATTATGAAACAAATGCTAATGATTGAGCATAACTTGTATTGAACCCGGAATATTCCTTTAATTAAGTCTCTCTTACACTTGAGAACCATTATTTGTGTGACACGTGCATAATGGAGTTGCTGTTTATGAAGAGTGTTTCTGATCAGTTATTTATCAGGTTCTGTTTCTGTTAGAATGCTGCCTACAAGAATGTTTTTTTAATTGTTGGTCTACGTACACATGCGCCAGACAGATCTCAGATCTTGTGCCATGAGCAGTGCGTTTTTTCGTGTCAAGTTAAAAATAATTAAACTTTTTATACGCAATGCAACAGATCAATGTCATTTTTAAAACAATTAACCAATCAGATTAATCTGGGGGCGGTATAAGAATTTAGAGGTCACTGAGTTCATATGGCATAGAGTACATGCAACTTCTTAAATCCTGGTTCTCCTCCATCTAGCTGTTGTTTTAGATGTGTTCTGTGTGAACACCTTAGAAGATGGTTGCCTATGTAGGCAGTACGCGACACAGCAGCTAGGTTCTTGAACAGAGCTATTGTGTGTGCGTGCAGATGTGTGCAGATATCCAGCTTTCATGTAGGTGTAAGTGGTTGCATGTGTCGTGAGTGAGTGTGTTCATGCTTTCCCCTAAAGGCTGTCCCAAGACCAGAAGGAGAAGGAGGAGAGTTGGTTGTCATGTCAACAGCGATGTGAGTCCCTGCAGGAGCAGCTGTTGGCGTGGCAACAGAAAGAGGAGGAGGTGACCCGGAGACTGGAATGGGCAGAGGGCAAGATGAAGGACCTGAGAGCAGCCTGATCCACTCTACAGCAGGAGAGGTTTGACAGACACACACACACAGGAAACCAGTCACACTCAGTTGCCATTAACACAGTCACACAAATACATTAGTATTCAGCAACACTACAGCTGTCAAGCTTTCTCTCTCTTTTAAGTCTGTTCGTTCGTCCCACCTGCTCCTCTGAATAATCCGTCAGCATGTCAGGACCTGTAGAATATGAGTCACTGAACCTGTTTCCTCCCTAATCTGTCTTCATTTATGATGGCAAAAGAAACCACTGAAAGCTTTTACACAGAAGCTGTGCAGCATGTAATTGTTCATCCTGTCAAAGAAACATTGAGTTCCAGCTAAAGAATAGTAAAGTAGTAAAGGGAATTTTTTGTTTGTTTGTTTGTTTACGTAATGCTGGCTAATATGGCGGTGGTCTTGGCACCTAGTGGCAAAGATGCAGGTTCACGCAAAAGCAAAAGTTGTCTACTACAGATGCCATTGTAGATATGCACTATTCACAATCAGCCATGATTTATTTTGCAGCTAAAATGTCCAATAACAGGAGGGTTACTGAAATGAAGTAATATTTAGCTGGTCATATAAACATGGTGGCCCCCATGTAAAAAAAAAAAAAAACAGCTTTTATTAGGCTACTGATGTGACAAGTCTTCCTCTTGTGTGGGTACATTATTCTATACACATAAAGTCATACTATTTAATTTCATCTTCCTTTTATGTAAAACTGCACTTTTACATTTATTATTAATAATAATCAGAAAGAACTATTCTTTGACCAAATAATATAGTTGATTAGCTTAATTGTTGACCTCTCTCATCAACAAGGCGTTTCCATCCGCAGAACTGCCGCTCACTGAATGTTTATTGTTTTAGCACTATTCTGAGTAAACTCTAGATACTGTTGTGCGTGAAAATCCCAGGAGATCAGCAATTACAGAAATACTCAAACCAGCCCATCTGGTACCAACAGTCATGCCACAGTCAAAATCACTGAGATCACAATTTTCCCCATTCTGATAGTTGATGTGAACATTAACTGAAGCTCCTGACCCCTATCTGTGAGAATTTATGCATTGCTGCCACACGATTGGCTGATTAGATAATCGTATGAATAAGAAGCTGTACATGTGTTCCTATTAAAGTGCTCACTGAGTGTAGCTTGACCAAACAACAAAAAACATGGATTCTTCAAATCGAGCCTAATATTTTGTCTATAGGGTGTTTTTCTGTTATAACTGTCAGAATGTGTCTAGTCTTTGTCGGTCTCTCCTATGTCATTATCCTACCGTTTTCTAAGGTTCAGCTTATTGGCTCAGTCCAGATCAAGATCTGCTTACTTGTCTGAGTACCTGTGTCACAAATTACGTGCATGAAACGTCTTTTCATCTGCCCACCCTCTGCTTCTCAAACCTGTTTTCTATCTGATCTTCTGTAGTTCTTTTCCACCTGTTCGGTGGGGTAATTGCGACTCAATTCACATTAGTCCTAGTCTGCTTTATTAGGGCCTAATTGTATCAATCCCCACCTGTGTCTTGAGTTTCTGTTTGTGTGTGTGTTTTCTCTCTCCATCGGTGGGCTTTTGTTACCTCCCAGCTGTGTGTTTAGATGTCTGATGTTGTTTGTATACATGCCTCTCTGAGGTCTAACTGTCCGTTAGCAACCAACAGCAGTGAGGCTTTTCTTCTCTATCTGTATGGCAACATTTACACGGCAGCAGAATGGGATTATCAGTCCTGTTTTAGACTGCTAAATAGTTGAGTGCCAGACTCCTTAAAAACTTCAGAACTCCCATTTTGAGGGTGAGTTTGGTAAACCTGTGCTGCATGTTTTTCAGGTAGAGGTAAAGACTCAAGATTACAATTACATCTGCTGCCTTGTCAGATTTGTTAAAATAGCTGATTTTAGTGAGTAATCAGTGTATTGATATGCATGTAAATCAGCTCACAGTCTTCCATCAGAGATGTTCCCATCAGTTTTGTGGTCGCAATTCAATTAGATTCTTTTATTAAGTAACGTGTGTAAATTGTGATAAGACTTTAAGTGTTATGCTAAGACAAGTGTGGTGAGCAGAGCGAGGCCAGAGAGATAAGTGGTGAACGAGGTCCATCTGTGCGCCACACCGGTCTCACGTTCCAGTGAGGAGCAGCGGTAGTATTTAAGGAGAGGAGACAGTGGCAGACGGGGAGAGCCAACAGGGTGTATGCGTAGTGTTGAGCTGAAAAGCCAACAGAGTTT
This sequence comes from Myxocyprinus asiaticus, assembly GCF_019703515.2. Lineage (NCBI taxonomy): Eukaryota > Metazoa > Chordata > Actinopteri > Cypriniformes > Catostomidae > Myxocyprinus > Myxocyprinus asiaticus. Next base: position 17,143,807 of record NC_059361.1, read on the forward strand.
ATGTGTAGTGAAGCTGAAAAGCAAATCTGTATGATGTTAGACTGAAAAGTGTTGGCATTAAAAGTTTTGTTGGATGTTTACCCGGCTCCTGCCTCCTCCATGAGAAAGAAAGCTTGAGACCTGTCACAGTGGTGCCGAAACCTGGGATCTGGTGGAGGAAGGCACTGTTATGGAGTCCTTGCCGCTGGCTGAAGATCGCGATGCCGAGTAGAATCCCGAGCTGGTGGTGCTGGAGCAGTACGTCAGCCGGCGACCGAAAGGGACAGCTGAGGGGGTCCAGTGCCATCTCCCGGCGTCGCAAACGGAGGCAGTGCAGCTGGCTGAGGATATATGAGCTATAAGAATAGTGAGGCTTGCCATAGCAAGCACCACTAGCTATATTTTGTGAATCCTTTGTCTACTCCTGCCTGACTATCTCATATATTACTTTAAAGAAATCATCTACAAAAATCTTCCTTCAGTTGTCAAGTGTTCACCTGGTCAAGTGGTGTCAAACGTGTTTAATTTAAGTATAACGCAAAGACTTGATCTTCTAAAAATTTCGAGATCACTTTGCTGTGGAACAGTCAGACCCATTTTCAAACGAGGGCTTCATAAGTCATGCTCATACTTGTGCTAGCAGTGAGGTGGGGTCAGAGGATGCAGGTGTTTGAGCTATGAGATGGAAATGAGTGTTTAAGCTGTGTCTTTTGGGAAAATAGATGGAAGACTCAATATAAACTCAACATGTTTAGATTTCCAAATTGCTGTTGGTAAAGACATCAAAGGGATAATGCAACATTGCTTACCTTCAGAAGCCATTACTTTTACCAAAAGGGGAGACCGGGGCTAGTTGTTAAACGAGGAAGTTGTCATCAAGGCTAAAGCTCAGTAAATAAGGTTTTGAGTCAAATATCCAAATACACAAACTTGTATTAGTGAAAAAAATAGTTGTTGTTTTTTTAGTGTTTGTTTCGAATACCTTGATCAAAAGCCTCTGTATTAGAATGATCTTAAAATTCACTAAAATAAATTAAAATAATATACTAAAATAAAAATAAAAATCATATTTTTGTAATAGTTGTTGGGTAAACAAGAGACTGCAATAACACCACATTAACATATATAGTGTATTTTACATTAACGTCAGTTCAGGGCAAGTTTTTACAATAATATTTACTATATTGGCAAATACAATGGTTTGGTATTTTTTTCTATTAACATTTTTGCTGTTTCATTAGTTGTTTTGTTTCATTTCCTGTTCAGTTGTTTAACTGCTTACTATTATTTAATAGGCTGTTTAATGGCATATTCCATTGTGACAGCTTGCCCATTATAGTGTGACAGTATGCTCCACTATTGAGGTATGTTGTCACAAAAAGTTGTTCAATGTATATGAATATGTTCAATGGGAAATAACTATTGAATATAAACTTACCCTTAGAAATATTCAATGGAATAAAACGTGTGACAACTAGCCCTGGTTTCCCCTACTTGCAGTTGTGGCAGGATGAATGAGGCACAGACACTAAATAGCAGTTCAATTTACCCCGGAGGGCTCTTTATTACAGGTGTGCAATTAAAGTGGGGAATTAAGGTGTGCTGATCTTCCATGGCGTGCTTCAAGGGCTATGAAGTGGCTGTGCTCGTTCTCTGGAGTGAGGTAAGTTCACCAGTGCTTGATCCAGAAACGTCAGTTCTTCCTACGGTGCGTGTGTATGTTGGACCGCATGATATCTGTCACTCGAACCTGAGGGAGGGAGACACAGACACAGCATTTGGTGAGTGGAGATTCATAGCTCCCCTTCTCTCACTCTGGTATCACTTATATTTCCATCTGATTAGTTTCAGGTGCTCCCGATCAGCAGGCTCCCTCCAATGCTGATTGAATAATGATCTCCAATTCCAGAGCGATGCTGATCGGCACACGGGATGCTCTCCACATCCCCCCCCCCCCACCAAGCGTCGACCTGGACCTGTATGAATGCAGAGAGGAGGAGGGGGAAGGGCAGGTTGGAACATGATGAAACAGACCTGACCAACCTGAGAACATCTGAGACAGACCATCTGCGTTGCCATTTGGTGTACCCACCCATTGTTGGAACTTGAAGTAGAAGTCCTGAAATGTGAGGAACCAGCGAGTCACCCTGGCGTTGGAGTCTTTGGCTTGTGCCATACATTGGAGTGGGGCATGGTCCATGACCAGGGTGAAACTCTGGCCCGTCTATGGTCGCATACTTGGATTCGGCTGAGGTTAATTTACGGCTGATGTACCCTAGCAGATGCTCTTTTCCCTGTTGGACTTGGGATAGGATGGCCCCCAGACCAGTGTCCGAGGCGTCTGTCTGAAGGATGAAGGGGCAGCTGAAATCTGGGGCGTGGAGTACTGGGGAAGATGCTAGGGCTGATTTCAGGGCCTGAAATGCTTCCTCCTCCAGCTGGTTCCATGTAACTTTCTCCAGCCACCCCTTTTTGGTCAGGTCTGTTAAAGGGCAGGCTATAGAAGAGAAGTTAGGGATAAAACACAGATAATACCCAGCCAACCCACGAAATGCATGTACATGGGTTTTGGTTATCAGTCTGGCAAAGGCCTGAATGGCCTCCACCTTCTGTTCCTGGGGCATAATCAATCCTCTTCCGATTTGATAACTCAGGTAACGTGCTTCCGACAGGCCCAGGTGACACTTCTTTGGCTTGGCAGTTAGTCCAGCCTTACGCAGCTCCATCAGCACCCTCCATAGATGGTCCAGATGGTCCTCCCAATCCTCCCAATACCCCTTCGTCAGGTCCAATGTAGAAATTAATCAGGCTCAACCCAGTCATTCGATGAGTTTGTCCTCTTGCGGCATTGGGTAGCTGTCAAAGGTAGATATTTCATTGAGTTTTCAGAAATCATTACAGAACCGGAAGTTTCCATCGCTCTTAGGGACCATAACGATAGGGCTGGACCATGGGCTCTGTGACTCCTTGATGACTCCGAGCTGCTGCATCCACTGAACCTCCTCCTCTATAGTATGCCAGCAAGCTTCTGGGAACTGGTAGGGCCGCTGCCTTACCATGGATCCTGGGGGTGTGCAGATTTTATGGTGGATGATGTTGGTCTGCCCAGGGATCTCTGAAAACACATCAGAGAAATGTCTTACCAGGTTCTCCAGTTTGGTCATCTGGGCAGAGGAAAGTTGGGTTCCCAGATCTACCACCGGCTTTTCCTGAATGGTGAGGGCTGTTACCCGGTTCCCTGGGTCTATCCACCGCTTGAGCAAGTTAATGTGGTAGATCTGCTCCACCCATCTCCTCCCTGGCTGGCGGACTCTGTATGTTACCAGCCCCACCCACTTGATTACGGTGTAGGGTCCCTGCCAGGAAGCCAAGAATTTAGAAGTGGCACAAGGAATAAGTACTAGGACCCGGTCTCCCTGGTGGAACTCACGTGCTTGGGTGGGGCGGTTATACACACACTGCTGGGCATGCTGGGCCTCTACAAGGTGGTTCATCTTCCGCTCATGCTCTAAGACTGTTCGATGAGGAGAAGGTTGGCATTCCCAGGCTTCTTGGGCAATGACCAATAAGAGTTCCTTGGCAATGTTCTAAGAGGATGCCTTCCTTAATGGCACTGCCTCTGGATACCGGGTCATGTAATCTACGATGACTAGAATATGGTCGTGGCCCCGGCAGACTTTGGTAGCGGTCCCACCAGATCCATCCCGATGCGCTTGAAGGGCACCTCGATGATGGACAGCAGTATGAGTGGGCTGGGGAGGACGCTGTGGTGTCGTCCATTGACACACCGCACAGCTTTGGCCAAATCACCTCACCTCAGCATCTAGTCCAGGCCAGTGGAATCGATCCCGTATATGCTGAGTGGTGTTATCGACTCCCAGATGACTGGCCATCAGGTGCGAGTGGACCAGCTCGATTACCATCTTTGTCTTTGTGTGTGGAACCACTAGTAGTTGTTTTTCCTCCCCCCACCTGTGGACGACACAGTAAAGCAGACCATTATCTACTATGAAATGTGGAGAGGGATGGGGGACAGTGTGCCAAACTTCCCCGTTTACTACTCTGAGCCCAGCAATTCTGTAAATGTTCATCTTCTTTTTGTTCTCTACCAAACAAGCCCCCTTCTGTCACCTGTTGAAACAGAGCAGAGTAAACATTAGGTAGAGTATTTGTCAACTCACCATCCCTCTCACTGTCCCTAGCCTACAGAACCAGCTGCCTTGGGGTTCTTCTGACTGGCCGGCTGTGACATGCTCCATGGTGGCTGGCAGGCTGGACGGTGTGGGCCAGAAGCTGTTCGAACCCTGGCCAATCCCTTCCCAGCAGCAGTGGTACTGGCAGATCCCTGAAGATTCCTACTTCCATGGGCCAGCCTCCCGGCCCCGCCGCAGTGGTGACTGACTGGGCTGGGACATAATGGGTATCACCATGAACACAGGTAATGGGAATCAATGATTTACTGGTGGTCCGGAACGTAACAATCTGGGGCTGAACCAGGCTCAAGGAACTCTCAGAGTCCCGCCGCAATGGTGACTGTTTGGGATGGGACATAATGGGTATCACTGTGAACACAGGCAATGGGAATCAATGATTTACTGGTGGACCGGGGCGAGACAATCTGGGGCTGAACCAGGCTTACAGAACTCCCAGAGTCCAGCAAGGCTTTCACTCGACGACCCTCAATCTTTACTTCACTTTCTGGTGCTCCATGGGGCACTGCCCAATGGACAATACAGCCTGCCAGCCAAACTCAGGCTTCGGGAGGATTCGGGTCCATGGGTATCGGCTCCTCACATACAGCAGGAGTTATCGGTCTGTTAACTAGTCGTGGGGTGACCTCCTGCGGTTGCCTCTTGGCTAGCACCCTCCAGGTAAACACGCCAGCTCTCTCTATCTTCTACCAGGGCAGCGAGGGCCTCTGGATTTCTCATTCCCACCGCTCTATGATGGACAACGGTGGGTCGTCCTGAGACACAAGTGTGCCAGGCGAGATAACTGGGCTGCCTGCATGCAAACGGAGACATGAGCATTATTCGACCATTCATGGAAGCGCTGCCCTGCATACACCGGTGAAAGCCCCACCCATGCCAGGAACTCCTGCTTGAGTGTGTCATAGTTATCATAATTGGGGGGACTTAGGGTGTAGTAGGCATGCTGCACTTCCCCTGTAAGAAAGGGTGCAAGTATTCGTGCCCACTCACACTCGTCCTACCCCTCCCGCTCAGCCACCACTTCAAACATATATAAATATGCTTCCACGTCATCCTGTTCTGTTAGCTTAGTGATGAGCTGATTGGCTCTGGCATGGGGATTGGGGCACAGGGCTCTGCCTCCAATCGCAGATGCTCCAGCTCACGTTATGCCTGCTCTTGCCAGGTGGTCATCTGTTCGATGGGCTGCTGCTGTCAGAGGGAAATGTTGGTGAGTTGCTGCATGACTTCATCCATTTCCTGAGAGAGAGCTGGATCTGTAGTTGGGAAAAAAACTAAATCTGTGGGAGTTTTGTTGTCTGTCCTCACCCTTTTTCTTGATGCCCGCGTTCTCCACCACTGTGGCAGAATGAATAAGGCACAGACACAAAATAGCAGTTAAGTTTACCCCAGAGGGCTCTTTGTTGCTGATCTTCTGTGGTGTGCTTTAAGGACTACGAAGTGGTTGTGCTTGTTCTCTGAAGTGAGGTGAGTTCACCAGTGCTTGATCCAGAAACATCAATTCTTCTGGGCTATCCGTTACTCAAACCTGATGAAGGGAGACACAGAGACACAGAGACACAGCATTAGGTGAGTGGTGATCCATAGATCCCCTTCCCTCACTCCGGTGCCGCTTATATTTCCATCCGCTGGTTATTTTCATGTGCTTCCGATCAGCACACTCCCTCCGATGCTGATTTAATAATGATCTCCAGTTCTGGGGCGATGCTGATCGGCACACGGGATGCTCTCCACACAGTATAAAACATTTTAGCTTTTCTTTTAATCTTCGATAAACTCAACAGTTTCTATATTTCTAGGTCAGTTTGCTATTGATTCTAAAGCCAAGTGCACACTACACAAATTGCAGTCGGCACCCTGCAACTCACAGTTTTTCAGTTGAATAAAGCAGGAGAGATTCTGACCACTGTTCTGCCCTACACAAGACATTTTGTCCTCTCACTCACTGTATGCCTGCCCACCAAACAACTGCTGCTTCAGCTTTTGTGTAACCACTGAATAATAAGAACAAACACTTCTTTCATGCATCTGGTCAGATCATAATGACACTGTTGATGTTTTTGTGACAGAGAGACAGACAGAGAGAGAGAGAGAGAGAGAGAGAGAGAGAGAGAGAGAGAGAGAGAGAGAGAGAGAGAGTAACACTTCACTGAGGGAGCATTTCAGATATTTTCTGGTCTGGGGTACACACAGCCCTGGGTCATACAACCACAATCACTGAACCCCTGACAGCCTCCTTCACACCAGCTAGCAAGGACCAGTTCAAAGAGAAAGAGGGAGGGAGGGAGAGTGCAACATCACTTTACTTGCAGTTTTGTAGTTTTAAAGGGATCCCTCATACTGTAGAAAGCTATATATAGGACAACTGTAGAGCAAATTCTGGAATGAATATAGAACTGATGTAGAACGACAATGGCAACCATTCGGCCTGATGATGAAAATGCTCTAAAGCGCCAAAGTTCCAGAGCTGTAACCTCAATAGATATTAGAGGACCACCATATTCAGATAATTAGGCAAATATACAGGATTTTCAATACTTAAACCATTACCTACATTTCTACATTTATTATTTAAATTACCTAAATATGTAGATACAGCCTTGCTAAGTATCACCAATAATTATTTTTTGTTTTTAATCTTAAAGTGATATTATTTCAACCACAAGTTTGGAATCTATATACTGT